>NW_023494806.1:26022783-26622783 GCF_904425465.1 Colossoma macropomum | reverse complement strand
GTGAGGTTCAGTGAGTTCAATCTAAAAGAAAATTAAATAATTAATATGAATTATTCAATTTAAAAAGACTGTGAAGCTAAAATTAGAACAGAAAGAAAAAAAACATATACGTGAGATCACCCCTGGGTAAATCTTGGGATTACTGAAATATACACTTCTCTCAGAGCTCAGCTACAGTCTAGGCCACACACGCGCTACCGGAGCCCGGAGCTGACAGGGTGAATTACAGATTAATTAGGATGGAGGTGATGTAACTGTGACGACACTCACCAGATAGGCCACCGGTAAGCTGGAGCAGCAAGAGATGGAGTAATTACGCCACAAGCTTTCGATCCATATGTCACAATACCTTACACCACAATGTCCACAACATTTCATTAAATATTAACCAATGGAAAACATGGTACATTAGGCTTCTGCTTCCCCTTTCAGAGCCTACATTACATTCATTTTCACTCTATTCAGAGGATTCTGAGTGCATGTGCAGGAAATGGGATGTGTAGTCCGCCAAGATCTGAGTTTTCAGAAGATACACTACTTTTATTACATATTTACAGCACTGCGCAAAAGTCAAGAGACCACCCTTTATTTATTTAATTTCCAGTCAAAACCTTTGAGTCATTGAGTACAAGTTTTTCATTTTCAGGAGAGATTTCTGAGGAGATAAGTTGCAAGACAACCCACTTGACACATGTAAGAAAATACGTGAAAAAAGATACAGAGACAATGAGACTCCTAACAACTGTGCAAGACCTGGTAGACCACCAAAACTGCCATGCTAGTTCTTTAATTTTTGACAGATAGAAAATCACACTGCACTTTTCAGATCTGGAAAAATCCACCACGTCTGTCCATCCTTCCACTGTGAGAAGACAACCCAACACTATTAGTCTAAAAGGATGTGTAGCTATAAAGAACTGAGATACTGAAAAAAGGAAAGAAGTTTTTCATATCAAATCAAGAAGCTGCTCGTGTTCACACAACAATAGACTGACCACTCCAGAGTCCAGACCACAACATCACTGAATGTATTTTGGATTATTTGGATCGTGAGAAGCAGAAAATGCAACCAACTTCTAAGACTGAACCCTGGAGGTGTGGAAAAACATTTCTGAACGAAAAGTCTCCTGAAAAGAACAGAAGCTGTAATAAAGGCAAAGAATAGACACACTAAATAATAAAACTTTTGGTATTTTTTAGTTGTTCAGGTGCTTCTGAGTCGTTTTCTGTTAAATAGTACTTCATAGCTGTTTTGCCTAGAAATTAAATACATGAACAAGTCTCTGACTTTTTCACATTACTGCATATATAATCAAAATTTACCATAAGCCAAGTATGCAAGAGAAGCTAGCGCTCACAAAAGATCACATTTAGAGTCAATGCATTGTTGTTTCAGTCAAACCTAACTTTACCCAGAACACGCCAGGGGCTCGTGTATAAGTAACACTTGAGGCCAGTAGGTCTTGAAGTGTGCAGTGACCCAGTCCTTCTTTTTAACAACTAGTCAGCTGCTCTGTGTGTGTATGTGTGTGTTGACTACAAGGCCTCTAAATTATTCCTCCCGGTCTTGAATGTCATGAGCTGCTCACTGTGTCAAACTCCTCTGGCTGCCGCAACGCTAAGCGATCATGCTCGGACTTGACCTTGAATGGTCTGCTGTTTGTGCATTTACAGACACAAAAAACCCCAAATGGCTTCGTCTGCACAATTTGTACATATTACTTTAAATAAAACATCAACTAAATTAGAAATTAAAAGGCATCCATCATGCTAAGAAAGCTTATTACTTTCAGCATTAAATACCAGCATATAGCGTTGTAGTTTTGTCATGTTTGCTTTCTAACTCACTATGATCACCTTCACTGATGTGAAATATTTGATGGTAAAAAAAAATCCGCTAAATCTGATCACATTTGTATTTGTATAAGATTTTTAGGAGAGTAGGTTCTCCATCTGAGTAATCTGAGCACAGTTTTTTGACTGCTCTTCTCATATGCAAGGTTTCAGTAGAGGGAGCTCTTTGCAATACAATAAATTCATGTGCACGCATAAATGTTCCAAATACAGGACTGTAGACTGAAGAGCTTAAATCAGTCATTAATTCCTAAAGCCAGAGTTTTTTTTCTTATGCTAACACATAATTTGAGGCTGTTAGATGGGGGGATGTGCCTAAGTTGACACTGCTTCATATTTCTAGAGAGATAAATGGGGTAGGAGCAGGCAAAGTGACTGGGCTACATTCTTTACCACTGCAATGCGAGTACCCTGATTTGTTTTTCACTGTCAAAAAGAACTGAAAGCAGCGTGAGTGAAATCTCGGATATGACTTTGAACTCAAGTTCAAGCGAACCTTTAGGCACTCGGAGCCTGTCCTGTAACATATCACACTGGAGCCTGGTCAGTCAACAAACGGACGGGTGTTGACACAGAAAATTTGGAAATGCTTTTGATTCTGTCACCCGTCGCCCCTTTAACACTGCAAACATTGCACAGTCTGTGACCGATGTGTGTACTTGTCCAAATGTCCATCTCAAGAGACTGAAACAAAAGAAAGTGCTCAAAGTCAGATCTCCACTTTATTTAAGCGACTCTGTCCTGTTTACTATCACTCCATGATGTTGTTTTGTCTGGAAAGTGTTTTGCGCTGCTTTTTTGCATGTATATGATTACATAAAAAGATTAAGCACGCTTGTTTTGTTTACTTTGGCATATGCTGCTCATTTCGTCATGGAACAAACCGGGACAGCGCTCTCCCATGTGAAACTATAGGCAACCTAAATAAAGTACAAGCTGGAAGTTGAGTTATTAATAGCAAGTATAAATAACATTGACAGGATAGTGCAGGGCAGCAGTATTCGAGGAGAATTATGCTTTTGGTATCACTTCCACAAAAAGCTCATTACATATGGGGAAAAACACTTTTCAAGAACACTTTTCGAACTTCACAATGACTCCACTAGTTTTATCTACTGCTTTTTGTGCACGCAGTTTGACAAGGACAGAAACACAAGTCTAAAACACACAAAATATTTTGGAGTTACTAATATTATTCTCGCTTCCTGACCTTCCTGAGGCCCTTATCTTCATCATTTGCATAGGAGTGCAGTAGCCCAAAGAATGTTATGGGCTTATTAGCACTTGCCTCTGGGATCCAAATTCTCTAGATCACCTTTTGCCATACTGTTCACATACAATTAGTGAATTACATATTTAAATACACAGCGAGTTACACAATACATTACATTCAGATTACATTCTTACATTCAGAGTTTTAGCTTGCAACCTTTTTCTGGGGCAATGTAGAAGAAGATGGCTTTTCTATTCACAAAACAAGACTTTGTACATGGCAACTTTTCATTAAATAAAATCTTAATAAAACATCAGCTCTTTTACTTACAAATATATTGATGAACATGTAGAATTCACATTTCTGAAGTTCTCTGCTTAATGCAATGGTCTTGTGAGAAATAATATAAAAATATAAAAAGGAGCTGCAAATTCACATACGTGATAATCTTGGCCAATAAAATTGTCTATTTATTTTAGATTTTAATTTTATTTTCTAATAGTTTTAGTTAAACTGTGCTTTACTGGCAGATATGACCATCAGTTCTTAACTGTCACACATCTTTAACTAAACCCCAGAAACTCACAGTCTTAAATAACAGAAATATTAAAGCACCTGAAGATGACTTCGCACTTTTAGTTTGTTAATTACCTCTTATTTTATTTGCTTATTTTTCATTGGTTCTCTTAATAAAAGGGTAGTCTTAGTGCTGTTTTGGTGCTAGTGTTATTCTAATTCTGAAGGTTAGGCTTGGAAACATTCTACATATATTTGTTATGATGGTGTTCAGATTCACCAGTTCAGCATGTACTGCTGTGCTACATAGTGAAACAGGGAGTGGCTCATATTGGGTTCCCTAGTAGCACAAGCATGTAAAGTCTGTCTTATCAGACAATGTGAGCTTGATTTTCAGCAGATGCTGCAACCAAAAAAATAAAAAACCTGTCACTGAGTATTTGTGATATCTTCATGGAACCTGATAAAACTGTGTGCTGTCAACATCAGTCAATGTTACCAGCGAATCAATACATCCGTCGTGCTCTGAAGCCATGTTTTTTTGTTATTGCTGGTCATAACTTACTCTTTGAGAAATCTGCTTTTGACATAATGACTGGTAATTTGAGTTGAACGTTACAGGCTATTGAAAAATCAAACTTCTCGTCTTTCATCTGGAAATTTGTAAGAAAAATAGGCAGATTTAAATCATTAAGAGTGCAAAAGTCAGAGACCACCCTTCATTTATTTATATTTCAGGCAAAAGCTATTATTACAGTTTTTTCTTTTTTTGGGAGATATTTCTGAAGAGTTTAGATTCAAAATACTCCCCTTGCACAAGTAAGAGCAAAGTCAAAGGAAAATAAGTGGAAAAAACAGGGGCTAAAAATATTGCTAAAAGATATAAAGAAAATGGGAGTCCTAACAGCTATACCACAAAAACTGTCACCATCAGATAAACAGTACCTAATGGGGAATTCCACCAAATTTTCACAATTTCGAGTAATTCAGTCCTTGACATGTAAAGTGGTTTATTGCAGAGAAACTTGCAGACCTGGATTTCTTTACAGCGGTGGTGATGGGAATCAGGGGTCTTTAACGCAAATATAGCCAATTTATTTACTGTCTAAAACCACCAGTGAACCTACCGTGATTTCTGAGTTTTTATATCTGATGTTGCTGATGGTAAAATAGTGATAAATCTGAAAGTTTTCTTTGGGGACTATTTTGCCTTACTACACCTTTCATGTACCCCGCCACCATGAATGAATTAAGATAAATTGATTTAAGTACATTTTAAGCCAAAACTTTACCACAAAACTATCTTAAAGCAATGCAACGGACGTTGCAGCGTATATTAAACCATTTCATGTAACAACTTTCTGCGAGGGAGCTTTCAGAGGTAGACATGATTCCTATCACCACCACTGTGAACAAGTCTGACTCGGTTTCTCTAAATGGAGTGTTTCACTTCAAACCACTCTGAATGACTCTGTTTACATCTCAACTGCTTAATTGTGTAGAATTTTTGAAAAACGGGTGGAGTTCCCTTTAAAGCCTTCATGTTCAAGAGAGAGGACAAAATCAAGATACACTCTTCCTTCATATCTGAAAAATCCACAGTTGTTTCTGTCCATCCTTCCACTGTGACAAGACAACTCAACTGTTAAGATGCTATTACTGAGTAAAGGAAATAGACAAAAAAAAATACGAAAACAAAGAAGCTGCTGGTTTTCTCGGAACAACGGACAAATGAACATAAATATTGAAACAAAATTATATTCTACTTAAAATGAACAACTTGTACTTAAATGCTATTTTGACTGGGAATTAAAGAAATGAAGAAAGGTCTCTGACTTTTGCACAGTATTGTAATATTTATATATGATCATTATGATTGTGCACAAAACGCTATAGAACTAAACATAAATTGACTAGTACAGCATGTACGATTTACTACCACCTCTGATAAGCATAATTTCTGAACAGAAAAGGAAGAGGGAAAAAAAACATGACAGCAGAATCAATCACAAAGCCATCCTTTCCCATCTGTCATTGTGAGTGTGTGTGTGGGGGTCTCAGATCCTCTGGGAAACTGCTGGACTAGGCGGATGTGTGTGAGCAGCTCTGGTGTAAGGGAGCAGGAGTTAATTAGAGAACAGTGCGCCTGGTCATGCTGGCACCAGGCCAAATGGCTCTGTGCCAGCTCTACTCCCATTCCTTCACACACACACACACACACACACACACACACACACACACACACACACACACACGAGGATGGCCCTCCTCGGAGCGGCGTGCTGACATAATGAGATGTCTAAGCTAATATGAAGTGGTGATCTTTGTCTCTCCTTGGTTGGCGGAGCTCCTCCTAATGGGATTTGGCCAGCTACTTGAGCTGATGGACTGGATTACGTGGCAGTGAGTTGAGCGTGTATTGGCAGGGATAAGTGCTATTTTACTGGGGCACAGACTTACACAGTGCCCTGGCTTTTTCCTCACTGGACGTGTGAGGACAGCCAGGACTGCATTTCCTCACAAAGCAATGGTTGTTTCTATCAAACCTAACATTTGGCCGGCACTACATTCAGACTCTTGGTCACTGTCCCCTTTAACTTGTTAAAATCTGACACCAGTGCAGTTACGAAGCTTGCATATCCATGTTAACCACAGATTGTATCATAACCATAAATTGTGTCAGCATGTGTATTTTGAGCTTTCTGTGTGCTATCATGTTCTGTATCACTGTATAAAAGAAGCAAAATGCTGCCTTTATTGTTGGATGTATTGTGATCAAGCGTTTGCTGACATTCAAAACAGAATTCAGATCATCAAGGGCTTATTATTGTTTCGTTTTAAAAGAATAACAATAAACTGGCAACTTGGGTGTCGTTCCTGCTTATCTGCTCTCTTGCTCAAACAATAAAAACTAAGAATTTTCATCTTTGTTAGATCATGTCCTTTTAGATAAATGCAACAACAGCACCGAAAAACTGCATTATTATTGGATAAGATGGATTATTGGATTAAATTTCAGAAATAGCTACTTTTTGTTGATGTTAAAGCTTTGAACATTTTGTCTCTATTGAAGATATTTTAGGTATCTTCTGTGCCAGATCTTGATTTGCATAGGGTTATGTACTAGGGCTGCACAACAGGAACAAAGTACTAAATTTAAATTATATTACTACACATTGTGATTTAAAATGAAATGATGAATCAAAAATGGGACATGGTAAAAGACTGACCTGCTTTGTTTTGGCCAAAATACTTTTGTTGGCTTACAAGAATAACTTGATCCATCAGAACACCCACAAAACTCATCCTGTAATTGGCTGAGATGCTCACAGCACATATAAAAAAAATGTGACTGGTTATTTGCATATTTGCACCTTTGCATACTGCAGTCTTCTGTGATAACAACATTACAAAGTTCAATATTGTGATAACATCAGGGTGGGCGATACAGCAAAAGTACACTATCAAGATACTTAAAGACATTTTAGTGATACACAATATCTATCATAATATTTTGTTTTCCTGAGGTCTGTGAAGTTGGAACAGGCAAGAAAAGAACCAGTGGCACATTTTAATAAAACTGTCAAAAAATATGAATGTAGCATGATTTCAATGTTTTACATGCTGCACTACACTAAATCCAGTTAAACAGGACCACTACACACCATTCCAACAGTTGGTCAGTGTTCTTTAAGTACTGATGATATCGGTGATATACTCACACATCATCTACAACACAATAAATACTGTCGTACTGCCCATGCATAGACACGCTCTGGACTAAGGGTTCAATCAGGAGCTCATATGCAATAAGACTGCAAAATACACAAGGCCACAAAAAAGCATACTGAACTGGTGACAATCAAAACAGAAATCCTTGAAATATTTTGAAGGCAAATTGGAAAAAGGGAAGGTTTATGAAAGAAATAAGTATTCCTGTCATGTAAATTGTACTACACAGCAAATCGATGTAACCAGATAAGTACATCCTACAGCTACATCACAGTGTGTCCTCTAGACAGCATGCTAGATTTGGCCGTATCCCAACAGGGGGCCTTTTACAGAGCTGACTCCTCTTATCCCACATGAATCACTCTAAACGTGGCCACCTAAACATTTTCTCTAGGTTTTACCCCTTTATCTCATAAAGTCTCCCTTGATATAGACAGGCTGTCTTCTGTCTACTGGTGAAAACTGATCTCCTCTAACCCTGCATGGTATTTCTGTGCGTATGGATCAAAGTCAGGCATGGCACTAATTTATCTGCACATTTACAGCCGATGTCCAGAGACCCCCTCCCATCATCCAGCTCTGAAATAACTGTTCTGTTACAACAAACGTGAAACACTGTGACAGCTTGAGAGGTGCTGTATCTCTGTTTATTTTTAGAGGGCTGGGAAGTCAATCAGAGAAATCAGCAACTACTTGAAATCCAAATAATTTCATGAGACCTTATCCTCAAATCTCAAAGTTATGAAGGACGCTGACCACAGTTTATGTGGCGCCACTGTGTAAATAAAGAGAAAAGTTAGTTTAATCACATGGAAGTCTGACCTTGATCGAATTAGCATCAGATAAGGTATTTTGGATATACACATACCTCATGCATACGTTACAAGGTCATGGAAAGCAAGTGAAAGCACAGGTTAGCATAGCATATGTCATCTGTCTTTACTTAAAGAATCTATATTTTTATAGATCTGCTTTGTCGGTGAATTTGACTTCTTCAAAGATGAATAGAGAAGATTTTAATGAAAGTCTGGGTGCATTTAGACACATATCTATATAAATACAGACCCAAATTAAAATATAATAGAATTTCCAAGATCATTTTCTTCATTTATTATACATCAAAATCACTATTTGTTAGAAATTTCATTTAAATGAATCCCGTTAAATGAATGTTCCATCAAAAATGCTGATGTTTTACCATAAACCTAGAAAGGTTCAACCAAAAATACTAGTGAATAAAAGCTATTGTGGACTAGTTACAAATATGCAAATGAGACATTGCAAGTTTTTCTTGCTTTGTTAACCACATTAGCAATTATTATGAAGATTTCCTGATAAGTATCAAATTAAGCTACTTAAACTGAAGCTGAGGCATACTGTTGCTGTCCAAAAAAAACAAACAAACATGTATCTCCTTTTTTTAAAGATTTTTATTTTTTTTATTTTTATCATTTGAACATATCTGCTGCACTACATTGTTTGAAACTCGCATGATTAATAGACCAATAGAAATGCTCCACAATAACTTGGAATAAAATGTATTTACATTATTGTACATTAAGTTAGAGACTATTTTTGCCTTCTCTTGTAAAGTTACCATTCTGGACAGTTGTGATATTGTTCTGCTTAGCATAAAAAGTCAACCCCCAATAATACTTAAGCACTTTATCATCAATTTGTTATAAGCTAGTCTGTGTTGATCAGCTTCTAAGAGCATAGAACCCATCTCTAATTGTGTGACATGGCTAGAAAAGAAGGCAGTATGGTTTCAAACTGTTATCAAACCTAGATAATGGTCCAACCACCTTGTATTGAAAATTATATTACAGTAAACAAAAACATCCCAGAAGCATTTCAATTACTGTCAAATCAACAAAACAGCTCAGTTTTTCTCGTGTTCTTGTTTATTTTTCATAAATTTAGCCAAGTGTTTTCCTTAGGTGTTTACATGAGGGTGTGGTTTCTCAGTACAACAGCGTAAAACACTGCAGTGACCGTGCAAAAAACATTTACAGTCAGCAGATACAAAAAGCACATCTAACCTCAAAAGAGCCACAAGCCCTTTTCTTTACCCCCTGCACCGATGTACTCCACATCTGGCTCTGATAAACCGACTTTTACCTTTAGCTTTGTTGTAGTTTAATGTGAATCAGATTCCACGTGCAAGAGCTCCACTTTGACCTCATTCATTAAAAAACAGAAAGTGGGTCATTTGACAAAAATTGAGACACTTTAATAGCACGTCCCCATAGCATAATTTAAGGATTATACCTTAAACTGCACAGCACTCACATTTTGTCCTTTAATTAAGGTAGGGGCAAAAGAAGCAGCAAATCATTCAGAGCCAGTCAAACAGTACTGCATGAATTATATATTGTCTGATTGGGGACTGTTTCTTTATGTCTGTTTTCTATCAATAATTCAGCATTATAGCTTGTATGCCCATTCCACTGATGTGGCCAATGACTTTCCTCTATTCCTTAAGGCAATAAAGCTGACTCAGAATATAGCAAGGGGTTTTGTACTGCTTTCCACTCTGGCCGCAGCTAATGTTCAACTTAAGACGGTCTGCTTTATAACTGAAAGAACAGAAAATAAAGGCAACAGATTAGATTGTCTGAGAGGTCACTATTGAGAAATGAGAGGTCAGACCTGCTTTTTATGCAAAACGGAAGGAGCTCGTGTGAACAAAGAGCATTCAGGGGAAGGTTTGATCTTGGTTAATATTTTTTTTTGTTAGATTCCTCTGAAATATAAACTTCCTGCCTCAAATACTTTTGTAATCTCATTGTTTATTTTTATCCAAAATTAGGAACAAACAGTTCTTTTTTATGTGGGGTTTGGCATCTTTCTCTTTTCAGTTTCACTCTTTTACATTTTTTCATAGAAGTATACAGTTTAGAATTGTAAATCTTCTGACCAATTATCAATAATCACACACAGCTCCATTTATATAAAAGACTGAAAAATCAGGCCAGAACCTGACTTTTTACGGTGGGTGTGGGAGTTTTATGCCCCTTATCAACCCTGACCTTTGAGGCACTAATTTGAGCATATGAAGGCCTGTGCAGACAGGTGCTACATGGGTAAGTTTATCAAGCTCAGCTATTAGACAGGTCTAATTGTCCTCTCTTCTTCGCAAAAACAGGGTATTAGGCCAAAGGGTCTCTACAACAAACCCATAAACTATACCACTCAGAAAGGCAGCAGAGAACCGTGACTATTAGAGCTAGGCCTTCAGTGTGAGCCATAAATGTCAAAACATGATCAAATAATGAGGGAAAGAACAGATAATGCTGATAAAGCCAATTAAAGCACTATGGGATTCTAGCAGTTTGTTATGGCTAAGCTAGCGGCAATTCACATTAACATTGTTAATGTGGCCGTTCTATCTTAAATACAGATTTTTGAAGCCTTTAAAAGACATTCCATGTTGTATTGAAATCTTGTGAGAGACATTTTAACATATATTTTACCTTGTTGACTTACTCAGTAAACAGCCCTCTCAGAGAGCTGCCACTGCTTTCAGTTTCTAACATTACAACAGTAATCACAGTCAGTGACATATCTAGGACTTCCAGAAGGCCTAGAGCGGCATTCTCTCTCACAAAATTGGTCCCAGCCACTTTAGTTCAGCTCCTGAAGTCCTAACCAATTCGAGAGCTCACTTGACTCATACCAAGGGGAAGATATTCTGATTGGACTATTTTCTGCTGGCTGTTTCCAAGAATTTAACCTGAATTACAGAGTGACTCAGCTATAACAGCAGAACAACAAATTATTTTTAATATTTAAAAACTATGGGGGCACGGCTTTGGAATTCACTTTCAATCTGAAGTTTCTCCAGCAAGGTTTGCTATTAGCATGCAAGTTGCCATGAAGCTACATTAGAAATTGCTCATGAATGCACGTTTGCAATAACAACTATTACAATGACAGGCTAAGTAGTTTTCAGAAGTTGCTATAATAAAATATAAAGTAGGTCGAAATAACAGCAGACCGCATTATTGGTTGGCAGGGGTGGGGGATAAATGATCACTGTGATTTAACTAGAAAATACACCGCTAATTATTTTTAAATATCACCTAGGACTAACAAGAAATAATTCATTTTCGCACTAATGTTAAAAAGATTACACACCAATCGTGAGGTTTTAAATGGGGATTGAACATCTGCACTGTTTACAGCATTTTACATGCAATTCACAGTGTTGAATTTTGAGACATTTTAGATGATTTTTTAAAGAATCAGTTAACCTTTCACTATCTACACTTTCACAATGCAAAAGGTACAGACACTCATGTATCTCCAAAGACTCAAATATCTGCCAGTCAACTTCTGTTCCAGTCACAGTGTGCTCCCTCACAAACCAACGGCTTCGAATGCCAACTGCACGGACTGCCGTAGCAGGACGCACAAATGAGGGTTGACATTTTATTTCTTGGGTCCACGCTATACTGAAGACACTGAAAAAAAAGTCCACAGGCTTCCAAACTCAGACTGGAGGATGGTACTTTAATAATTCGAAATGTAAGCGAGTAGCTTGTATACTCCATACAGAAAGGTTAAAGGTGAGCAAATAACACCCAACCTCTCCCACACTCTGTTCTCTTTCTCTGCCCCCAGTCCTATTATTACAAGCCTTCAAACTGTTCCAATGCAGACCCGACTCCCTTAATCTTGACCACTTCAAAGCCCCATGCCCTCTGGCCCTATAATACAGATTCAACCTCATGGTAAATCATTTCGTCAAATAAGGTTTTTGTCTCCTTTTGCCTTTTATCACTGGAGATATCCTGTCTGATGTCTGTTAGTCCTTGTAACACAAAACAAGCCTCTTTCCCATGTCACTGCCGGCCACTCCCTTAGAATTAAAAGCGGCCCTCGTTACTGTATCATATGCTCTCAGGAAACCAGGCTTACAACATATAGGTCCACCTGCCTTCTATTATCTATGGAAAGGGACACCTAATCTTGATGGATAAGAAAGACCCCAGACATTTAATCTGACTTCTGGTAAAGGACTCTGGCCTTAATTTGATTCTGTTGAATCATGACACACGTTTTCAAAGATCCAGGTAGATTGAGACAGGCTACAGATCACCTCCCGAGCACAATTAATGTGACAAATGCCTTGGGTGTGTGTTTGATGGATTGTGTTTTCTCTCAAAGATCCCATTTATGCAAAACGGAACCCTACATACTACTTGGGCTTTGTGATTCACTGAGCCACATGATTTCTGAGAGGCCAGAAAAAAAGATGATGATCCGGAAAAGTAAATCACAGTGATTGAATAAGTGAGACAGATGGTTTGGGAACCACCAAACCCAAAAAAACTAATGGCCAACAGCAGGTCAGTTGACAAAATAAGTAAAGGCAAATGTTCAAAATAGATATTGCTAAATTACCTGTTTTGTTTTGTTTGTCTCAACCATTCAGGACAGCTAACAGCTAGCCACACTGCTACCAAAAAAAGGGTAATTTTTACAATCATGCAATGTAACACCTGCTTACGGAAATCATATGTAAATTGTTCTTTGAATTTTTTTGTCATTAAATTTGAATGTGCCTACAGACAATGTCTGGCATCTAATAGCATTTTCTCATGGATTACAAGGACCATTTCATTTGAAAATGAACTAAACACAACTGCTTCAAATGAATGTTTCAGTTAGGCATTGCGAAGTTCGCATTCATCTACTTTAAGATAAACATAATTGTTTTATTGTAATATATTACATCACTTGAGAAATGTATGCTTGTACTAAGAAATGTCACGTTTTAACCCAATGAAACTGAACATCTTCTTCTCAAAAAGGTTACACTATCCCTTTAAACAAGAATCAACTGAAAAGTAATGATCTACAAACAGCAGTTTCTTAACTTTGGTCCTGCCTGAAACAAAATAATGTTTATGCCCAAGCTTGTAATAATGATCACACTGCTAAGTTGTGGCTGCGTTATTACTTTATGATTATAGTTTGAAAAAATAAGCTATGATTAGCTTTAAGTATAGAGGTGCAGATCCAATAAGAGACTCATGAGGCAGACTTACGAGAAAATGTAATATATAGCATTTAAATGTCAATCAATAATCACCTCATGATGCCATAAATAGCCTCAAAGCACAAGCATAAAGGGTGGTCTTCAACATATGGCATGATGACAGGATTGTTATATTGACTCCCCCGTTGTCAATCATTAATTTATGGGAAAATAGAATAAGTGTAACCTTGGAAATTAAAACAATTTTTTGCTGAGGTGTGAGTAAACATTGAGTGCATCCCTAAACCCCTCAGCCCTTCGTTTCAACCTCAGGTCATTAGGAGGAAGCTAGAGCTCTGTAGTGATAATAATGTGGCTGTCAGAGGTTGCAAGGTCCTCATGGGAAATGAAAGGCTGCTGCTAGTGGTGGCCAAGTACGTGTGTGTATGTGTTTGGTTTTCAACATTTTCAGGACAAAAATGTCCTGATCTTGTAGGAAAAACTGAGAAAAATAGTACATTTTTCACTCATTTTGTACAGTACTTGCTACACATTTCTCTTTTTAAGCAGGATAAGTAAAACTATTTATACTTAAGTACTGAGATTAAGGTTCGTCTTAGGCTTAAATTTGTATTATCGCATACACAAAACTGTGGGCGTCTCTGGTCAAAATAATGTTTTGTTGATTTTCTAAGTGAGAAAAAGTTCACACATCCTCCACAGGGAACACACTTCTGCTCATTTTAATACACAGTTAATGTTTCTTTGCTAAATTTAACATATTGGAAAAAAAATTAAAACATGAAATGTGGTCTGTGCAAAAGTTACGACACATTTTTCTTTTACATTTTACTTTTTCTAATATGTTGAATTCAGTATCTGCTTTGTAGTCATGCTACTGCATTTATAACCCTGCAGAAAATTAAATATTATATTTCTCTGTAAATCTAATCCAGATACATGTGTTTTATAAACAATTATGTACTGACATTGGTATTGGCAGGTATGTACATGAAAAATATCACATATTGGAATCGACCCAGAATCCCTATATCGGTGCATGGCAACAAAATATGGGACACTATTCTTAGTAACATACATATATATATATATATATATATATATATATATATATATATATATACATATATATATATGAAAACATTTTGTACTATACCAACACCATGTCTCTCAATTTTTCTATTTTTATTTTTCTGTATCACAAAAGCTGCACATTGTATGAATACAGAAATGGTCCAAAATTACCTGGAATAAAATCTCATTAAATGAACTTACATTAAAATTAAGGACATTTTTACCTATAAAGTTACTATTTTGAACAAAAATATTTTCCTGTTAATAACAATTAACTGACAAAATAAGCGGGAAAAATAATTTTGTTTAATTACGCTGTAATTATTTGCTTGCCCAACTGCAGAAGAATGCTATGTTCAGGTTCATAAGAATGTAGCCCAGTAGCAAAGATCTACAGTATGATTACCTCCCTACAAAAGACCTCACACCCATTACTGTCTCCGGTGACACCATGAGAAAGCAATGCAAAGAATGTCACTTTGCAAATTTGCAAAGAAGCACATTTAGAATCCGATCCTACTACACTGCCCAACGCCAGCAGATAAGGCCATCGCTAGCTGTATATAGTCAAGTTACCACAATACAGGAACTGCAATGATCAAACTTAATAGAGAGCAGTATTTTTAAGTTTGTTATAATGTATTTAGAAACTACTAGCTTTCCCAGATATATTTATCAGAACGCAGGGCACCACAACAAACTTTTTCTGAGGCCAGAACGTGGACTATTGCTCTTTGGAGCCTATGTCTATGTGATACAGTTCAAACACTATCCCATCATTAAGCTTTTTTGCTTCCTTACCACCCCCCCAACCCCATTTCGTCCGGTGCTTGGGCCCCTCCTCCATCCTGTTGTAATTGTATGATGTTTACCCTCTCAGCCCAAGGCCGTGTCTCTAATTATCCCCACATGAAAACTGGAATGTCCAGCACTGTCATTAAAAATAGAGCTAATGCCCAAAGCCCAAGCTAGCAGCAAAAACAGGTGTGATCGTTATATCCCAAACCTCTGTTTTTTTTTGTTCTTCTTTTCTTTAAGTCAGTTTGAGGCTTTATTATTGGGTCAACAGCAAAAAAAAAAGTGTCCAAATCTTGCTTAGTTAATAGTAATCCATGATGCAAATCTTGTAATTATTACATTCTGGTGCAGTAGAGGTTTCCCATGATACCAAAAGGAAACCTTGGTAACTATGTGTCCAGTTTTATTTTATAGTAAAACTATAATGCCGAGTAAGATGTTTGCTTTGACACTACTGTGCTAGCTTGTCCCTACTTACATTAGTAATTGAGTACTATAATGATTACTTTTGATGAAGGAATCTTTTAAAACAGCTCAAAGAACAAAAACACATAACTGAACAGTGAATTTAACTACATAGTTTTTTAAGATTCTAAATTTCCAATTCATTCAATGTATACGGTGAAGTTAACCTGCCTGGGCTGATGCTGCAATGCGCTGTAAGGGCTAACAAAGCACACAAATGTTTAATGCAAAAACATTACATGGCGCACGAGCGGCGTGGGGCCATAGCCAGAGAACAGTGCAAATGCAACCTCAGCAGGAGCTCTCAATGGCTACAACAATGCAGCTGCTCGGGTGCGCCTACATGGAAGCTGCTCCATATTTCGGTTTTGCTGACGTGCACGGGTCTGCTATAATTCATCTGGGGGAGGGTGGCATGGTGGGGGCTCACCATACTGGATGTGTCATTCATAGCACAGTACTGGTACAACTTGCTTTCATGCAACTGAATGTAGCCTCTATCATTTGTAGGCCTGCCACGATCATGAGATGTTAGCTGACAATTAATTGTTATATAAATAACTGCAATTAAAATTTAACTGTCTGCTAACTAATTAACTACAAGTCTAAAGCAGATAAATTGGCTTATTAGCTATCTTGCTTAGCAAGCTCATTACTTTGCAGCTAACAAGAGAAGATACACTGCACTGAAAATGTGAGTGAAATGCTAAATGCTAACATTAGTATTAGCTATACTAGCTATTAAATTACCAAATAAAACACATTATGCATGTTATGTTACACTTTATTTCATGTTATATCACTCTAAACGTCTGGAACTAGAAAAGTTAAAAGAACGAAGTGAATTCTTTTATTTACATTTCTTTAGCTGAAGCCAACTAATCATGTTAATCATGTTATGCTGCCTCCAGTACAACATAGTTATGAAATCTAATGACTGTGGAACCTAACTGCAGTTAGATTAAATAATTGTGATCAGGCAATTATGTAATAACTGTGACGGGCCTGATCATGTGTATGTGCCTGCTCATTGTATAGTGACGTTCAGCCTCTGGAACGTGGTAAATGAATGTGCAGTAGGATTGACAGTCTAGTGACTAAAACAAGTTGTATAACCGCAAGTTATATAAAAGCATTTCTATGTGAAATACATAGATAACTTTCTGCTCTAAAGGCCAAAAGGTCATTTCACAATACACATTAGCTTACCTATCTGACCCAAAGCATGAGCCATATTAAGGCCAATGCTGTCGTTCCTGTGTTCTTAAGGTATATAAATGGCTAACTAGAAAGGCCTCAAAGAACACCTTGACTAAATGTCAACGTTAATCAGTGCCAGGAATAAGCCATTCTGCATTTGATATTAAGATGCTGCTTCACGCTAGCTGGCTGCGAAAGAACGCGGCTTGAGCTTAATGTTTTCTAATTGTCCTGTTTTCCCCTCGGACCGCTTCCTGTCCTGGATTAATGTTTAGGAGTTGAAGCTAAATGAAAAGCATGTGATGTCTGGACAAGTACGGAAAATGTGTAGTTAGTGCTAATGGGTTTCCAAGAACATGGTGCATGCTAAAATAAGCTACCTCCTGATCAATTATCAAATTCTCCCTTTGTGTACTTTTGCCATCGCGCTATATTAAACAACAGCACAAACAGTACAAAGGGGGCAAACATTAACATCACCCTAGGTTTATCAAGCTTTTATACTTTAAGAGATCATCATACACCTAAAAAAACAGTTAACCATCCAACTGAGGATTGTAATATTCTGACAGTTTTAGAATTACAGTCAGCTGTAAAATACATACCAATAACTGCTTAACCATTTCTTAATATTGTATGTCTACTGACAAGGCAAAACAATCCAACTGTCAGACTAAACTAAACTAAAAAGGTAATGACTGCCTTTGAAAGTCAAGGCTATTTATTTAATTCTTAATTAAATATTTATTTATGGGTCATTGACTTGACAAGCATTTTTTGTACCCAAGTCCATTATTTTACCATAAAATCATTTAATAAATACATCATTTATCATCTTATTTTACAACATCTCCTTTATGCGAACACAATTCCAGTGAATCCAAATAAAATAGTCTAAAAATAGTACACTTTAGACAATAGTCTAAAATGACAGGAGGTGCAACCCTTCAACCACATAGGCAGACTAAGTAAAATTAAAGAAGCAAATTTAGTTTTATTAAATTCTAAATAACATAGTTCAGTTTAAAATTAATTTTATGTTTGAAAACTATAAAATCATAATGTTGCAAAATAAATACTGCAACCTTTTTAGTACTCAACTAATTACAAAACTTTTGCCTGTACATTTTGAGTAAAGGACTTTTATTCTGACATGCTTTTAAGAAATAGTGGACAGGTTTTTGCCTCACAAATATTGAGAAAATTGTCATTTTTGAGTCATGTTTTGTTTAATTCAGTTTACAAAGTCAGGTGGTATGACCCCAAGAAAACCAGGAAAATAAATAAACATGTTATCTATCTAACATAGATAAAAAAAATGGAAAAAAATATAACCTTGAGTTCAGGGACAATATAAAATAGTTCACACTTGTTTTCAGAAGTGGTACATAACTTTGAAATACGATATTTTTTTGTCAATGTGTGGTTGCACTACCTGACATCTGGGTGGTAAAATTGATTATCCTGTTTAAAAACAAATTTATACAATTATAAAAGCTATGTAACACATGATAGATTCTTGTAGATCCAAAAATAATTTTTACATTTATTTTTTAACATTTCTAAATTTACGATTTCTAAAATTAACATTTTGAAATCATTTTTCTGTCAAATTTATTTCATTAAATATAACAAATGACCTGACTGAGAGGCGTTCTACACTGGCTCAAATTTCATTGCACCCCCATTTGGTCTTTCTTGTGAAGTGTGACTGTAGTCATCAATTTTGCAAACAACTACACCAAAATGGCTATGAATACTGTATATGTGAGGAAAAAGTATCTCACTGTTTTCATGACTGTGGTCAGTAGTTTTGATTACTCAAGAGCCTCCATGTAGCAAGTGTGAAGATTAACTGAAAAAAGCACATTTTTCAAAAATTTATGACCACAAACATCTCAGCCAAATGAAGCCATGACAGCAATACGCCTTAAATAATGGCTGTGAAATGAAGAAGTGGGCAGAGACGTGGCATTGCAGCTTCTGGAACATCACACATTGCTGTTGATAAGGAGGTCACACTTTCTGCTGGTGTTAACAAACTGGCATTTTGTGATTACTGGCAGCAGACTTTTTCTTTCAGACAATGGCAAAAAAAGGGTAGCAGTAAAAAGTGGGTAATGATTTGGTAATATTATGGCTTTGCTTAAAATGACTTATTTTTAAGTTGTTACTAAATTTTAAGTTAGTGATTGTGTCAGGAACAAGTCAGTAATAAAATGGTAAAATAATGGCAACAAGTTGTACTTACTTAAAAATGACATGCTTATTTTATAGCTGTCAATAAATAACAAGCTAAAATAAAGAAAGATAAACAGGTTATATAAAGATGTATGTGCTGTGATTTGAGTTTAAAACTTCTTCTTAAGTTTTGTACCAGGTCTGTTATATTACAGTAACAGTGTTTTGCTAACAGCTAAGACAACAGGAACATGTGATGTTGCATTTTTCATTGCCTGATTCTGACTCAGTACTTAACCTCACCTGTTTCTCAAAAAAACAACACTTGTCTGTCAGTAGACTTCATGTAAAAGTAACAGAACAAGAACTGATGTTATCACCTGGTGTAGTAACTGAGAAACAAGATGGAACGAAGTAAGTTTGCATTTTACAGCTCCAGTAATTTACAACCTGGAACTGTGTCTGTACATCATACTGTATATGACCATTTAAAGACATAACAGGTTAGAAACAAAGCAAAAAACGAGTGAACTAGTATTGTACAGCCCTAAAATCACATCATTACAGCAGAACTACTTCACTGTTTTTAGGGCAACCCTAATATTATAAAAACCCTGTAAGAGTTTAAAAGGAGTGGGGTGATATGATGATTAACCAGAAATTATGCTGTAAGAGCTGGACACTACAGAATATAAAATGTAAAGAACATTAAAACAGAGGGGGCTAAAATGACTGAATAATTGTTTAGTATTATTGACTTTTTTTGTATCAACTGCAAAATTGACATTTTATTTACAGGTAATTGGAATTTGTTATCATTACTTTTCCATTGCTGAATTATTACCAATACAATCACTAACTTATTATTTATTAACAACCAGAAAATTAGCCTGTAATTTTTAGGTTAGTACAACTTGTTACCATTTTACAATTTCATTACCAACTTGTTACTGCTATAATTACTAACTTTAAATTTAGTAACAACTATGTCACATTTTAGGTTAGTAAAACTTGTCACTACATTACAAGTCATTACAAGCTTATTACAGATCTGTAAAGTGCTACTGCAAAAAAGCCATGAAACAAAGCCTGTGCCTGGTGGCTGTTACCTGAGTTATTGTGGTAACAGCCTCCAGTGAGGGCAAAAACTATTTTACCTCTGGTTTAAAAAGCTGTCATTCGTTTACTGATTTCATCCAAACCACAGGAAGACACTACTATTCGCACACATTAACATAATTCAACTTATATATCCTACACATTAATTGAAGCCCACATAGATGAGACTAGTGTAGAAATGTGGCTGTTAAGCTGCGCTGGTTGAACACGCTCAGTTCTGCAGGTGTATGTTTTAGGACAACGTCAGGTTTCAGACATCAGCGAAAAACAGCTTCAGGTTTTGGGAAAAAACTGTCTCAGCTCTCATACATCAGGCCTTAAATGCCCTCAGGCAAAATGGCTTCAGATAAAAAGGCATCAGGCTAAGCTAATCAGCCTTGGACAGTAAGACTCATGTTACAGTTGCAACTCTGTTTCTTATTACTAGATTAAATGAAGTTTTGTGGCCAAATTAAAGGTACAATACAACCACAACTTTTACTGAACTGTGCTTTCATTCTGCTCTTTTATTTCACAAACACTACATGTCAGCTCACATGCTCTGTGTTTTCCCGCGTCTACCTCAGTGCACAGGATTCGTCTCAAAATTACCAGACAAAAAACTGTTATTATTTCACAGTGCTGTGCAAAAGTTTGAACACCCCTGGTTAACACATCCTTTACAGGAAACAAATATGACACTTTTTCTGCGATTTTTAGTGCACAATTTCTATTCATTTGCTGAGTTTTTCATACCAGACAAAAATAAAACATAAAATATAAAATGTGCCATAATGTTTGCATAGGACAATTTTCCCCCATTTTTCGTTAAATACAAATAAAAAGTAACTGAATAGAAGTGTGTTCTCTGTAGAGGATGTGTTAACTTATTTACACAACACTACATATAATTAGATCAAAAGTTTTTGTATACGACTGTATATGTTATTTTATTATATTATTGTCCTCTCCCTATTAAAAAAAAACCTGGTTTAATAGTTTACTGAGGTTGTCCACAAAAATACCCAAATAAAAAATATATTATTCAGAACGTATTCAGAACTTATGACTCCAGACTGTGCAACAGTTTGCAATAAAAGATCAAAGCGCTCTTTCTGGATGGAGCAAATATTTTGCAAATGTTTGAGCCAAACAGAACACTGCAAACTGTGTGTCCCATTTAATAACACAGATAAAACAGTTTCCGTTTTCTGTAAGTTCTAATGGTGAGGACGCAAGGAAGATTTGCCTTTTAGGACAGGAGACAGAGAACCTTTCATACGGGGTAAATACTCTCGCGACAGAGCACCATTAAGACAACGTCTGACAGTCTGATAAGCCAAGAAGCCATGCAGAATACAACTGTTTATGTTTAACGAGCAAAGAAGCTTCTAGGCTATGCCTAGGAAGAAAGTTACTTACCTATAAAGGTTAGTTAGATTAGGCCAGTACAATAATCCTTACCATTTCATGAGGGGAGTATGTATTAAAGGTGGGTAATGTAAAGATATATTTTTTATTATTGTGAGAAGATTCTGTCAAAAAATGCTACAATTATATGCTACTTCTAGAATAATGAACCACTTGCATGTATCACACAAAAAACAGATTTAGACCAACGACAGAGAGTCTGATAACAACAATAACAACAACCAGTGTGAGTGCACAAACTGCACAATAACAAGTAGCTGATTGGATGTCAATTGAATAGATTATTTTTCGAAAACTTTGAACTGAATATGTGACACTACTACCTCAGCAAAAACTAAATGCTGCAATACGTAATGTGTATCATGAAAATGCCCTTCAAGAATAATGAGTATGTATTTGTCACACTGTCCACTCTTAGTCTGTGCACAGAGTACATAACAATACAATGTATCATATTGTTTTAAACCCTATCATGCTGTATAATCGTATTGTGCCTACCAGGGCTAGCGTTTTAGCTTGGGGCTAACATATTAGCTTGTGGTGAACTACAGCTTTTGTTTCACATATTGTACTTTTGTAATGACGAATTCGCCAATAAACTGAAAATGGAAGCACTTTGCCTGTATCAAATCAAGACACTTTAGTACTGTATCGAATCAAATAATGAATTTTGTGAAACGAACATGGAGTGTGGTTCAATGCTTGTTTTCTTTTTTCACTAGGGGATGAGTTAGAGTGGTTTGGGTGTGCTACTGAGACCCAAACATCACAAGTTATTCATTGCTATGTAAACCCAGTGACACAAAGGGTGACTAGCAACATCAAAGCCTAATGACTGGTGTACTTTGGGTTGGGGGCCAGCACATGGAAGCCCACCTCTCCAACGCAACCAATATCAGACAAGGAAGAGTTTCTACTCGTTGCTATCTCTCACATGTATTGTACAATACAAGTCAAAATCACTTTATATAAAATGTGCAGATGCTCATGTAAAAATAATAATAAGTTCAATTTTTATAGCGTCTTCCTCAGACCCAAGGTCGCTTTACATAGGCCAAAAAAAAATTTAAGTTCATTGTTGATCAAAAACTTCATAACTTTTTAAAACAAACTTTTAGTAACAGTAGAAGAGCACCACTGACAAATTCAGTGGTGTTTCAACACTAAAAAATAAATATAAAAAAATAAGAAAAAGTCATAATGCATTCAATTTCCTCCTTGGCTTGGCTATAAACTGCTCACTGTTTAATAGTGGAGCCCTTGCATGGTCACACCTTGCTATAACTTGTCTAATGTTTAACTGTTCCTATTGAGAGAGCGGTTTAATGTACAGTGATGAAGCATTCATTTATATGCTTATTAATAGAAATGGTCCATTAAGCTCCACAAAAAATTAATAATAAAATCTAAGTACAGCATGACCTCCATAACTTGCTTAACATCACCCACGACTGTGATTCAAACATTAACCTAAAACATAGAAAAAGACATACAAAACATGTCCTTGTCCCACGTTGTAGCCAGCCATGTGCGGTATCCTTGCCCTGAAATAACAATTAACCTGTCCTGCTTTGTGAATCAGGCCTTTGAATAACAAATGGAGGGTCAGTTTTACTTATTTCATTCCTAAACGACAACGTCAGGGAAATTTGCGGCTACTGTAGACAGTGAGGGTATTTCTTTAAGGTGTCTTGGCTCATTCTCAAAGCATAATATTTGCATTATGAACACACATGCATTTCACACTCAGCGATGCTGCCACATATTTAAGTCACTGGAATACATTAGAAGAGTTTTTCAACTACTAAAGAAGCTTTTTAATGCTATAAGTATATGTAAAGCATCTTTTGAGCTAAACTACACTTAAAGGCCACAGTTTACCAATGGGTCAAACACAAACATTTAGAGTTTGCAGTCCTTAAAATGGCCAAAAGAGAAGCAAAATGAATTTGCTTTGGATATGTGAAAATAACTATACCCAAAATGGTAGATAAGCCATGCTAGCTGGAGATGTTGAAATAGCTTGCTAACAATAAACTAGTCGGCAAAAAGCTAAACATGCAAACATGAAGGGGCTGTGTCGGGTCGTTGCGGTCTGTAGCGCCACTGTAGACGTTTCACACAACCACCAGCTCCAGTAAATGAACCTCTACTTCTTGCTGAGCACTCGCTCTCTCAGACGCTGACAGTTTTTGAAGGGGAAAATGAAAACTGTTCCTCTGAAAGCGACTGAAGCAGCAACTTTAAAGCACAAACTGCACTCAGTGTAATGACAGTCAGCAGCGGGGAAATTTCCTCCTTATGACAAAGTTTATTTCCTTTGTTAACTTCACTAACCCATTTTTCCTCTGCTCACTGTCAGCTGAGAAGCCACTGAAACTGAGACAACGTTGTTGTATCTTCAAGCGTAAGCACAGTAAGCTCTACGCACTCGACATCGTTGTCACTGTTGTTGCTTTAGTGGAACCAGCGTTACCCTGCAACCAGTACTTCCAGCAGAAAAACTGTGAATATGCAAAAAGGTTCTACTTGATCAAAAGGTAGTTCGTGACACAAACAAAATAAAAATGAACTTTCAGTTGTTCTTTACAGCTTAAACTAATGCTACAACAGCAGTAAGATAACACATTATTAATGGAATTTTTTTCTGTTTCCTGTTGGCCTTAAATAGGTAATAAGGATCATTATATACAACCCTCTGCTATCTTCTGGAAAGATCTATGTATAATTCCTGGTGTACATTTGTCCATAACAAATTCAATCAGTGATGTCAGCAAAACCTCAAGAAATGACAAATCATCATAGTTTACTGCTCATAAGGGTTGTACAGGAAGCCACATCATTATAAATTAAACCTGCTCTCAGTTAAAACTGCATGTGAAATATTATTTTTGTTTTCTAACAACACCTGACTTACATTATTTGAAGATAAGGAGTAACATGATAAGTTTTTCTGGAAAAAAACGAAGCTACAAATCCACTGCATGACCTTGGTCTGTCCCATACTTACACTTTCAAGTGACAGATTCCATTCATTTTTAGACAGAAGAAATATTAAGGCTTAATTAAGGCTTAGCATTAGACAGACTCCATCAAAAATAAGGGGACTTTTTATCAGTACTCTTTGAAGGCATGGATTCTGTGGTGGCTCAGTTGGCAAATCCTCAGTGCACAGGGTTAAAAAAGTGGCTTTGCACAGTAGGACTAAAAAATACAGAAAAACCTGATCTTAATAAATACCTACTGAATACTGATATTCAAAACTCAACTTGTTAACTTTCTAATTAAGGTGACTAAAAGTGATTAAATTTGACAGTTTGTATTTATGTTCTGATCAGACCAGTTCTCAACCTGCAGCTGAGCACGTTATGCTACATTCGTGCCTAGTCCGCTCTGAAGCATTCAGCCTATTTTATTTATTTTGATAATCAGTGCTATCTGATCTCTCTGCCAAGCCAAAGCAATAGCACCGTGGCACGCAACGCATCAGACAATGCTTTTTAAACAATGCCAGTGTCCCATGACGCTGGATATGTAGCACATGGTGTTTCCATTCAGTCAAATATGTTTATATCATTCTACATCCTTGGCTTTAGCTTGTGTTACCTTTTAAGGCGTCGGATCTGCGACACTCAACAGAATGTATTAGAACTGATAAGCACAAACCCTGATTATGTGCTTATTTTTAATCCAACTGGACAGTCCAGTAAACCTTTGAATTCTAAATAATATTACAAAAAGGATATTTTTGGTGCTATAATCTGATTGAAGCTACTACAAAATAATTCATATACACAGATATAACTGCACACATCAAATTAATTCTGTGTTAATGTATATTAATTTATTAAAAATCATTGTGCTGTTTGTAGAATATTCTTTTACTCTGTTATGTTGCTTGTCCACCGCAGCCTTTAGCTAACAAACAGTACTGCTTGGCAAGAACTGTTTATGGTGATTATTACAACCAAGTTAAATGATTTACTGAACACTAGGTTATTTTATTATACTGCAATTTCTTGACTTCACTTCTTAACCACTGTAATTACTAATGCATCAAAAAACAAAAAAGCTCACAATAAATAACAACATAAACAAAAAGTTAGCAAAAAATAAACTTACTAAAGTTATTGCAGTATGTATGCTACAGTTTGGGCCATTAATTCCAACCTACTTGACAAGTGAAAATGGCTGAAATTCAATGCCTTTGACAACAGAATGTTACAATGCATTCCATTATTTTTAACTTGTTTTTGCACTTTGGCACTGCGGTTTGTGAGTTTTTCATAATTTCAAAACTGTAACTACAGATGTCATTGGTGTTCTAGCAAGAGCTTTCCTTTTTGTTTCTGTCGTTTTGCTGTGTTCTGCATATTGGTGTGATATGACGTTTTCAAAAGGATTCAAACACATTGTGGAGGAGTTCTATGGGTGCTGTACCCTCTCTCGGCATGAGCAGTGATTATAAAACGCTTGTGTAATGCTCATCAATGAAACTGATATAGCAGCCAACATGTTCATTGTTGATTTGCTGCTGCTTCAACTGTTTGCATTTGTGTCTACTCTGAGCAACACAGGGGAATGAAGGAAACTGTTTTCAAGTCTTAGATTTTGACACTTTGTTGTAGGTCTATCTAATATTTATTTTTTTAGTTTCAGTCAAAATTTTAGGACATTTTTCTTTTTTGGCTGAAAGTGGTATTTTTTGCCATTTTCAACCTAAACTTTTCATGGGCCAAAATGTCAGTGCATCCCTAACTGTAATCACTGTATCAGATGGCTGCCTGTAGCTATATTCTATATGTTACATACAGCTCAAGTTACTTGTTTCTGATATTTTAGACAGTTACCAACACCAAGTACGGTGATAACTCCTCTGTGTGTAAATATAGATGCTAAAATTCTAGATATCTTAAAACTTAAAACCTAAATTACCAACCCATGTGTCTCTAAAACTGCCTGACTAATTCACTACAATACTTCTGCGAATGAAGGAGTGGCGCTCCAAGATGTCTGAACATTGGTCATTGTTTTGTACTGCATGCGCTTAAACTGTTTACCATGCATGTTTATACTGGAAAAGCGGGACAAATGCCTTATCAAGAGTGGAGATAATGTCTTCTGCTGCTGTGCAGGAGATGGAAACCAGTCGATAGGTTTCTGTCAGCGCCGGAATGTGAGCAGCAGTAATTTACTCACGGTCTGGGACTGTGCTGGCTATGCTAGCCCTCGATAGGGTGGGCAGCTGCTGAGAAATTCCTTAAAGCTGTCCATCACAGCGTCCTACATCTGAAAATTTTCTGTCTCAGAAAAGAAGGAAAGAGTTACGGTAACTTTTTAAATGATAAAGTAACTTTTGAACAATAACCCCCCTTTTCCACCAGTGGAGCATTTGAAACTGGACTGCAATTACATGTGAATTATTATTATTTTGGTAGTGCTGATAATAATAATTACATAAATGTTGAGTAAAGTCGGTTCCTTAGTCTCCTCTTCTTTACTTCCCAACATAACCAACCGATTATCATTTAATGTCACAAATTTTCCCCATCATCAAAATACAGAGAACGCTCTGATTTCTTTAAATCTCGTTCACAAAAATTTCATGCATGTCTTGTTTGTCTAGAATGCCACTATCCTAATGCTGCAAGGGTTCCCCTTTATTATTCTCCCTTCTATAAAGATCTTGGATCAGATCTGTGTAAAGCTGTTTGAGACAATGTTCATAGTGAAAAGGCTACTTTTTTTTTCCACTGAGCTGAACATACAGAATTTATAAGACAAGCATGTGTCTAGAATGCATGAAGCAACTTGTCTCGATTAATTCAGTGGTCACAAAGTAAACTATGTATTTGGGTAATTCTCACAAAACCATTTCAAACCATGACCATAATTTGATAATCATCATTATTGTCATAATTGTAATAATCATTGTGCAGATAAAAACATTCATATAATTAGTAGTAGATCAATTGGAACTCTATATGGTACAGCAAAATGTTGAATAATTCATTTTTCTATTTTAAAGTATTGCCATTTCTTATACCTCAACTCTCATTACCGCAATCAACCCACCTATCTCTTTCTCATTACTGATATGTTTTATTGTATCACTTTTAACTGTTGAGTCCCCTTACTCTAATGTTTTTCTTGTCAATTCTAAGGGAGTGAACAAAAACAACAAAATGTCTCGTGGCACAAGTTAAAAGGAAAAACCTCTATGGCTGTCAAAGATGTAAAGTATCAAGACAAAAATGCAAAATTCTATATTTTGTTTGAATTAATTACCAACGTGAAAAGTTAGAAAATCTTACTCTACTGCAGTAGTGAGAATCTGGTCACTGAAATAGGAAAATGTTACCAAAAAATCAATTCAAAATAACAGATTTGTAGATTTGAAAGTTTTAATCATTTAAATTTTTCAAGTTGGGTCACAGTATTTCTCATGTTTGTGAGAATAACCCATTTGGTTTAGTGTTGTAAAGTTTTAGGCTGGCTTAATTAATGCTACCCAAACAACAACATAAAAGGAACTCTAAAATACACCCTGGATGCTTTTTTTGTTTTTTTACTTTACTTTAGGTAAGTTTCTGGATCAACTATTCACACAATCAGAATCATGTAAAGCAGTTTCTTATCCCAAGTATATCTGTTGTGTTGCTACAACAAATATCTTTCAGTACAAGCTTAGAGAAATTTCCTGTCCATAAAACATCAACATACTCAATGATCTAGAAAGCAATTCATAGAAGATCCACAGATTCTCCATGTTTGGTTCAACCATTAACCGTCCCAATCAGAATCATGTAAAGAACTTTCTAGAGTAGTATTTATTATCACTGAGACTTCCACAAAGAGATGGAAGCCTCTGATAGAAAAACCTCCATCAGCCAAATGGAGGAGACAAAAGGAGCTCACAGGATGAGACGATGGGTAATTGCACTGCTATAAAGTTGCAAAGCTGCAATCTAGACCAGCGATTTGGTCAGTTTCACCCCCCCAACACATAAGCACGGAACCACACCCAGACATTGAGACAGACAATTCAAATGCTCCGTGCGAGAGAGGCATAAACCCTAAACCCATTCCACATGCTTGACTGCTCCTCAATGAAAGCTTGCTCCAGCAATGATAATGAAGGTGTCTAGTCTAGAGGTGGAGCATTTGTGTTTTCGTGTGTATACCAAGAAGGAGTAACCAAGAATCTCTATGACTGTGGCTTTCATTTCACATCATGAAAACACACTGTGCATTCTTGATGCACGTCCTTCATATTTATGTTCGAACTGATTTAAATAAAGCTTAAAGAAACACCTTCCTTTGTTTTTCTGACTCAATCTAGACTTGAGCTTTGTGACCAAATGACACAACAGCAAGCCCTTTTACCCTCTTATTTTCCAGCCTGTCGCTAAACCAGAAACTTCCAAGCGTGTTCAGTAGTCTGGTGTTGCTATAAACAAAGGAAGGGGTGGGGAGGGGGGGCTTTTTGAGCAAAATTAAAACAGACAGCATTTAATTTCATATAAACTTGGCAGGTCTGCCAATTCAAACGTTGGGAAAGAGGACTGTACTTGCAAGTGGCTGAAGAACTTTCAAACAGCACGGTAGTTACACGAACGCAGATGCATCCAAATGCCATTTAGATGGTCTTGAAGACACCATGCAACCACTTGCTTTGACTTCCAGCCTTGCATGTTTGGACATGCTTTCACTGCTCCTTATTAGAACACAATAAATGGCTGGAATGGAATGGCAGGCCACTCCTCAAGCCCAAAAAAAGCACTTAAAGCCACAGAGTTTCAGATAATTAGGTCTTGCTCTTTGATGCTCCACTGCTGTGAAATAAGTTGAGTTACTGGCTCATTTGTAATGAAAAAAATGTTGGCGAGAGCAGTTGAGGTTGGAGGATAATCGAGGAAAAACATCAATTTGTCTTTTAACTGAGCCCTAACAGGGACCTGAGACCTAACACTCCATCAACCACTGGTTAAAGGAGCACACATCTAGGCTATTTTTGGCTGAAGTCAAGGGGATGCCATGTGTCTGCGTCTGCTGTAAAAACCAAAAAGCTGCTGCTTACTGTACACAACCAAAACCTCTTCTATGATGGAAGAACCAACCCAGTGAGACAAATTTAGTTAATTCAGTCAATTATTTAATTAGGCCTGACCAGCTACAAGTACTTTCTTTTTTGTCTCAGTGGAATGGTTTGCAACCATTTGAAAATTTGTTGAACTATGGCAAATTGATTTTTTCCTGTTTTGGGACCCTCAGGAGAGGTTTAGACCTTAACCTTAACCTAGTGTGTAGGTTTAATAACTGGTTAATACCATAATCAAGAGTATAAGCAGTAGTATTACTTTGCCAATTTTCAGTGAGAAGCAGCACATACTGTAAAACATATGGTAAAGAAGAAGCACCTGTGTACTCTATCTTCAAAATGAGACCTCATTACAAGAATAACCTGCAACTTGTGATATGACTGCTCTAAATCAACCCCCTCTGTTTACAGACAATGCAGCAATCTACTGCTCATGGTCGGCCCTCTGCAGCTCAAGCCCTGTCTGCATCGGAATATATTTACCCAGATGAGCAGGGAGTACTCAATGTTTTTCCTTTACTACCTCTGCTGACACATCCTGGGACAAAAGGAGCCTGTCATGGTGGGAGGTCCTCTTTGGGTAAGTGGCCACTCAGGGCTCCGTGTTGTCAGTCTTGGCGACGTGCCCGCTGGCCCCCTGACACCCAGCAATAATGATATTAGTGGAAGGTGGAGGAGACAGGACGTCAATGGGCAGATTTGTTCAATTTAACCCCTCTGACCCGAGCCCGGCCCCCTCAATCTGTCAGCCGGACCCCTCCCCTCTGAGCTAAGTAGCCTTTTAGAGCCAGGATGAGAGGAAAAAAAGTGAAGAAAGAGAAAGAGAGTGAGTAGAGAGGAGAAAGGATAGAGATGTACCAAGATAAAGGTGCGAAGCCTTTGCGGAACAGGTTGATGCCAATACGAAGTGTACGGATGTTTGCTTTTTTGTGTTCGATGAATGTTCTAGACCACATTTGGAGCTACACAAAATGGAAAAAATAGTAACACTGTCATTATTGCTACATACACCTTATAATATTATAAAAATCTGAAAAAAGTTAAATGGTTAATGATTTGCCTGCATTATTTTGATCAAAATAATTTACTCATGTTGGATTCCATTCATCAAAACACCCACAGAAACATTTATCTGGAACTGTGACTGAAAAGATTCTCACAGCACACAGTGAACAAACACTGTGATTGGTTAGAGGTTCATTTGTACGTTGCAGCATTCTGCCATACTGGCATAAGCAATTATCATGGTCATAGCAGGTAAACAGCCAATAGGCTGCAGGGTCCTGTTGGAGGGTGTTAATATGGCTTGCTGGCTGGCAAGGGTTGAACAAGTATTGGCTGTTTGCGGAAGCAAATGGGCAACAAATAAGCTGCAAGTGTGCCACAGAGAAAAAACACATTAGTAGCATTAAATGTTACACACACATAGAGATTTTTGTCCAAGAAAACTGGCTTTTCAACTCATGTCAAAGCATGCCACAACTGTCTCTTTTGGCTTTCATTTAATTTTGACTGACTTGTACATGTTCTGTGGCACAATGAGCTAATAACACAATGTTGATGTTAAAGATATGATGATAAAGATAGAAGGCAGCGAACTGCTGCTCTATGCCAGTGGTTTGGACGGCAAAGGCTTAACATGCGCGAGTGCGGACAAGAGCCAAAGCCCAACATAGACAGATGGGCATGATGTGTAGTTGAAGCAGGCAGGTGCGGGCATTAATAATCACGTCTGTGTAGACCTCTATTCCAGTCCCTTAAAGTTTTCTCTTTGAGGCTTCTATGGGCTTACTAACAAGAAGTGACTGCAGGTACACAATGCACAGGAGGAATTCCCTAAATCTTGCACAAACATGTAAAAAAATGCATAGAAAAATGTCAGCTGCCAACTCGCGCGCAGAATCAGCTGAGCAATTGGTTCACACCGCACCATTTTATTCCCTCAACCTCTGCTTCCCTCTGCCGTAAAGCCTAAATCTCGCTCCCTGCCGTCAGGCATGTGTAGCGTATTGCCTGCCCGCTGCAGCAGCAACAGCAGCAGCAGCCAGCAGCCAGCTGGAGCCAGGCCAACGAAACGCTGCCAGATAAGTCAGCGGGCCACAAGTGTGAGCAAACACTATGGAGAGAGGTCAAACAAAGTGTTGCGTGACGCAGACCTTGGCAAAAGCCCACAATTTAGGAAGGGGTGGGGGGTTCTCAGTATGGGCAGGCTCTGGAAGCCAGTTTTGACGGATGGCTACTTCATGCACGAGCAGCTGCAGCTGCTTTTGAAGAAGCTGTGCAAACAGGGCTCGGTGCTGAATAATACTGTCTGAGACAACAATGTGAAAAAGCTTAGGAAAAAGTTGCAACAGATGTCTTTCTAATCTGCCTGATTGATAAATTTGTACTTAATGTGCTTGTAGTTAAAGAACCACTGGAGGTCCTGCAAGAATTGTGAACTCAACTGAATCTAAACCTCAACAATTAGCACAAAAGTACAACCAAAATTCAGGTTTCAATTTGGCCTGCTAGGAGAGGTGTAGTAATGTATCATGACATATGAAATTACAAAATGTGACAATGTGCATCATTGAGATGTGACAATGCACTGTTGAAAATGGGCATTTTATAATTATGGCATCAAATGCAGTTGCAAACAACCAGCACCAATCAACAGCTCATTCCAGCATGTTCAGTAGTAAGCTGCACAACAACATTAACACACTCATCATTTTTTTGGGGTTTTGTTCTAAACATTGTGAGCATATTAAATCGTGAACCCAGTACCCTGAACCTTTTTTCTAGTTTTCAGATACCAAAATGTCACGTAGAGTCAGAAACCATATAAGCACTTCTGTTTGAGATGAACCTAACAAAGACACCATTTAAGCTCAGTGCTAATTTATGAGGCATGAGCTTCCATTACTTGTTAGCTACATTAGCCCTATAACCCCAGTGCAAAACTGAGGAACCAAATTTTGTACAGCAGAAATGTCTTCGCTGACTGACTCCATTTGAAGTATGGGGAAGATTTTCCATTGAATTATCACTTTAAACTAAAGAAACATAAAATTCAAACATGGCTTGCTTGTTTATTCGGAAGGATGTCGACATGGGAACCCCCCTCGCTACGCTAGGTTTACATAAGAGGAGTGAGTGGAAAAAACAGGGGTGGGGCAGGAACATCTACGGTATTTACAGATTGGTGACTTGATCGCATGTCATTTAAGAGAACAGCAGTTCGGCAGCAAGAAGTGAGAAACAGTCAGCACTCTGAAGTGCATGGTAAAGTTCGGTGACACAGCACTGCTGACTACTCAAACTGTCAAAGAGCAAGACGAAGCTTCCGAGTAGGGCTGCATGCTCTATCGTTTGTTGACTGTTATCACAATGCAAACGGGTGCTCTAACTAATTACAAAATTTGTCTATTGTATCCTCTAAGGATCTTGACCAACTGCACATTTTTCCAATACATGTTTCTGTAGGTATTTGAACATTCATGTAGGTATCCAGGCATTCATGTGATCCAAACAACCAAAAAAAGCTTCATCCACACAATGGGGAAACTGACATATTTTGATAACCTGCAAGGCATATCACATTTGCAGTAAATAGCAAGATAACTGTGATAGGAGTATTTTGTCCATACATCTGCATGGTGATGGTTTTTACTAGGGGCAGGGCAGGTAACGACTTTGTTTTAATGACTTCTGAAATCAAAGCTACTCCAGTGACAATGCAACTACCGATATACCACCATTCTATAGCTTTTCTAATCCCTGACAGTAAAACTTCAAACCTAGTCAAGACCTTTCTGCTAAATTCTCCCAGCATCATAAATAACTAACATTACTGTGTACTTGGAAAAACATTTACTCACAGATGTGCTTTCAAGTAACTGATCTCATAAATCTTAAGTCTTGATATCTGCAGGTTATCAGCATACTCTGATTTTTAACAATAATTTACAATTACAATGTGGAAATTGCAGGGGGGGAGGCTGGATTAGTCATTTGCTGTTCTCTTCCTGCTTGTTATTCTCTTGGGTACATGCACAGTTAATCAGAGTGGCAGAATAAAGCCTCAGAACATTTTTGTTAAAAAAAAAGAAAAGAAAAATCAGTTGGCCACGTGTTCCTAGTCCTGCAACCCTGCAGTGTGCAATGGTGATTTCTCCTGTCAGGCAATGCGATCAAAAATAATTGCTCATCCTGTAGGTGCAGTCCTACTGTTGACTGACACTCTAACCTCGCTAAGTTCCAGCAAAAGCTTTGAATCCAGAAATATCTGCTAACATGGACTGACATGGTAATAAAGGGTGCAGTATGTAATTTCATATTCAGGTTCATTGAGGTTGACACCATAATCACTGGAGCAATAAGTGTGAGATTCTACAAAAGGGTCACCGATTAGTTTTATAAAACCAAAACAGACAAATGATAAATACTGCAAACACCTACATATTTAGCAGATGCTCTTACCTAGAGAGACTTACAATAATAGCTGAATGCAGCAATTAGGAGTAGGGCTGTCACTATTGATTATACCAATTATATTCATGTTATGTAAGCACCAAGCTAGCTGTGGTATATGATCATTTCCCACACAGGGCTTCATACTACTTAGGCCAACTCTTCTTAAACATGGACAAACTAAGCATTTAAAAGCTTAGCATTCAACAGACATTCAAGTGGCACATTCTTTATTTCGTATGCTGCATTTTCAGTGAATCCTTTAGAAAAAACTAACTGAACATTTCAATTACTGGAGTTGGCTCTTAGCCTAGACCTAGTTAAACAAAACGTTTTACTTCATGTACACTTTTACTTCATATACCTACAAATACATTGTTGCCATTGGAAAAAACTCGTATCTCAAAAACAGTAACTTTACAGGAAAAGGAAAAAAACATTCTTAACTTTAAAAAGTTAATGGAACAGGATTTTAAGTAATCATTTTGGTTAATTTCTATTGGTCTATTTATCATAAAATTTAACACAATGAAAAGACCAGCTGACAATTTCAAATGGTGTGAAAAAAGACATTGGTGAAATCCTGCTGGTGTGGGTTTCCCCTTTTTTTAGTGGTGCTATTTGAGTGCTAATAATGCCTCGATGTGGAGAATTTTCATTCTGCCAAACATAGTTTTAGAATCTCCTGCAGACACTACCTTCATCATTTAAATTGCAAATTTATATCTAAGCCAATTCATCAAGAATGTACATTTAAATGTAATATTGGTTTTAATTGAGTAATCAATTTTCATTGAGTAATTGTAACAGTCCTATTTAGGAGTTATGCCTATGGACTTCTATCGATGCAGCAGAGGACTTTCTTCCTGGATGAATAAACAAACGTTCTATCTTCTGTGTGGACGGATGTGGTACTATCCATAAACACTCATTATAATTCCAATATTAAACCAATAATAATAATGAAATTTTCCCATTTATCTGTGAATAATGATATATTGTGCACCACTATTAATGCCATACCATTACTAGAGGTAATCACATGACACTGCTTTTTAAATGAGTGTTCCACAATGCTTTGTACAGCTATCAACTGAGAAGCATTTATAACCTTGTGGAAAGTTGTGGATGAGTTAAAGTTCATTGCTCGCAGCTCTGGTATGTAAAATATAAGCTGTGTGTGTGTGTGTGTGGAGGGGGGGTCTTACAAACCCCTCCAGCTGAGGATGTGCATAAACAGAGGAGTGGCTGCTCTGACATATCAACAATCTGGCTCCTGTGTGAGGCAGCCTTTTATGGGCTTTGACAGCAGGGCTCGAGATGGTTACCATGCCTCTATGAGTAGACCTATAACCCACTTTCACTACCTAACCTGCGGTCTCATCCTTATCTGGCCAGCCTAACAGCCATCTGATGCAGTTATCACTCTTTCCATGTTCATATCATAGCACAGGCACATTACACACACTGCCTGATCTACATGTCACTCTGACATCCTTATATCACATTTAAATCAATAGCCACATTGATTATACTGTATGTCAGCCACTGCAGTGGCTTGAACTTTGTAAGACGTTAAGTTACCAGTAGTTCGTGATCAGCCATTTGAAATGCAACTCTTCTGCACCTCTTTCTACATTGAGTGCATCTGTACTACAAAATGTTTATTTCAGCATGCAGAAAGACAATTTTAAATCTTACAATTCAAAAGCTATTACTGTTCTTTTGCTACACTACTATATTCCACAACTATGTATTTAATTACACGGTGAGTTATGCAATAAATTACATTTACATTTGATTTAAATTCTGTGAGGTCAGTCTGGATGTCTGTTCCGATGTCACAAAATTCAAATCATAATAAAATACATCCTCTCCTACTTACAAACACAAACAAGGTTTTGATTAAAAGTTTAGAATCCACAGATTCAACATTTCTCAGTTTCAATGAGCTACAAGTGAGAAATAATTAAAATCATGTTTTCATTATCAGCAGCCACAGCTGAGACTTCTAAAGGTTGAACTTTGTTAGAAAGTCAGCAACTAAACTGCTCTCAGATCAGCAGATAGGAAACACTTTCATACAACTGCTGACAAAGCCCAACAAATTCTAAAAAAGATAACAATACCTCTTTAGCATTCTGCACAGAGGTAACAATCTAATCTGTGTTTGTTCTGACATTCTGAGCTCATAACCAGTTTGTTTGGTTTTGTGGGTTTGGCATTTCCAGCAATGTTGAGACTCAACAGCAAAGCACACCATTTGCATTGTTTTTTTCATACAGGCCACAGCAATTATCTTTTTGACCACATGTTGTTTAGTCTACTTTGTGTGTGCATTAATAGATGGGATTATGCCACATTTTGCATCTATAGCACAGTTCTTGATTCAAAACCATTGCTCCAAGGCGTATTACTATTACTATTACTTCTGTATATGCGAGTCAGTGTTGGAGATCTAGGCAAATCTTGGAAATACTTGAGTTTTTTCTTGGTAAACCTAAAAATGAAGGTTGCTAAATGGTTGGCTTGGGTGTATGGCTCAAAATAAAATCTACTACATACTAACATACTAACCTTTACCTCTAGACTTTATCAAGTGAGTAAAACTGCCGTCTTACTCCAGCAGGTTCTAACAGAAAGGTATGCAATAGACGTCAATCTTGCTTCTAAATACACACACAACCATTTCTCCAAGTAACATCCCCCCGTCGCCGCTGCTGCTGCAGGAGTTCTAACTTCATTATGATAACCTAATTTATATAATAGATGACCATAAATCAGGTCATAAATCAGCAGACACATGGCAACAAGACTTTAAATGACAGGAAATCGCTGGAATCCTCTCATCAATTCTCTCCTCCTGTTGCCGATCACAAAGGTCCAACAAGCCAATCCATGAGGACGAAAAATCAGCATATCACCACACAAATGTTGGGGAGAAGGACGGAGATGGGAGAAGTGGCTAAGCCAACAAATGCATCCCTTGTGGCCATTTTATGATGCTCTAAACAAATTGGAGCAGTGAACAAAAAAATTAGGAGGCCGAATAATTGAAGGAAAGAGGTCAGCAATCCTGAGAGGAGGGGGGTCAGAAAGAAGGGATGAGGCAATGAGGAGGGGGGGAGGAGCAAGGAAAAAGGAGGGGAGGGAAGGCTATTAAATTTATGAGTTAGACTGCCACATCATCAGTTGGGGGGCTGCCATTTCCTTCCTGCCAGAGGACGAGTCTGTTCAGCATTGTGTAAGCCAACGGTAAAGATATCACCACAAATTATACCTTCTACCAGAGCCTCCATCTGTGGTACATCGAAAAAGAACACCGTGATTGCCATCTAATCCGCTCTAGGCCCACACCCAGATGAAGGCTCTTCTCCGTGTTGTTGGTTGAAACACTGCACTGACACTCATGCATTAAAAAATGGGCCCTGAGTGATTATAAAGGACGTTATATAAACAGGAAAACGACTTGTTTTGGTTTGAAGATTTTTTGGACAATTAGCAAGAACTGAGCTCTACTTCTGTATAAGTGCCAGTGTCATCACAGTTCCTCAAAATTCAGACTTAGCATCTCTCGTACGAACAAAAAAGGAGAAGCTTAATTTACTAAAACAGAGGGTTTTGCATTTTAAGGAGTATGCAACACCCAGCCTACAAAAATGCTGGTCTGCAATAAAGCAGTGAAGTTCGTTAGTCTGAATAATCTGGCTGTGTGGATAGCAGAACCATATAAGGCCAGAAACACTGACCTTTTTCAAGCCCTAAAATATGTGACGGCCAGTGTATATAAGAAGAGTTCCATTCCAGAATGCTGTATATCCATTAACAACAATTTTGAAAATAAGTTACTGTGATTATATTTTAGTGTAATAAAATGTGATAGTTATAATTACGAAATCTAAAATTAAAATATAAATGTTGCTATAATCAACACAAATAAGCATTTAAGCTTGTACAGTTGTGTTATACTTGCTATCTCACCATCAAATTGTAATGTAGCTGCAAATCTGTTGCTTCCACATTTATCAGTGACTAATTTTCTGTTGATCAACAGATTGCACTATCACATATACTGTTATACTGCTGATAACAATACATCGTTGGAACAGGAGGATGCACTGTTGTAAGACAGCATGTAAGCCTACATAATGAAACTGACTAAGAAAGCCCTTAAATAAGAGCTTTATGATTCTGGCCCTAAATAACTGAAGAGGGGGAACATTTATCCAGGTTATCAGAGTGGACAAAAGAGAATTTTATTTTCTTGCAGTTGATGAAAGAAGTGGAATCACAACAGTCAAACCATAGAGCTGCTATGAAGATCATACTATAGCCACATAGTAATATGGGGAGCTTAAATATAAACAAAGTAGAGCTGTCACATTTTCTTGATTAAACTTCATTACTAAATTCAGAAATAATAGTTTAAAATTTTCCTTTTTGATGAACTGAAAGTGATAACTTGGCAATTTTTAAGATGATAATACATATTTTGTTTTTTTTTTTTCTATTAGTTTCTCATGAAATAAGAAACAGAGCCTGATAGAAACCCATTCATTAGCATTTTTGCCTTATGGTGTAGTTTATTTTTCAAGCCATCTTTTCAAGTATTTTGGAATTTCTGAAAGGCTATGCATGCTTTGTCATTGCTCAGTTAAGCCTATGTCTATTGTTCAGTTTTGTTTTAAACCTGATTACCTGAATAATTGTCAAAATAATCCAGTATAATTGATAATGACAGCCCTACTAGACACATGGAAATATGAGGAGCTTAACTTATAGGCAACAAAATAATATGCACGCACACATCCTTGCATTCCTGCCTCCCTTAAAAGCTAAAATTACAACACACAAATTCTCTCATCATACATGCTCTTCTGATACATCATTATAATATATCCATTCTAGCCACCGCTGCCTTGCGTGTGCCATCAGTGACCTTTTTCTTCCTCCTAACTCTTTGATCCCCTTAATGATCTCTGACCTAGTAAGGAATCCATGAGCTGCGGACACTGTTTTATGGTGAACTGGAATAGGGGGGAGGGGGCTTTGAGTAGGTCAAAGGTCATCAGATTCTGCTTATGCTAAACAGAAACAAAGTGTCAGCAAGCCCATGTTAGATTTCACAGAGGCAAATGCTGATTAAAGAGGATCACGTTACTCTGCCATCTTAAAGGGGCAGGAGCACCACTTTTCAGATCCCAGAAGGAACGTACAGCTCCGCCAACGTGGAGAAATAATGATAACTCTTTATAACACTGAACTACACTGGATGCATTAGCCATGCTCCTGTAAACACAGGGATTCAGGACAAAGAAAAATACTCCTTCTCAAAAAGATTTCAAGGCAGAGATAGGGACATGATCTGAACCAGGGACGGTGAATATGATGATATCATTACTGTGATAATATGCTTTTTCTGAGTGTTTCTCAGCACTTTAGAACACTGACCAACTGCATGCATCAGAAAAAAGAAAAATTTAGACCGATTAATGAGAGCCTGTAAACTACTGCACTCAGATTATGACAGAAATGATTCCTATTTGCATCTTAAGGCACTATTACGTATTTTGGCAACTTATTTTACGTGTATGAATAGTAAAATTGCATTGTTAGACAAGGAACAGTGGAACGTTTCTGTAAAATAAAACATACCAGACTTTCTCAATTTTTTGGCAAAAAAGCTGCAGCAGAGACCATCACAAAAGTACAATTACTGTTTGTTGCTCACCATACAGCAAAAACACTCAACGGTAATGCATTGTTGTGGATTACTGTGACTGTGGATCAGGAATTAAAGGTGCAGTGTCTAAGATTTAGGGTGATCTATACGCAGAAATGGAATGTAGAATACAGAACTATGTTTCTATTAATGTATAATCACTTGTAACATGGCGCTGCCATGTTTCTACAGAAGTCCAGAGCAGACAAACCAAACACTGGCTCTAGAGGGTGGCTTTCACGTTTTCACGTTGAAGCGGCAGCTTAAATTTAGTGCCGCTATAGCACAGATTGGAAGAAGAATGAATGACTGCTGCTGGTGCTGGCTAATCATTTTGTGCTGTGGGAAGTTTGAGAACCTAAATTTTCTGACAAATGGAAGATCATACTCATTATTTAGCACAAGAAAAAGCAAGGGAGGGTGAATTCTCATCATCAAAGAAGCAAAAACATGAAGAACCTAAACGAAATCAGGACAGGAGGCAGTAGAAAACCTGACGGCCACCGTAGGTTCTACTACACACTTGGAAATGGAGTGGTGAGGGAGGGGCACTGCTAAATGCCATTAAATATTACACACTGCTCCTTTAAATGTGTAGTCTAGTCAGGTTTTGTGTTTTTGCTGGTTCATGTTCCCTGCACTTTTCAAAGTGTTATCCTCATGTCTACAGCTACAAATAAGAAGAATAAAAACTTCAGCCTCCCTTTGAAAAAGTAATGTTGGTTTGTTTATGTGACTGGTGAATACTGATGCTGGGTGATGATTAAAAAGTGTCAGAATTGACTTAACTTTATGTGATCTTACTGATATTTGGTCAACTAAATAGTTCATCCCATTTAATACAATACTAATGAGGGAGTAGGAATCCATTTCAGCCTCAGTGCATAGTTACAAGTAGCTGATGTCTTTTTGTTATTTTATTAATCTATTTTAACAATTGTTTATTTGTCTCTTGTTCTGTCTTCAACAGTTTCTGGACTTCATAGTTTTTCATATTTTTAATTGCAATAGAGCAACTTGTTTGCAAACCCCACCAAAACTAAATATTGTGACATACTGCGTGATGTTTTATTTTTGCTACATCGCCCATCCTCAGTCTGAGCATACATTCAAATGATAGCTGCGTTTCACTCACTTAATTGCCCTCATTTAATCAAATCATTAACGTGACCAGGTCTCACTTCAGGCCACGTAAAAATATATATTCCTGATTATGGCTAAAAGTACCTCAGCTCTTAATTGTTCGGCAGGGTTCCTCTGCAAACGACTTCCTCTCTGCTATCTGTTATAAAGTTTTATTGGTCAGGGATCACCCCCTAAAGAGGGGCTGGCACCAGTGAACTAGCCTCATGGTCCACTCGATTCTACAAAAGAACCCCAGTCTTCTATGTAAGTGCTGACTTGCTCCCAAATTATATAGGCCTCCATTGGATTTTTCTTGTTACTTTTTTTCCCGTCCAACAGGGTCAATATTGATCTTTCATCCCCCTTGTGAGTAACCTTGAGTAATCCTTTTCCTGCTAAGGTCCTTTCTACACAAATACGTTTGTCATGAGCACCGAAGGGAAGAGAATGGAATTGAGGAAGGAAAAACAAATCCATTACCTTGTCAAATTTCTATTTAACGTCATTAGGCCTTATCCTAGGAGATGGGGATAATGTCCTCTGTTGATAGAACTGGCTGCTTTTCAGCAGCGTAGTCCATCATGATCGGACATGTTTGAGTCTTTGTCTGAAATATTTATCTCTGATGGTGGTCAAAAGTTTTGCAAAGATAGGCAGTCTAGGGCTGCATAATAAGGACAAAATAGTAATACTGCAATTACATGGCTGCATTGTGTCATTGTGATTCTCTTTACAATACATTAAAAATGTTAATATTAAATGTTCACAATACACAAAAAAGTTATTTTTGGTTAGAAGGCTTATTTGCATATTTGCATTCTCTTGCTGTATCTGTATTCAAAGGCCAATGTCCCAATAATAATTACTTCATTTATTCATTTTATATGGTCTGACAATTTACCAGCTTACCTTTATACAGCACAGTGGTCAGTTCCAGCACAAAGGTAGACCATCTTGGCTCTGACTTTTATTAATTTACTGTTCTATATGGTTCCGGGCAGACCGAGAGCCAAAAACAAAGTGAGGAAGTACAACTGTCTTGTCTCGATTGGTCAAAGATCTACAACTTTAGGACATGTATCTAGTTTGTATTGATTCTGAGGGGACTTCAATCTAAATTTACTGATTGCTTCCCTGCCCCTATTTGAGGGTGCTGGGTAGCAGAAGTGAGTCGTGTGTATTACCGATAAGATGTCCACGGATATGGCTTTTAACCCAATTAATCAGTGTGTGTCCTCCTATTTTTAAACCACAGACTCTTGCTAACAGCAGCTAGAGACAGTTACCTAGGATGCACTGTAAACCTTGCAAGTCATTCAAAATAAAAGAAATATGCATTGCAAGAAATTGGGGAAAAAGGAAAACAGAGCAGAAAAATATCCCAGCAGAATGTCTCTGACATCTAGATGTATTCTGAAATCTTTCAGAAATCCTAGTGAGCAATTCAAATTTACACCTACAAACAGGGACATAGGAAATGGGGGTTGCTGAGGGGACTGCAGCACACTAAGATTTGAGATTGTTTAACTGAAACATCTAAAATAAACAAACAAATAAAATTAAACTGAACATTAACATAATCTTAATATAGTAAAGACCTATGTGTGTTTGTTTTAGGGTGAGTTTGTATTTTACTTATACTTTTTGAAAATCTGCTGTTGCCCTGTGCTCTTTAAATGAATGCTACATTTTACAGTGAGCTGAATCGTGAGGAATACATTTAAAACATTTTATTATATTATCTATATATTGGAGGGATTTTGGGCCAAATGAGTAAGATAATGGAGGCTGCCTCAGATGAGTTAATGAGCTTAATCTACAGCTAACCAGTACATCCCTGGATGTTGACGGAGACTCTTCAGTGGATGATGTGCTAACTTGTTAGACTGTCAGAGAAACACATTTTAATCGTTTCTGGACTCGTCATCAGCCCAGCCTATTTAGAGACAAAAGCCGCGTTATCTCAGCCTTTTCAGTCCCGTCCTTAAAAACGCAAACACGGCACAACTCTCATATTCTAGAGTAACAAAGTAAAACATACTTGTAAATAGAGGCAAAACCTTCACATTTTACAGCTCTGTTGGAACATAAATTCAACATTTTACAGAGCTGTTGGTCTGTACATTCTCTCCGTCTTCCCAAGATGAAACATAACGAATACCAGAACAGTGATTTCAGTATTTAAATACTCGCATCTCAAAAGATTAACTGAGTACTCCAGTACCTGTGCACTTCCCTACACTCGACATGCGGTCAAGTATTAAATCTCAGCGTATGAATATGGGTGTGACACAATTGGTTACTACACCAAATTTCAATAATCACTGTGTACATCACGTACATGCTTTTCAAAATTTTATCGTTCCCAAATAAAAACACCTTCCTGCGTCCCTGCCTACAAACAATGAGACAAATTGTCCCACTGTATAACATAAGCCTCAAGAGAAAGGTGGCCTGTAAAAGGAGCCTGTGCCGCCAATAACATTCTTCTAATAAAAAACACTCTAATGATGTTGGGATGAAACTTCTCCATATCTTTTTATTTTCTTTCAGATTTGCCCCAGAAATAACAAAAGTACTTGCTATAATTCACTGTGGATTTTCATCAGGGTGTCTGCGATGTGTGTCTTTGCTTTTATAATGTCATAAACCATCATCCAAAAGAATAAATAGACACACTGTCTTTGCTGAGGCACAGACAATAGACTTTTCTGTCTCTGGTAATGACAACATCAAAAATAAATGACCTTGCCCAGCTCTGTTTATTTTTGCAGACAGAATGTGAAACAATGCGTTCAGCGGCGTTCAGGGCAAATCTAACATTCCTGCCTCTCCGGATATGCGCTTGAGGAATTTTCTCCATAGGAAAATCCACAGAGGTGCAGATATGATTTAATTAGATTTTAAGATACACTGTATCACTGCTTTACCATATTTCTGTTTCTGTTTGTGTTCACTGTGTTTCATCGTTCTACCAAGTAAGTAATTTGTCTTCTCATATATGATCACCAACTGAACTAGACGCACGAAACAAAAGAAAGAAAAATAACACAGCGAACTCTGTGTGAAGGGTGACGTGCGCTTGTTTTCATTCTGATGAATGCTTCATCGTTCCCCTCAGACTTGATAAATCATCTTTACAGCTGCTGGAGAGGAATTGGGAGGAGGGTGAAAATCTGTTAAACAAACAGCCTCTGGGATACGGCCGGCCAGACGCTGTTTTCTCTATTAATTGTGGCCCATTTCTCTGCTGCCGTGGTCCTGCCCCCCCTTTTTTCCACCACTTCTTTCACTGACCCTCAAATCTTTTAGCACCTGGGTGTTAGTTTATCTCCATTTTGAGCAAAACAAAAGTCAATTACTTCCGCGGTGAGAGAATGTCAATTGCTGTTGTAGTATTTTCTTTTTTCCTTTTACTTACTTTTTTTTTAAAAGAAGAGGCAAAATGAGGTTTGTTTTTTGCCAAGCAAATTGCTTATGGGAGACAAAAGCTGGAGACTATGATGGAGGATTCTGTTGTGAAATGGGGGGGGTGGGTTATATCACATGGCTGTGGAATCCAGGCTTTAACTGACCCCTGAATTTATTGGAGGCTATTTAAAAACAAAGCAGGCCCTCTCATCTTCACGTATGTTGAAAACCAAGATATGCTTTAACAGGATGAGATTTGATAGAGCCTGGGACTCTGAAGGACAATGCTGTAATGTAATGGGATGTAAATGTGCTTTTGCAACAACGGATCAACAACAGACAACGTTATATTAAGCCTATACACTGCAGGCTTATTAGTTTTCAATCTTAAGACATATTAGTAACTACTATATTTAATGACTACTAAGGCTGCACTATATACTAGTTGTTTGTGGCTTTTGCAATTGTGATATCACAGGTGGCTGCAACACGCACAAGGGCCCTCTAACCAATCACAGTGTTTTTTTTACTGTGTGCTGTGAGCATCTTGACCAATCAAAGTTGTTGATAAGTGTTTTTACTGGTTAAATTAAGGTATTCTTATAATCAAATAGCAAAAAGTAAATTGGTCAAACCATTGCAAGTCAATGCCACGTTATTGATTCACTTCGCATTTTTATTACAGTGTAAGGCATATCATAATCGCAAGATGTTGTAATATAATCTCACAGCTGGCATTTCATACGTGTCAGGCAGCCTTAGTAAGTACCATGAAACTAATATGTCAGTTGTGTGAATGAAGCATTAGATTAATTTAAAGAATTAAAGAGTTCAAAGGGGTGAACATGCTGAACAATAGCATTTTTCACATATTTCATGTTTTTGCATGCAAAGAATAAACACGGCACCCTTTTCTCTGCGCTGCCTGTTTATCCAGTCATACTGGTTGGTAACACAACAAGCTTTACCAGTCAAGATAAGCCAATATAACCAGAGATAAACTACTGTTTTATTTAGATTTTTGCTTAATTATTGGGGAGCACTTTAACTGCAGCAGTAGACATCACAGTGCATCAAAACCGAGTATCGTCTTTCACCATCTCATCAGAAAAAGAGCGCTAAAGGAGAGACACAGGCTATCGGGCTATTGTTAGTTCACTTGACTGTCACCGCACTGGGAGGGGGGGTTACTAGTAAGAGGTTTCTCATTGTAAGGCAGGGGGTGGGGCGGGTGAGGGGTGTTAGTGAGACTTAAGTGACAGAAGGGGAGAGTAAAAGAAACAAAGTGTGTGGGGGGCGTACTACTAACCTTCTGAATCAGAGACGAGGAGCCGCTGCCGTCGCCGAAAGCAAAACTTGAATTTCCCAGCTTCCTCCCTGGCCCGCTGCTTTTTCCTGACTGAACACATGTCAAGGGCACAGTCGAAATCACGGAAAGTGGTGGCAAAATTATCCACAATTTGACGTGCGCCCTGCTAGTATAGACAGGCACTAGGGCTGTAAATCACTGACCTCACAAAAATTCTTTAAGAAAGAAATCAATGCATCATAGGCTTGTACAATAAATTATGATTTGATCATCCCTACACAATCTGACACTGCCGCGACATCCAGTGACACTTACAATATTTCACTAGCTGAGCAAGTCTGCCATTACGTTTTGGAATTCACTCTTTTAAAGTGGCAGAAATGTTTGACATTTTACTTTCAGACTCTACAGAATCATCTAAGGCTGGCTTTATACATTTTAGCTGATTAATGTGGTAAACACGATTCATAACGTCTTTCGATCTTTAAGTATTTATTTACAGCCATGCACGCCTGTTACTGCACACTCCATTAGCAGCGATTGGAAATTAGTGTCAAAATTCCTCAAGATCAGCTTTTTCCCAGAGATGCACATGAGTGACAAAAGCTCCAACACTGTGGCGGCTGTCAAAAAACTCTGCTGGGCCTGGCTGAGTTGTTTCTGACACAATTTAAATCTAGGGGTGACATACTCTATAAAAAACGAGAGCACTAGTCAACGTTTTCTCAGTGCAAAAACCAACTTCAAACGGCCTGAATCGAGCTTGATAATAATGCAGTTATGCTGAAGCTTTCTTACCATTATGAGGGCATGCTGAGGGAGCTTCAGCATAACTGCATTATTATCCTTATTATTATTATCATACTTTATGTATAATTTAATAAAAAAGCTTGTTCAAGACTGCGTTATTCATAACTGCTTGTTCGAAAGAAACGTGCAGTCACAATGTCCCTGTTGTTTAAACCTTAACAGCGCCACTCCATGGTTTTAGTTTTACTTTTTGTGCATCAGTTTTTTTTGTTTTGCTCTGGATGATTACATCGTTCATCAAGTTTCTTAAAAATGGTAAATCACGGGGAGGGAAAAATCAATATCACACATGCCTAATGCATCACTGCAGTCTCTTTCCATTCCCTTAGTTTAGTATGGTTCAGAAGTTTCTTTAAAAACACACTGAAGTACTTTCACTGCCGAAGTGGTTTTGGGTTTCGAAGTTCTAAAATATAGAATTTGGGCTAAAAAAATAAGCATAGAATGTTCCAAAACCAATGCAAATGAATCACCACCATCAGATTAAGCCCTTAACAAGAACTATTTCTACATACAACAGCTGTGCTCAAACACCACATCTAATTAAAATACAGAACAGGTGAGAAACGACGTGATAAAAAGTTGGTGTGACATTTAAGAGCATTTGCACTGATGATTACACATGCCACAAATCGACAGATTAAAAGTGGTTAGCAATGTGAAACCTATGCAAAGATGTCAAGCTCTCATGGACAAAGATAATGACACTTCCTTTCCCTTCGTTCTCTTCCTCTCTGCTCAGTATTTTTTCTATTCTCTCTCTCTCTCTTTTCACAGAGCAAAGGGAGCAGATGCTAAAGTGAATCATCCAGCTGCTCCATCATCAAAACAAACAGACCTGCTCCGCCTGTGGGATTAGCAGAGGTAATTGACTTACGTTACATCTGATCTTTACACCCGACTGTTCCTCTGAAGCACAGTGAATGGGCCGGGCTGAGATTACCCTAAATCTCATGCATTATTTAGTAGTGGAAGAATTGGGGCAAAGGCTACCTTGACGATAGCGTAACACAAAACTACGTACAGTCCACTCAAACCTTACCAATCCTATACTATTTCTCACTTGTAGCTCATTTAGACAAGTGGTGAAATTCTGATGAGAGTGCGATTCTAAACTTTGTACCGCATTTGTGTTTGTAAGCATGAGTCTCATATTTTTTCTTCCCACTCATGACATTTGTGTATTTTTATGTACCAAAAACAGCCGTAATTGATTTCTAAATGACATTTTCCAACCTCTCCTCATCAGAGTCTTTGTTACAGTTCCTTTAAGACTGATATATGTAAATGTTCTCTGTACTGATTGGCTGTCCTGTATTGTACCTTACTCAAAAATGCAGACCCTACACATTGGTGTGAATGGCCGGAGCTAACCTGCTGTATGCTGAACGAGCAGATACATGAAAATGTGTTGGTTTTTGTGACATCACAAAAACAATGTATGTTAAATGAGCTGTTTTGCAGCTTAGTTTCCATGTATGGTTTCCATGTTTTGAAAACCTAACAATGCTCTTATGTACTACAACAAACCCTTTTATTTTAACAAAATAAGGACAATCCAGTTTTTCATGATATAAGCTCTTTAACTTGTTGATACAGAATGTAAATTCTGTATTTATCTGAATAGGACAGCAAAAGTAAGGTTTAAAATAAGCAGGTTAAGGTAAAACTGCACACATTCACATTGGACTTTGCAGGTACAAATACTTGCATACCATCACTGTACAAAAAGAAATAATAATAAAACAATAAAAAATAAGTGTCTCCATTTTTAGCACAGCAGCTACACTTTACACTGTGTAAACATTTCTTGAGAAATGGACCAACAGAAATGCTCTGAAATCGCTAGGAATCTTAACTTATAATAAAAGTAAAGAATGTTTTTGCCTTGTCCTATTAAGTTCCCATTACATTTTTTTCTGAATAGCTGTGATACGTGACTATCAAGCTGAGCTGTATCATTCAGCTGCCTCAAGCAAACCAATCAGACTATAGTATTCCAATGAACTGTGTGTGTGGTGAGTGTGTGTGTGTGTGTGTGTGTGTGGCAGGGCTGTAATGAGGAAGCTAATCCTGGAAACGTGAATATCTGATGCTGACCCTAAGCCTAAGACACTCAATGCTTGATTCCTGTCTATCTTACGTTACCACTCCTGCCCTTAATGAATGCTGACACGCGAGGCCATATGGAGCGAGACCAATGACATGCGGCCTCAGCTGCCTGTTCCTGCTCTACTGTCCTCCTGACCGCAGCACATGCAGCGGCCCTGCAGCAAGGAAATCAATTCAGTTTTACCATGGCAAATTGAGCATTCAATGCTGATACGCTGTGCCAGCTTACTCAATATATTTAAAACAAAAAGAACATATTTAACAATTTGGTATACGTCTATTACTACCTGCTATCTCAGAGCGACAGAAAACACTTTTATAATGTTAAAAAAGGCAGAATTTGGATTCTTCTAAGGAGGAAATGGATGCTTCTAATCATATATTACAACACTGTGCAGAAAACAGATCACTTCATTTATTTCATTTCTAGCCATTAAATATTAAGTTATTCATGTTTGGATATCCCTGCAGATTTCTTTGAAAAACTGAAAGCAGATGCTCAGAAATCAATGAAAGCTGCAATTAAGGTGAAGTATGGACACTTTACATACTGAGATTTTTTATATTATATTTTGTTGTTGAGGACTCTGTGTAATTTTGTGTTAAATATGTTTTCTACCTTCATTCCTGGCACTGAATAATGAATAATTATGCCTACTGGCTTAGATATAATTAAATAAATCGCTCTCACTGTCTGTCTTTTGCACAGTGCTGTACATTAGAGCACCACTGCTGCTAACAGTAAAGCATGGTAGGCTAAAGCAGCTTTGCCGTATAACTGAATCTGCAGAAATGGTGTAAGACAGGCCTACAATACAAACATACACTGTAGCAGGTAACAGAGACAGCTGCGGAATATAAGCCTACCATGCTGCTTGAACACATGCAAGTCTTTTACAAAGCTCACATGTCAAAATGTGCCATTTTAACATGCACTGAAATTTGAGCAATTCACACTGTATGACTGAACTTCAAATAGAAACAGTGTTTTATTGTATGCCTATTCAGAGGCCATATAACTTTCAAAACTCACGTAAGCATACACTACATGCCATTAAGCAGACAGTATGAGTTAGGCTGTAATCACAGATGTCCTACTATGATGGAGTAAAGCCTTGCCTTGGGATGTTACTTCACACTAAAAACCTCTGGGCTAGAATTGTGCTATGTCAATAAAACACCGTCAACAATCTGGGAACTTTTTTCAAGACATGTTTATGCACCTCACTGTCAGCTGTGCATATGGCTTAGCCCCCATGGTATAGTTTGCCATCCAGGCAGCTATGTATGCTAAAGTTTATTATAGACCAGCCAAGGCAGTCTTACCATAATGTATGCAGCTTTTGAAAGAGGTAAATTTATAGATGAGGTCAATGGGATGCACAGATAGGCTGTATAACTCATTACTAATATCCTTAGTACACCCCCACTGTATTTATGTAGTACTTTTACACTATTAAAGCATATACAGACCAAAGATGGGGTGGATTTGCCCAGAAAAAAGGTCACAAATACATGGACCCAAATTAGTTATGAGAAGCTTAATTGCAGTCCTTGAACAAACTTGCTATCGTACTACAGAACCCAAGATTCACAGTAAAAACTTTGTAATTTCTTGACAGCAGGTTAGAGGAAACCATGCAGCTTCTCACTCTGTTAAACTCTAACTAATGATGCCATGTGGCCTATGAGCTGTTCAGAATCACACCTCATTCTTGGTCTAAGGGTAGAGATCTGAAGACGTGTAAAAAAGCATTGGAGACCATTAGCTATACAGAGGAATGACGGAAAGGGTTACAATGTGCAAGACTTCAAATCTCACTGGTGTTCTGAGGGAGTGTGGCTACATGTGTTGGCATTAAAAATGGTCAATGATAACTACTACTCTGTTGTACATGGAGGATTCCTTTGAAGGCTCCCTTTGTAAGAAACAATGGTTTGTAATACACAAAATTAGGAAAAACAAGGCAAACGGAGAATGAGGTAACATAATGCACCACTTCAACTGTTTAAACATTATAGAAACGTTTCAAATCATAGCCTTAAAGATTAATACTTGGAAATTTTGTTACTAGGTAACACTGGTTTGCACTCAGTTAAATTGAGTTCAGCTAACTAGATTTAGTGTGTCGTTAGCAAAACTGACAATATAAGATGTCTAATTAACTACTAATGTAATTAACTACAACCCCAGGTATTACTGAGTATTATTTTGAACTAGTATCACTTTTCACAGGGGGTTGCCTACTCTAGATTCTCTAAAGTGCAGCTACTGATTATCACTGCGGCTTGCGGACACCATCAGCAAAATATTTTATTGCTGAACTTACAGCACCCATATGTAGCTTACGCCTAATCTTTAGTTGATGAATATGTGGATTTCTATCCTATAGACCCCCGAAGGTCAGAAAAGCAAGTCTTCTGTTAGTTTTGGAACCACCAAAGCAGAGACAGGTATACAGTAATCTATAGTGATTAGCTTGTTTGTTTTCAGACTGCAAAAAATGCAGGTCTGAGTTGAATTAAAGGGGTTGTCAACAAAAAAAATCATGCCAATTAAAATGTAATGACAATAAAAATATGAATTAAGCATTATTAAGATACTGACAAAAGTAAATCCTAAACAATAATTCAAAAAGCTAAAAAACTCATCTTCTCTGCCTGATCAGGACATTTCAGACTGCATGGTGGTTGACAGTGGCGTAGCCGTAAACAACACCACGGCAGGAGGCGGTTGACTTTTTTAAGCTTTTGTTTTCTGGCAGTAGTTGACTTTGCATGTCAGTGAGATTACGGAGGTGAAGTTACATTCAATCGGAACAGGGAGTGACTATTGTAACTGTGTTGATTTTAGTGACTAACACAATTAGGAATTTGGCCCACCATACAAACAGCATTGGCTTGTGTTACATGACTATACTGTAGTTAGGTGGCTACAATAAACAACAAAGCATCATTGAAGCATCATCTGCATTTTATAAATTACCGTACTGTGTTTAGGTGGTTAAGATCATTGACATCGTTAGCATTTTCTGAAGTACAGAAATGTGGCTTGGTGGCTATGATAGATGACAAATTATTCAAGCAACGTTTGCATTTGTTGGCTTATTTAATAAATTAATACAATTTAATTACATATTAAGTTATATAATTAATTATATTTACACTAATTTTTCATTCTGTGTCAAGCTGAGTCAAGACAATGGTGTTTCAAACTAAAATCCTAAAAAATCTATACATAAAATATCTTTAAAAAAATCTATTTTCCACAGAATTTCCACTTGTTTCAATGAAGTACGAGTGAGAACTATTTCACTACACCATGCTTTTGCTACCACAGGTTTTCACTGCAACTTCTAAGTGTTAACTGAGTTGTTCAGCCTTCTTCTTCAAGAAGCTGCAGAAATACTAGGCCAGCACAAATAAAATTGAAAACTCAGATGAAGGCTGTTCAAACAAGCCAGCCAGCCCACGTTTAAATGAATAAGGAACCTTTACTGACAAAACACAAGAGCTTCAATGGCACATTGTATCCTTAAAGGCATTTTATTGGCACTCCTTGCTTGAGTTATGGTGAAAAAAGTTCCATGCATACTTTCACTGACAGAGCTTGAGTGAAGAGCGAGGCTTTGACAAACACAGCCTTAAACAGAACACTATGACAAGAGGCCAGTTGCCCAGCTACCCTCTTGGGTGGTGTTTGTAAATGCAGCTCTAGCTGCAGATGTGAGAAAAGTTTTGAAGGTTTTCTCACAAAAGTTAAGGTGAAGATTTGGTCACACACCAGCACTTGGATACGGAATGTTTTTCATTTTTTTTTTTACAACGAGCTTGTGGCCATCTCTGTAGCAACCCCGTATATAAAAAGCCATTTAGAACGGTGAGCACTGCAGGAATGCCATTAAATATTTCCAATGATGGCACAAATTCACAAGCAAGAAGCCGCAGCTGTCGGGCGAGCCTGTGTTGGCTCTCATACCACAGGATGTTTGCACTACCGCTGCTGGGTGAAAAAAATCGCAACCTTCTTGCCATATGGAGGGTTTTGCTCCATGCATGTGTTTCAGCTTGACAGGGGCTGCATGCTGAGTGACTTAATGGATCTCCGGACTCGAAAGGTACGGCCTAAGCTCCACAATCAACCAGAAGGGGCTACCAGAGGGGTGGAGGGGGCGCCATAAAAAGAAAGAATTTCTTGTATTGACACTGAGGGTTTTGTATGCATGTGTCTGCTTGTGTCTACGTCAAAGACATGCAGCAAGTATTTTGTGAAAATATTAATGGGTGTTACTTGAGAGTTGACTTGAATATATAATTTAACCTTTCACTGCCAATCCAATAAAGTGGCCAATGCTGTCTCTTTATCCACTCACCTATATTTATAACATGCTTTGTTGATGCTGTTGACTTGTTCTGACATGTAAAGAACCTATGTAGCAAAATTATGTGGAATACTTAGATTTTTGGAATTTTTATTTGTTTGTGTCATTCTTTTTAAGCAAGCAAACAAATGCATGCTTCATAGTTTTGTTGCACTGATGAAACAAATTGATAACAAGGCCTTAATGATCTAAATTACATTCTCAAATGTAATTTAGATCATTCAAAAACTAATGCAGTGCATCTAACAATAGAGGCAGCACTGTGCTTCATTTGTATAGCGATAGACAACACACCTCCAATTCCCCATGCTTACATATTTTCCTATGCCAAATAGATTTTAATGAGCTGAAAGGACTACGCTCATTTTAACAGTTTAAGGAAACTTTGCTAAAATCCCTGAATGTGCCACCACCGATACATTCGCTGAAATCATGGTTAAAAACATCACATTGCCAAGGATAATAGGTTATGACTAGTCTTGCCTGCAGAGAACTTCTTTCTTCACTTCTTGACCTCTCTGCCACATTCATCAAAGGAACAAATGCAAAGAGATTCTTCAACAAAATAAAGAAGTGGGTATCACAAAGCCTCTGCCCAATAACAATGTTTATTCAATCACAAAGCCTATTTCGTCTTCCTGGCTAAGGAGGAACTCTGTCTTCCTTTCAGTGATTTCACAATTGCCTCATTTCCCTTTTCGTCCAAGAGATGTTTAACTTAACTCCAGTTCCTCACAGTGTGAATGAGATCACCGCCGACTGCTGCTACATTGAGTAATCTGGTGTGTAATCACGTGCTTCATATCTAAGAAAGGTGAGGTGTCTAGATGTTAAAAAACAGCTGCGGTCAAGTTTTTTCTTGGCTGTTCTGATTGCTGGGATATACTAAGGAAAGGCTTTTTAGAAGAATGCTTATACACAGTACTGTGAAAAAAGTCACATACTTTATTTATTTAATTTACCGTCAAAATGGCCATTAAGTACAAGTTACTACTTTTTCAGGAGTTTTGAAGTGATTAGACATAAAGTATTCCACGTGCCTAAAGGAGGGGAACGTCAAAGAAAAATAAGTGGAAAAAACAAGAGTTTCTGAAATTGGAGTTCAAAAAACATATTCAACACAAAGCTGCCTGTGTTCTCCAAACAATGGACTGGCCACCCCAGAGTCCAGACCTTACTATCATTGAATGAGTTTGGATTGTGAGAAGCAAAAACACAACCACCTTCTAACACTGAACTTTGGAGGTGTGAAAAATATCCCTGCAGATTTCTTTGAAAAACTGAAAGCAAGTCTTCTGAAAAGAATAGAAATCGTACTGAACTGAATGGAAAATGAAGGCAAAGGGTTTTATGTTTTGGTTGTCAAGGCTTTTGCGTAATCTTGTGTTAAATATATGTTCTCTGCTTTTTTTTTCTAGCGCTGCAAAAATGAATAATTGAATAGCCATTTTGACTGGAAATTAAACAAATGAAAAGTGGACTCTGGCTTTTGCACAATACTGTATATTGGATGCAATGTGCCCTTGTATTCACTCACACTTGAATATACTTTTAAAACAGCCCTTATAAATCCACAAGCTGAATCTGACATCTTGTTGTTTTCTGTATCAACTGTACATTACATAACTAATTAACTAGTATATAAATATATATGCAGAGACTGAGCAATGCATTGTATGTACTACAGACACTAATCGAACTGATCACAGTTTTTAATTAATGAATTCATTTATTCATCTTAATTCTGGAAAAAACCCAAACACGCCCACATTAATCCTGCCGCAAATACTGCCCCGATTTTAGAGTTAACACATTCAGAGTCGAGAAGCCAACCATTATCCCTGATCTGCCAAAGCAAACAAAAGAAGGAAACACAAACCTCCTCTCTGCAGGCTTCTGTAGTGAAACCATACACCGATGCTGCCTTTCCCTCCGCCCCTTCATCGCCTCCCAGCCCCCCTCTATGGCCTACTGAGAGAGGCTTGTTATGGGGAAAAAACCATTCTGAGAGTTTTTCATGTTTGCAAAACATGGCATTGGGACGACAAGGGCAGCGGAGAGATCAAACACAAGCCCTGAATCCAAAGTTCAAGTTGGACTGAGCAATCAAACGTTTTAGGTTCAAAGAGGCAAAAAAGAAAAAAAAAAAAAAACGCTTGCTGTTTTTTCTGATTTACGCTCTGACAGGATGATTGTAATTGGTTTTAAAGATCTTCAGAAAAACCTTTTCCACTAACTTAAAGGCTGAGACAGACATATGCACTGAGAAAACTGATGCACTGAATTTATTTAATTCAAACGAATCATTTCCACATTAATACAAAGTATCAACACAATTTTGTCTTCAGTTTATTTACATCCGGCAATAACTGTGTTGATGTAATATGTTTTATTCATGTGAAACTAATGTACACATTACAAACAAGCAAATTCAATGCATTGCTTTTTTGAGTTTACATTAACACTGTATTAAAACACATTCATTTTACCACTTTAGTCTTACGCATTTTGCTTTTTGCGCATTAATTTAAAACACAAATCTAAACAAAACAATCTAGCCGTCAGCATCCTCTAAAACTCTACGACTACAGGCGAAAGTGTGTCAGTAAGTGAGGATGTCTACCGTACGCGCTGCTCTTTGTGGACACACACATGCACGTTTGTATGGCTGAATTGTGTTGAAGTATGCAGTTTGCTCTTGTTTCGTAATGGCTTGGCCGCGAGCCGACACACACGCGCGCTGCCAGAGAGGGAGATCCCAGGGTTTTTGGGCGGGAGCCAGACTGGAATGCCACCAGGTCTAGTTTTCTGCACTCCTGCCAAAACTCCACGCAACTTCTCATTTTTTTCCCTCGCCTCGCTCTTTCTTTAACAACAAACGTTCATATGGCAAGTGCTTCCAGTTTTGCCTTTTCGCCTCTTCTGTCTTTTCTTGCTCTTTTGTTCTATCATTCTTGGAGGCATATATGGTTTAAGATGTATTGCAACCCATATGGACTAAAGATGAAAGAAAGACGCAAATTAGAACAAATAATATACAGTGTACGATACAACTCTACAGCAATAACCTGGTCTAAACGGACAGTCCAAAGCAAAAACAAATGTAAAATGTTATAATTTTCACCAATTAGCTTGATTTAGTGAATGAAGAATTTTGTTTTTCTTCTTTTAAAAAATGTTTATATATATATATTGTCAATTGGTAGCTGATCTCTCAAAGATAAACACACATTATTTACTGTCATTAACTCAAAGATGAGGAATTTGGTCACAATGTCCGATGTAGTGCATCCTCCCATCCCCCCAAGCCACATCTTGTTCTTATTTCAGAGAGGCATTTATTGACTTTAAATGTGGTCTTCTTTTGCAATGTCAAAAACAGGCAGTATACTGGCTCCAGCCAGTCTGCCAAATGCCACCGGCATCCTTTCATTGTTCCTGTGTGTGACCTGATTTGTGGAAATATCTTAAGACTGATTATGAAAAGCATGTGATTAGATCAGTAGTTCTATTTTAGTTGTGGTTTTTGCAGTAGCTGACAGTCTTTTACTGACCTGAATAAACCGTAACTGACAATTCTCAACAGCACCATTACGTAATATTCTTTTTTCATAATAATTGGCATCATATGATCAAAATATTGATTACTAATACGAAAAGTCCTACATTTTGACCTCATAGTCAACATTTCGCCTAAACATGTTTTAATGTATTACTCATAAGTCGACAAGGTAAAACTTCAAGATCTAGCCTTCACCATTCATTACCAATGAAAGCTGGTTTCATGTGCGAATAAGAAGAGAAGGCTTCTATATAGTAATGTTCCATTTTATGACCCTCAATTAAGGCTCAAGCCCTTGTTTGAATTGCATTTCCACGCCTTAAATTACACCAGTGCATACACTAATGCAGCCCCCTAATGTACATATCTCATTTAGCCATGGCTCTGAATGATCTATCATAAATAAAGAATGAAAAGTCCATCCAGGCCCACTCTATATAGATTTGTGTTAGCTTAAGAGCTCAGCGCTCATTATATCAATCTAAATTATCCTCAGAGAATACTCTTGAGCTATCTTCTGGGGGAGATTATAGGAGCACTATGCCAACACTATTGAAGTGCATAATTCTGCCATGCCATTACATGCTCGCACTGCATAACAAATACCTTAGTTTTCTCCTATCAGAATTCCCTCCTGCAGAATGTATATGAACAGAAATGGCCTAATCACTGCAGTATCACTGACAGAGACATCAAATTAAATCTTTATTGAATGAATATAATTGCATTCAATTAAATATGACAGAATGTAATGTTAACTGGGGTTTATTTTAAGTGTAGTAAAGTCACAATAAAAGCTGTTAGAAGCAGGTTTCTGGGATATAGTGCTCAAAACAAAGCCTAAAGACATTTTTTCTCTTTAGCTCCTTTACTGAAACGACCCTCTGATCAGTGCAGTTTCATGCCATATGATCTGAATTACCAGAATAGGTGAGAGGCAGAGGAAGATGCTGAGACATTTCTGAGACATGCAGCAAAGAAAAGGTTCATGGCGTGTTGACTTTTGCAAAATCAGTAAGAACAATAAGGTTTACAAGCTGTCATTCTCTGATATTCATGGTTAAGGCAGGGTGGACTGAGGTATAATAGGACATTAGGCAATATGTTAGTAACATGTGACAGTTCATTAGTTAATATGGGATATGTAGGTCATATGCCCTGAATGACAAACCCAGTCTTTTATATAGTTCCCACTAAATTTCCTCTTTCTCACTAAGAAAGAATACACCAGTAAGCATCAGCTGAAAAAGAAATAAACACATGAAGTGTCTTAATGTGCTGCCATAACAGGAAAGACTTGTTTTTAATGTACTTTAATTACTCTGATATTATTTTTCATAGGAGTTCTGCAGCAGACAGAGGGGCTCTCTGAACAGAAAGTGATCAAAAATCAGGGATTAACCAAAAATAACAAAGGATTTGCCCCAGAGCATTAAAGTGTCTCCTGTTACCTGATGATTGATAATATCTGAATCCACCCTGCTTGTGTCTGTGTAGGTGGATGAAGGTATTATTTCTGACTCTTGCATATCAGATGAATGGTTGCTACTGCAAAGCAGAGGGAAGGCAAATTCTTTTTAATATAATTCAGCCTATTATAACTATTCTTGCTCACTAACAAGGAGTACACTAATCGCATCATCTGAAATTGGAATAAAGACGTTTCAGGTGCTCCTTATTACCTGATGTCCCATTATAGATTGATATACCCTGTTTATGACTCAATGTCAATCTCTACAGAAGCAGCATTTATGACTGTCGCCTAGCCAGATTGTCCTTTACTACACTGTGTGCCATAATGCCCTTTTTGTCAAAATAATTCTGGCCTCAATAAGTAGATTAAGGTGGTATTTACAGCATTCTTGCTCTTTTACCAAGAACACAATAATGAGTATAAGCTGAAAATGCAATTAAAACAAGCGTCCCTGCCTTTATGCTCTAAAACGCCTGGATCCATGGACTGTTCTTGTCTCTATGAATGTGGATAAAAGCAGTATTTCTGACTTCCTAGCAGTGCAGCAGAGAGCAAAGTTTCTTTGTTTTCTTCTGAAAACAAATGCTATAGCATGAATAATAAGCTGAAGCTTGTCCCATAAAACCTGAATCCACCTTGTTTATCAGTATTAATATCTCTATGTAAGTAACAGAAACATGAGTTCTGGTCACTGCTCAGCCAGAGTCCCCCTGGTCTACTTTATCTACTTTTGATGGAACAGCTTGGTCTCATGCTGGCTGCGCTCTTACCTGCTTGAACTGCTCCTGGTAAGTCCACTCGTGCTGCTGCGGGTTTGTGTGAGCCGCCAGGCCGCTCGGTGAGCCGGGCTGCCTGGGCGCCGTCAGGTACGGAGGCTGCTGCACTCTGGCCAGCGGGAGAGCACCTTTCGGGGAATGGAGGCTGTGGCGAGGCGGGTAGTGCGCCAGGACGCTTTCGACGCCGTCCATCTCCTCTTCTAAATCGCCCTCGTTAGCGCTGTCACCTTCTCCGAGGTCGTCGTCGTCGTCCTGGCCGCCGTTTTCCTGCTCCTCCAGCTCCTCCGCGTCCTGCTCCTCGTCCGTGTCGGAGCGCTGAGGGGGCCGCCGGAGGTCTATCTGTCCTACGCCGCTGCTTCCTCGGTGCCTCTCTGCGGAGCTGGGCGCCCCTGCACCGGCCAGCGCTCCGCGGACGGACGCGTGATAGCGGCGGAAAGCGAGAGCCTGCTGCTGCATGTGGGTCTCCACAGCCGCCCTGAAGTCGCCGTCTCTCTCGGCCTGCCGGAGCTTCTCCTCCAGGGCTAGACGGGCAGCCTGCTGCCGCTGCAGGTTCTCCATGACCGCCTCCAACTTCATACCGCCGCCGCCGCCGTGGCTCTGCTGCTGCTGAGGCGTAGCGGCGGGGAAGTGGCCGTGCGAGGCGGCCGAGGAGGGGACGAGTAAGGGGAGACTGCTGGCCGACGAAAACGTGGCTTGCTGTGGGTGAAAAAAGAGAAAAGACTTCAGTTTTGGAGTATTACTCTAATGACAACAGTGAACACGGCGTACAGGTAAACAAGATAGTAAACAAGATAAGATAAAATACGTTAACTGACGACGGAGCGTTATCTGCCTCAGAGTCACTCGGCTAACATGTGTCAAAGAAAAACACCGCTAAACTGACCAGACTGTTTGTATTTTCAGTGATAGGTAAACGTATTATTGTACAAAGTTGGAAAACTTACGAATAACTTGGACATTTAGGCAAAAACAGATGGAAAACGAGCTCGAACCGCCTGTTAAAAGTTATCCTTTAAAAGTTCATGTTAGCCGTCAATATCGTCGTGTGTGCTAAAGCTAACTTATACCTGAGCGAAAACAATCTGCTGAAGAAAGATTTAAAAGATAAAAAAGTGATTAAAAGTTTTATTTTCACGGGGGAAAATAATGCAACAGCACATTTCACAGTCACAGTACTGTAGCTGTGCCTGAACACAACACGTGCAGATACCCAGGTGAGCTAAATACCCGACAAACCGGCTATAAAATAAGACTTCGAGTCGATGTTAAATTAGCTGCTGTAAAATAAAAAGCTCAGCGGATGCTCACCAGTGCAGATTTAGTTGCTATGCTCGCGTTGTCCACCATGCTTCTCCCGTCAAAGGCAATTAATCTGTTCAAAAAGTGTCCCTTTTTTAGACAAAGTCAGATGGCGATGTATTCCTGTCTCAACACCGACATGTGACGACCGCGATTAAACTCGGCTTTAGAAAAAAACTATATGAATATAAAGGTTATAGAGGTGTGTTTTCGCGGCGAGTCCACAGGCGCTGAGGGTTTTTTGGCAACAAGTGGCAGCTGTGGGCGGAATGACCTCTGGAGGCGAGAGACAAGCCCTCCTGCTCCCATTCGCTTCCAGCACGTCAATGGGGCGATAAACAGTGAGGGCAGGGTCTCCACTGAGCCCTGAACACCCACCCGGCTGAACAGTCAGCGTCCTCAGACTGTTTAACTGATGCCCTCACACCTGACCACTCATGAAGAAGCGTTTGAGCGCCAAATGTGCACTTCATTTAAGGGAACTCGAGGCTTGTATGGCAAAAATACAGAAACTTTGAAAAAGTAGTGATGGCTGAACACTGAATACGTTATCCTGAATGTATTCAGTAGTGTATTCCGATCCATTCATTAAGGAATAACATTCAGAAAACATTCAGAGCACATCTTGATTTTTTGTTCCTCACTGTTACTGGCGGACAGTTTTACTTCATGTAATTCTAATATTAATATGTTTCATGGCAAAAATCACTTATTAAATTTTATATGAAGTTACAGAATTTTCAACTTTTTTTCTCACCACTTACCTCAGTCCACTGCTGCTCCCATGATCCTCCAAGCACGAGTCCAGTACAAGACCGATGCTAAACTTATCACTCGAAAGCATGTCCACTACTAAGATTATTAGTTTAATCATCAGTCCAGAGATCTCAGTAATGCTGAGGTAAATAACTGGATCATCACATTGATTTATCAGTCTACTCAGTCTTTAGCAGAGCTCAGTAAAACTGAGATTAATAACTGATCATCTTAGTGAGTGCGTTTACATGCACTCAATAATACGATCATAATCGGATTTCTGTTGTCTGATTATTTAAATGGTCATGTGAACAGCATACTCTGATTTCTTAGATTGGAGTAAGGTCTAGAAATCCAATTAAGAAATCGGATAAAGAGAGCTGGATTTCAGCTCAGTAATCAGATTTCTCAGTGCATGTAACTCTTACTCTGATTTCTTTCGGATTTCTCAGCCTGCGCATGCGCAAAGACAGACCGTGGTATCGGAGATAAGCAAGCAGCATTGCCGCTTGATGGCAGCAAAACACTTTTTTGGAGTGATGCTAAAACCAACTACCTGCTTGACAAATGACGGCTTTAAATATTTCTCATCTTCTGGATGAGGTATGTTTATATTTTCAGGGAAAGTGGCACGATGTTTTAAAAAGAAAGCCGCGGCATGAAGTTTGAGTTTTATATTACGATTCCGTCACGTCTTCTGTGAGTTTATTAGTTAGTTTATTGGTATTGCCTGACTCATGTAGACCTGGACTTTCCTCATTAACTGATTACTAGCTTTGGGAGCATAGCAACAAACTTTTTTGCTTTCTTCCTTCATTTTGAATTTCTCTGCTGCACTTGGATGCTACATCTTATTTAATTTTCTCTCTCAACACCAACAAAATCACAGTGAAGAACCTCCTCTCCATAATGAACATTATCACTTAATTGCCTTGTTCTTAGCAATCTGTCTTTACACAGTTGTGTCATCACATAACAACATCAGATAGTCCATTATAGCCATGACCAGGGCTGCACTGAAATTACTGAAAATAATCACTGCAGCTAACAAATAACAGCTATTTTTAAAATGTGTATGTAAAATTATGGAACATGTTAGTTAACATTAACAAATACAGTATATCGGTTTAGTATCTTCATGGGGGCCTTAGGTGGCTGCTTACTTTTCTCTAGGGCAGAGACCTCCCCTGTGCGACATCATGATATAATACAATAAATACAGTCAACATTTTCATGATACACAATAAGTTCAATTATATTTTGTTTTTCTGAGGTCTCTCAGTTGGAATTGTTAATCACATTACTATTAAAACTATCAGTATAATGAGTTTTATTCAGCATTTCATATATTGTACTAAATCCAAAAAACAGGACAAACTATGCCCTCTTTAGGACTATTAGTACTATATAGTACTACTCTGATGGGAAAGTGGGATAATGTGATTTAGCCTCAGAGTGTCCAAAATGTTCTGACCGATTCTTACGGGATAAGAACTCTCTGTATAAATGGCTATTCAGTTTACACATTACTTTTGCAACAAAAATGTAGAAAAAATGTCCAAACTTTAATTTAATCATAATTTAGTTTACCCATTTACCTAGCTGTCTTGAGTGAATGGAGTGTGTCATTAGCATGGGACTTTATACCCAACAGTCAACATCGCTGCATAAAACCAAACTTACGTTCTTTTATTTTTTTCATGTTTTAATATTCAGAGCCATACACTTGAGGCAGGAAAATATATATCAGCTTGATTTGGGCCCTACAGAACACCATTATATTTCTTTGAGTGCCCCTATACTTGATAAAAAAAACACCCTTTTCACAGGATATGATGGAATATTTATCTACAAGGCAATTCACACAGGATTATTATAACTCAGAGTTATTTGTAGGGTTTGTTTTATAGTGGTTAAAAGTTATCAAAATCTTAATTAACACCGGTGGGTGCAAATTACTGACATCGTGGATTCGGACAGGACTAAAATCATTGAGAAACACCAGCAATAATTACACCACCCTACCTCCCCTTGTAGAACTAGTTCCATACAAATAGTACTTTTGGAATGAAGCATGCACTTGAACAGTGTTCTTTAGGTATGAACGATATCCTCAGTATGCCCATAAAAGCATATTGTTATGTGAAGTTACATAATTACATAAAATAATAAATATCAACACACTGACCATCTCCAGGCCGACATACAGGGTACTTTAATAGAGCAGATGTAGAAATAAGTACTGGACTTCATGAAGATTAGCCTATGTGCGGAAATATTGTGCAGAACTCATTTGCAACCCAATTCTGTGTTATTTTAGCCTTTCTATCTATCAATATACTAATAACTTAATATATTGAAAAGCATGCTTTTTGGTGGCTGGTAATTTAGATATTGTTTTTAAACTACTTGACAGATTTTAATTATTTTTTTTTTTAAGTAGTTGGTTTTCTTTGCACATGTGTAAGCTATCATACACTATTTTATTTAGCCTTTCATTTCTTACTTTGATATAATACTTCATAATAAACAGACCTATATAAATGGTTAAATATGTAAAAGATCACTTTACATTCATCCCACACTGCAGATGGAACATCACAGTCTCTCCACTTGAGGATGGGGCTTCAACAGCTGGGTGAAATATGTAATCACAATGAGCGGTGGCTTTCTATAAATACACCCTACTATCTGCAGAACATATAATTGCCATGTGCCTTTCAATTACTGCAGATTTGTAATTATAAAGCCATTTTACAGGCCTTCAGTGCCTTCATGTAATTTAGTGAGGCAAATTAATCACCATCACAGAGATCAGATATGATGTGATTACTGCCTTGTGTCTTTATATTAGACACAACAGAGTAGATAGACAGATATGCAGAAAGACAGGCAGGCAATAAATAACAATAAGGACATACAGTAAAATTTGTGGCGTTTTATTCATTCTTACAATGTATATTTGTGTCTGATCTCTCAGAAGTTACTTTTTTAACATCTCTCTCAAGACTTGATACCTAATTTAAAAATCCCTCTCTTGCTTATGCAACTTGATTAAAATCACATGAGCATTTATTTACTTGTAACTGACACACAGATATAGAAGCAGGCCTGAGGTCTTGACACCATGATTAAGTTAAAGTGACTGGTGATCAATGTGTGATCAGCACAAACTGCATCCACAGTGTGTGATGCAGGGTAATCTCTGAACATTTGAGGACTCTGAGCAACATCCTACTGGGGAAGGGGGTGGTCCACACCTCACCAACCCTAGTTGTATTCTTTTGAATGCAAGAACAGAACTATAATTTATAAATAATTATTGTTTGACAAAGCAACAACGTAAGAAACTCTCTGGACAAATAATGTTAAGTCAATTTTTAAACAAACATACACGGAGGATCCCTGGTGGCGCATGGGCCCTAAGTGACTGTATAAACTGCTAGTAGCTAGTAATGGCTCTAGTATGAGGTTGGGGTTTAGGAAGCAGAAGAGTATTAATCTGAGGAATGATTTTTTTTAATGCAATGCAATCAAATACAAAATACAATACAAGCTAATATTATACATTAATAGAATAGAAAGCCTAACAGTGACACAACAATCAACAGTCAACGCCAAAGACACAGTCGCTCGCAAAATATATGTTATCTTGAATGCCGTAAGGGCGCCATCTACTGTTCTTAACCATAACATGCAGTCTCCTGATTTTTCACACAGTGGGGTTTACAGCTACTGGACCAATAACTGAACACATACTAGCTCTAAAACACAAGATGAGCTAATTTTAAGGTGGAACTTCTGTATATTTTTATGTATTCAATATTTAATGTTTAACCCAAAAGTATTCCACACATAGTGACTTAACAAATCTCGCCTTAAATGAGCAATAATAACACATGCACAGCCTTTTAAAGATTCTAAAATACTTTACTACAAAAAATAAGCTCTTATAAAAACAAAAAAACACCATGTGGCAAAAAATGTATAGTCATATGCAAATGTTTGAACACCCCTGGTCAAATGACATGTTTTGTTGATTTTCTAAGTGAAAACAAGTTAACACATCTTCTACAGGAAACAAACTTAAATTTGGACTCTTCTGCAATTTTCAGTGCACAATTACTTTTTATTTGTGGAGTTTAACATATTGAAACATTAAATATGAAATGTGCCATAACTTTTGCACAGGCCACATTTTATGTTTTTTTTTCCCCAATATGTTAAATTCAGCAAATAAACAGTAATTATGCATTAAAATGTGTAGATTTGTGTTCTCTGTAGAGCAGTGGTGCTCAATCCTGGTCCTGGAGATCTACCACCCTGTAGAGTTTAGCTCCAACCCTAATGTAATACACCTGATTCAGGTAATGAAGGCCTTCAGGAGCATCTGACAGTTAGAGCCAGGTATGTTGGATCTAAACTCTCCAGGGTGGAAGATCTCCAGGAACAGGATTAAGCACCTCTGCTGTAGAGGATGTGTTCACTTCTTTTCACTTACAAAATCCACAGAACATTTCAGTTGACCGGGGCGCCCAAACCTTTGCATGTAAATGGGTGTTTCTATCAGGCTGTTTCTTACTGCAGAGAGACCATTAGGGTCATTTAAAATCATTAGAGATGCCTGTCCTTATGGGGATGCATCGTCACAGACATCAGAGGAAAATGCTAGATTGGATATCAGAGCGGAAAGAAGAATGAATCTGAACCAATCCTGTAAACAAATCATGCCTGAAATAGCACACACAGAGCAGTTTAGAGCATAGAGCATGAAACCCAATAAAAGAATTATGGTTAGATCTCATTATGACTTGAGACTTGAGGAGGATTATATTTCATTTTGTGCATCTTTAACCCCACTTGGCTACTGAATGACAGAAGCTGGTTCACTCTAGCTTTCAATTCCAGCCTTAACAATATCCTGGTTTCATAGAACATAACAGCTACATAGAGTTTGATGGACAAACAATGGGGAACTTTAAACAGAGATTAATGTGGGTTTGGTTAATGCTCCCCCAGGGGACAACTTGTGGGTCAGTTTGTCATAATGCATCAACAATGTGGGTCATGCCTGGTAGAACAGAACCCATTGTAAGCACCATATGTAGGCCTTGTTTGGAAATAAGTAACCTTAAACAAAGACAAAGAATTTTGATGATGTGATGAATCTGATATACCTCAGAAAGCATGAACTACAGGACGTATTTTTGATAAATAGGACCAGGCATCAGCTCCACTACCACACACACATACACACACACACGCACACCAGCAACATATGAAATAGTTTGTTTTATAGCTTGCAATTTAATCTGCTTCCAGAATCCTATATTCACACTGCTTGCAGAGAGCAAACTGGTTAAATTCAATCAAACCAATCATAAAGTAGCAGAGACTGAGTAAAGTTGACTGTGTTACAGGTAGATCTAAAGGTCTGTAAGTTATCTAGAGCATCTGTATTTTCATGCAACAAAATCAGTAGGATAATCAATTCATACCACATTGCCTACATGCTACCTTCAATGTTAATTTATATATACATACTGTGCATATACTGTATTTAAACATGAAATATATATCTGTACATAGTGTACACCACACATGCACTCACCTACTTGTGGAGAACATGGTGAAGGATGACCTATCTGATCACCTAAGTAGACCAGTGTCTATGGCTTTTATGCAAGTCCTTAATCTTTTATGCAAGTCTTGCATAAGTCTAATATACAGCAAAACTGCCTTAGACAAGAAGCAGAAATAACAATGATATTGGCATCACAGTGCAAAGAGATGCTACTGGTCTGTCACCATTTATAGTTTGCCTGAATGCTCTCTAGCCATTTTGGTAATAAGAGAAAGTGATGTATTGAAATTCATACTTTAAGATCTGAATCTCTCATGGACCACATGTTCCTCACTCTCATAACTACCTAACTTACATCTTAGTTTCCTAGTAGTTACTCAATAATTAAGTCTTAAAATCAATAATGGAATAATAAGCCTGCAGTCGAACCCATTAAAGTCTATAGGTCTGGAAGAGGGCCCACACTTCAATACACCTCACATCACTACAGTACTGGGCAAAAGTCAGAGGCCATCCTTCATTTAGTTAAATTGCAGGCAAAAGCTTTTAAATACAATGATGTTCATTTTTAGCATAATGCAGAAAAAAGCAGAAATTTACACAAAACTCAATAACTACATTTAAAAATGGTCAGTATTTAGTGTGCATGTTTTTTTACAGCTTCCAGGTTTGCTTGCTTGCAGGGATGTTTCTTCCTCCCTACAAAGTTCTATCTAAGAAGTTGGTTGCATTTTCTGCTTTTCCCGATCCAAGTAATCATATACACATTGACGCTGACTGGAAATTAAATAAAAAAGGGTGATCTCTGACTTTCGCACAGTATTGTGCATAACTTACATAGCTGTGAAATACTAAGGTTCATGATAATAATAAGCATACAATGTACTGAATAATAATAACCCTGCAATTTAAGGGCTTAAGGAGTTAATATAATGTATCAAGCACACTGTATTCAGTTTCAATGCACAATTTTCCAGTAACCAGATGGCCTTGAAGAACCCAGAATAGGGTGACCCTGTTTGGCAGACAGAAGGTGTTGGAAGGGACTAAATTTAATCAGACTAATATGCTACTACAATAGACCAGCTTTAGTTAAATGTGACTCAAGGGGAGAAAATAAATGAGCTCGTCGTCTGATCACAAAATCTGGCTCTGAGTTATTTTCCATGGCAATAGAGTGATTTCCACTGCTGAGCACTTAGTGTGCCGTGTCATTGCTTAAGAGAAATAATAAATCTTTTTTTACATGACACAGCAAGACAGGCCTTATTCACTGAGATGTAGTGATTAACACCCACACACACAGTGCCTTTCCCAGAATGTGTTTTAAGAATCAAAAAGTTGCACCAGAGGTGGTCTATACAGCCATACTGCTTCCTTAAGTGCACCTTTTTGATTTGTGAACTCCTTCCCCGGTGCATAAAAATCACAATATCAAATTAAAGCAATTCAATTATGTTGATGTTGTTTGCTTCATCTATTGACTTGGGCCCTTATCATTTTTCCAAATTGCCACAGCAATTGGTTGGTTCAATTTAATCAACAACCTTTGGCTTAAATGATGAATTCTCTGCTGGCTCATTGTTGTGAAAAACTCTGCAAAGATTAGTTATCCGTACATGTATTAAGTCTGACTAAATTACAAATTATTCTTTGCTGAAAACCCATTTTAGAAAAGTACAAGACCCAGAAGAGTCAGGTATTGAGTGTTAAATGATTTAAAATATGCTATTTATGTACAAATTGTAAGTGTATATAGCATTTGACACTTCTGAAAAATAGGTTGGGGTAACAAGGCACGTACACGGACATTTCGGGGGGGCAGGGGATCAAAGAGGGGCTTTACAGAACTAGTTTTGTAAATGGGATGTTGAATAGGTGGAAGAACCTGCAACATTTAAAGGGCCCATACTGTGGAAAACTGAATTTTCTGCACTTTTCGAAAATATACTTTGATGTAGTATACAAATATTGCTAAAGTTTTGAAACATACCATTCTCTCTTCACTCCATACAGTCCATACATGGAAACTAAGCTGCAAAAACAGCCCACTTTGAGTTCGTTGTTTCTGTGATGTCACAAAAAATTGCATTTAGCCCCCCCAGACTACAGCAGTTTAGCCCTGCCCACTCACACTGATGTTATAAGAAGTTATTCAGCCTGGTCTGCTTTTTGAAAGAGGCACAGGGCAGCCAATCGGAACAAAGCTCATTTACACATATCCGTCTTAAAGGCACGGTAACAAAAACAGCCTGTTTAATTCTATAAAAAGGGAAAATGGCCATGTAAAAATTAATGATGATTGTTTTTGGACATAAAACCAAACAAACTTTATAAGTGGAGCTTGGGGGAAGTATAAAATGCAAGAGAAAGGTGGGATGTGGACCCTTTAAGGTCAAGATTGAATGAGAAACCTTTACTTTTAGGACTGTTGTTTATCCTGGAAAATACTGCCAGTACATGGAACAAAAGCTGTACCAACTAGATCTTCACACAGATCTTCGTTCATATCAGCTTAAATAAACACATCTAGAATACACAACAGACAGTTTAGCAGTGAGGGATGTTGTTTGATGGAGGATATCAGCATTTCCACTCAGGCTAGAAGATAAACTGCTCCACTAAGGGAAAAGCAACTGATGGAAGAAAGAAAAAGAACAGCAGATGAAGAAATCAATATTGATCAAGGATATTGATCACCCAGCAGAAATGGAAACAGGTTTTTGAAACAGGACATTAGTCAGCTCACCTTAATGGGAGAGAAATTAAGCACATGATAATGGATGAGACATCATGTAGGCTTTGCAGGCAACTCTTTTGATGGCCCATGGTAATAACAAATATGGCATTATACATATACATATTGTCCATATTACATATTATAACATTAACCTAAATCGAGTTCTCTTTGAATGCTCTTCCAACGTATTCGCAATCATCAGATTCATCTGCTCGGGGAAGGGGTCCGAAGCACAACCGACATTATAAAATGCCCTTCTGCATGTTACGTGCAATTACACATTTACACCACACATAGTACAGCTCTAACATACAGTATTTCTGCTATATGGTGTAGCACTCAAGTCCAGTCTTGGCATCTTTTGGACTTGGTCTTTTCTCAGTCTTGGGGTAAGGTGGGAGATTGTTCTTGAGACCAGCCAAATGCAATACCTTTTTCTGAGGTCATTACAAACTGAACTTTTTTTTATTTTTTTATTTCTCATCATTATTGAATATCAACAAAACGTTCGAACAGAATAAAACAGTGTTTTCACTTCATGTTTAAATAAAATTCTGTTCACTGCTGGTTGAGGATCTAACAGATCCTTCCATGATGGATTAACTGGGTTTTATTTGTTCGTTGATGATCATTGTTTCAAAATTTCAAACATCTCCTGAGAATGGATAATAATAGAATAATAATAACAGAATGTTATTATTACTGTTTTCATTTAATAATACAAATGAATGTATGTTGTTTGGTTTTTCATTCAATTGACTTTAGGTGGTGATTTTGAATAAGTTTTAGAGAAGAAGGGATGGAGAAGAACCTCACCATCATTTGCTTCCAAAAATTACAAACTAATTTAGACTCTTGACTACAACACTATAGTACAGTGTTCAAACATTCACTCTTAAGAATAAAGAACTAAAAAGTCATTTATGAATTGTGACTTTACCATACTATATACACTAGACTATGAGGAGCAGGCAGGTCATTTAATCCTTAGATTCATTTCCATAATAGAGGAAACCCTCACTGATATACAAAGTGTTAACATTTTGTGTTATTATTTTAGTAATAAATAAAATGGTTTTTTTTTCATTTATCTACCTATGGATGACTGTTGCACTTTCATGTTTGAACTACATCTATGTACATTTCTTTATGAATGGCTTGCAAAGGTGCAATTATTTTCCATAAAAATAAGCCATAACAACAGCACTACACTCTTAGAAAAGGTACTAAACTGTCACTGGGGTGGTACCATCAAGGGTAAATCTCAGTACCTTTAGTCAGGGAACATAATTGTACCATAATCCATTGAAATTATATTTTCTAAGTTGTATTGACTCCACCCACCCCCCCTGATTCATCTCCAGGCTTTTTATTGTATCCTTCTGTTTTAGTTCATTAGATTATAAAAAGGTTTACTACGTAACTTTCACCTGGAAAAAACTTAATTAAGGTACACAGTTGGACCTTCAAACCATTGTTATACCTTTGAAGGTACATTTACATTGTTTGTGCCTTGAAATGTACTTGCACGGTACCTTTATTTCTGACAGTGTAGGCCTTCTTTAGAATACATTTAAGCTTCTTTAGTACATTAGTTAGTTAAATAGGATCGAATATAGAATAATAAGATATTAAAATCAGAAAGGATGCACTTCACTCCGTGAGAGTGTATATCATTTAAGTGACCAGCAGATGGCTCTTGCAACACGTTGGGAACATCCAGTTTATTTTTACCTTTAACACTACTGTAGATATTGTAATAAAACAGCTTACAAAAGGTGAGCAAGCTGAGAAAATCTTCCTAAAATCAGAATATACAGATGTTGGGCTCTTATGGGGTGAGCCTCACACCTTAAAGGGAACACATCCTACATTTTTCTTGCATTTTTTTAAAAATAAAAGTTGGTTCATAAAACATCTTTTTTTTTTTTCTCTGAGGTCCACTTATAAAGTTTGTGTGGTGCTATGTTCCAAAACCAGTCATCATTCATTTTTATACCACCATTTTCCAGCCTCTCTTTATACTTTAGACTTAAACAACTGCTTTTTGTTACTGTGCTTTTAAGACAATATGTTAATGACCTATCTTCTGCTTGGCTGTCCTGTATTGTGCCTCATTCAAAAGCAGCCTGGATTGAAACACTCCTTAGAATAGCATGAATGGGCGGGGCTAAACTGATGCAGGCGGAATAGGAGGATACATGTACTACAGCTTAGCTTCCATACGTGGACTGTAAATGCAGGATTATTTTTGTGTACAAAGATATTATTGGGCCGCTTTCTTCATATTTGTCTGTATTCTCATTAACAAACAAATTTTAATGGTTATGTTCAATTTGGCATTCTAACTATATTATGGCAACTTTTAGCTATAGTGCTCCATCAACTTGACATGTTCTGCAGAAACATTTGACATTGGAGGAATATATTTTCCTCACTGACTTTAAGATACCTGTTAAACAATTGTATTACTATGTCTGCTTGTTATTAATTGACTCAAAATTCTATTTTCTTTTTTCGGTTGTCCTTTTGGTTGTTACATGCTGCCATTTTGGCCAAGGCTCAGAAAGAGAGGTAAAAGCGACTTTATTATCAATGTGACTACCCTGGTTAAACAAACCAGAGACAAACTAGGGAGCAAACTATGTTTTCAAATGTTAACAATGTTTACATGATACATAAAACTTTTTTATTTAAAAACGCGAGGAAGGACATGGGCCCTTTAAAACAGGGGTAAAGCAGGAGTGGGGAACTCAGGCCAAAGCCCAGCACAGTTTACTGATTTTCCTGTTTTAAGACACCAACTAAAGCTGGAAATTAACTGAGTTGAATCAGATATATTTAGTATATTTAGTCTCTTCAGTAATTTCTCGAGGACCAGAGTTCCCCACCCCTGGTGAAAACAACAGCAAAACACTGTGTGGCTTTTGTAGCAAAAATAGTCATAATTCATTTCATGTGTCCATTTTCCAACCTCCCTTTATCCCATAAACAGACTGTTTTGGTTACTGTGCCTCTTAGACTAAGATTTCATTGTTGTAATATGAAAAACATGTATCTCCAAAATGGTAATTTTACAAGAAAATACAAAAACATTCATAACTTTTAATGTAATTTAATTTTAAAAGATATTATACCATGCAATTTAGAAGCATTTCTGTTGGTCCATTTATTATGAGTTTTTCACACAATGTAAAGGTCAGCTGCTGTACAAATGAGGAAGAAAACTAAAAATCGCCAAAAAATGAGATATTGGCGATCATATATACGAGCTCTTTTCTGATTGGCTTTCCTGTATCATGCCTCATTCAAAAAGTGGTCCGGGCAGAAACATTCCTTTTATCTTCAGCGTAAATGGATGGATATGGTAAATGTGTTAGCTCTGGTGACATCACAAAATGTTGAATTCAAAATGGTCTATTTTTACAGCTTGGTTTCCATATATGAATGTAATTTACATAAGCAAAGTAATGAAAAATAATTCTACATTAAGAGTGGATGGAATATGACCATGGAAAAATGAATTATGACTGGGGTACATAAGCACACACAAACTCAGAAATGGACCTCAGGGGGGAAAACATGAAATACAAGAAAAATATAGAATATGGGCCCTTAAAGAGGAGCATAGGAAGTGAGTTTAATACATTCAGTTGTGATGAACAAGTCAAATTTTGTGTAAATATATCAAACGGCGACTGTATTATTCTCAGTAAAAACTACATCTAATATAAGAACCTAAGAAGCACGCCCGTGGCTTACAGGATCCTACGTAATAAGGTGCATAATATTCAAGGTTGACCTACATCCCAAAACATGTTTAACTGTACCATGGGAGTAATTTGGGTTGAATGACGTTAAAGGCTAAAGATAACACTTAGTAAAAGGCTTGTTCACTAAATTGTGTGTAAGTATTCTGCTTCCCTACCCACAATTATATAATAGCTCAAAGTGCCACAGCTGTTCTGGGGAAGCTATATGCAGATAAATTGCTCAATTGCCCTAAAACTCTGCGTGCTGTTTAAAAGGGACATGAATGGAATACTGTGCTTCGTCTAGGCAGCGTCGGTCAGTCATTTTCAGTCGACCTTAATGAGCCGTACTAAATTTACCTGCCGTGTTTCCTTTCTGTTTTGAAAGGTAAATGCTGTTGCATGGTGTCTTGCCACAAGACTGAGCACTTGGACGTAAACTACAGCAAAACATACTCAAGCCACAGTGGTCATAAAAAGCTGGAAGAGGCTAACTAGGAGTGGCTGATTTATTAAAATATACTTCAACGACACTTCAACATTTTCACAGTACACGATGGGCATCGACATTTAGCTTTTCTGAGGTTTGATAAGCTGTAACAGAGACAAAAGCACCAGTAGTGCCACATTCTTTTGAAACTTATAAACTTTACTATGAAGGCCTGCTGGCGTTATGCCTTCTATATAAAAATAATGCAAGGCCACAACTTACTAAGCTGTGGGAATGAGATCCTAGTATGTGGCCATGACTTACTAATAACAAAATAGTTAAGTTATGGCCAAGACTTAGTGTGGAGCAGGAACAAGATAGTTAAGTCATGGTCCTGACTTAGTAAGGCATGGGAACAAGATAGTTAAGTTGTTATAGTTAAGTCATGGCTACAAGATAGTCAAGGCATGATAATGAGATAGTTAAGGTTATTTAACTTTAACTTAAGTTTATTTAAAATTATTAAGGCTAGATAAGTCACAGCCATGCCCTAGTTTGGAGTAGAAACAAGATAGTTAAGTCATGGCCATGACTTAGTAAGGTGCAAAAATTGAGAATGGGATAGTTAAGTTGTTATAGTTGACTCATGGCCATCACTTACTAAGGAAAGAGAATGAGATAATTAAGTTGTGGCACTGACTTAGTACAAGAGAACAAGAAGTTAAGTTATGGGAATGAGATGCTTAAGTTGTTATAGTTAAGTCATGGCCAAGACTTAGTAAGATGTGAGAAGGGATAATTAAGTCAGGACCACAACTTACTAAGGTGTGGGAAAGTAATCCTAATGCATGTCCTCAACTTTATAATGGAGTGGAAAAAAGATAGTTATGTTGTAAGAATTAGATAGTTAAATCATGGCCACAACTTAGTAAGGACTGGCAGCAAGATAGTTAAGTTGTTATAGTTAAGTAGTGGCCACAAATTAGTACGTTGTGAGAACTAGATAATTAAATCATGCCATGGCTTAGAAAAGAGTGAGAACAAGATAGTTGAGTTGTTATAGTTAAGTCATAGCCAAGACTTAATAAGGCATGGGAAAAAGATATTTAAGTCATGGCCACAACTTAAGAAGAATGAGATCCTAATGCCTGGCCATGACTTAGTAAGGAGTGAGAATAAGATAGTTAAGTTGCTATAGTTATGTTGTAACCAAGATTTTGTTTGGCATGGGAACAAGATATTTAAGTCATGGCCACAAATAAAGAACGTGTGGGAACTAAATAAGTAAATAAGGTCATTTGACAGAAATAGCTGTTCTTTAAGCACTAAAAATATAAATATAAAATATACTCAGAAAAGCTAATTGTGATATTATGTAACTTATCACAATAACGATTAATATCATCATATTGCCCACCTCCAAGCCTTACTGTGCACTCACAGAGTGTCCTTTCAGTCCGACTCGTAAATAGAGCCAGGATTGTGGAGTTGTAATCTGTTACTGGTGTATTGTATTGTAGCTTCCACTAGATGCCACTGTGTAAGAGGTTTACCATTTGACTGTTTTTCTATTCAGATATGGAAGCAAGTACTTTGTCAGGTTCATGCTGGGAACAAAATGAGTGGCTAATAGACTGATATGTCTTGAAAAAAACAAGAAGGGCAACAGGCTTGTGATTCCATTCTTCTTGATTCCATATTCCTCTTGTAGGCCTTTTCAGTAACAGACTACTTCCTAAAATACATGCCCAGCTGTTGGGCCTACATGAGGCCTATTTTTGTTTTTTGTAATCTATTATGAAGCAGCCTAGTTCATTTCTCTCAGTAGTTTGAAACGCTACATATATACGTCAAAAGGAAAATTCACAACACAGGAAACTGATGAATAACTGTGGGTTTTGTACTGAAATAATGGATAAGGTGCACTACTTACAGTAAAATTTGCAATACACTTGGTAAAACTTGAGTAAAACTGCATGTATTCTATCTATACTTCTACTTGAGTGAAAGTATGAAAGTACTTGTTTGTGAATGTATCAAAAGTAAAGGTTCTTTGACTTCTTGTAGAAAGTTATGTTGTTTTTGATGAAGTTCAATTAAGAAGACCAGTGTGACTGCAGATGTTAATGAGTAGGTTTTTAGTGTCTACAGTCACACACATCTCCTTAAAGGGGCACTAGGGCCAAAACAAAAGATTTATCCATTGCTACGTCTGTTGTAAACATGCTCACTCGCATCATACAGCAGTGCCACAGCAGTCCCAGGAATGAGATTTTCTGGTTTAAAGACTAAGAATACCCCCCTCTCATGATGTGTCTTAAAGGTGGGAGGAACTTTTGATCAACTACAAGTGCTTTGGGTGGGATACTTGAGGGTGGGCTGTTTCACTTTTTTTTTCCTTCGCTAGCTGGCTAATGAAAAAAGAAGCCAGATAGTGAATGTCACTCCTAGAAAGCTGAATGTATTAGCATCTACATCAGTGCATTTCTTTATGTGCTGTGAGGTGGACTTTGAAGTCTTTGCACAATGCATGCTGGGTATCATAATAAGAAAACACTGACTGATGAAAACATAAAAGGGAAACAAAATTGTGAATTCTGTCACACCAGTGAGGCTGAGGGGTGCAATGCTGCACTATGGAATACTGCATAACATGACAAATAACATATTAAATGGTAGCGTTAGGCCAGAATGCCCCTTTAACAGAACTCGTTCATCAAAATACTGTTATACAAGATCTGTACTAACTTAAAGGACCTTTACTTTTGATACTTAAACAGCATGCTGACTGTTTTAAAACAGTGCCTTAAAATAGCGTACATACCATCTGATATATAACCTAAATAGAAACATTGTCATGTGTCATTTGGTTGCACTGGATTTCTCGATCAAAAAGTTTTTCTCTTGGTTTGGAAAATTGGAAAAAATATGAATGATATATTTAAATGAGAAACGAAATTAGCCCATTGTTTGATTTGATGTGGCAACAAAAAAGCAACTTTCACATAGCTGAATTTTGTCTATTTTTAATCGTAAATAAAGTATTTTGCTTGGTTACTGCAACATATTTTAATACTATTGGACATGCACACCATATTGAGGCTTAGATGTTTTAACAGTCAGAGTTCCCATTAAATACATTCACAAGCGTTTCTGTCCTTTTACTCAAGTAGAAATGTACTGCTGCCTTCCAGTCCTGTTTAAAATTCTGTTCGTAATTACAAAATGAGTGCACATGACCAACACCACAGTGTCGTAATTATTAGTTGGGAACTCTAATAATTACTCTAAGCTCTGAGTTTCAGTTAAAAAAAAGAAGTTTCTCCAAAGTGGCAACTTTACAGGAGAAGGCAAAAACTTTCAGTATTTTTAATGTAAGTTAACATGAAAATATTTTATTCCATTATTTTTGGAGCATTTCTGTTGATCACAAAATTTTCACACAATGTAAAAATTAAAATAAAAACATTTATTTATTTTTTGTACAGCAACAATATGCTGTGATTCAACTATTCTAAATGAATAAAAACATATTGAGCACCCTCTGCTCTCCATTTTGTTTCAATAATGCAAAATAACTCCCTCTCTTTGATGACAGAAAAACAAAAGAAAGCAAAAATACTCTTTTTTTTCCTAGGTTGTCCATTTCGTTTCCGACCAAAACCACTTGAATGTGTATCACGCTGTACTTATGGCCTTAAGGAACACGTGAAGGAAGCCATTGATAGAATACTTGTGCTTTCACTCAGGTAATATTTTACCAGAGTCATGTCCGAAATAGTCCTCTAATCACTACACAATCGAAAATCTGGATCGTTGTATAAAACACTGTTGTAGGGAACAGAATTTGTGATGGTAGTAAACGATTTCAAACACTAACATTACACAGTTTTTCTAATTACTTACAAACAATGCAGTGCATTACGGCTATACGTTATGTGCTAGAGAACATGGGTTGTACACTACTTATTGTGGTGCATCATGGGATTGTTTAAGTGCAACGGGTATTCTGCACCATGTACAAAATAGTGCACTATATAGTGAACAGGCTACAGTTTCGGACACAGCTGAAGAGTATTTCTCCTTATACTCCGGTACAGAGGCGCTGTGCTCTGTCCTCCCCTGTTAGCAGACTCACTGTTTTTAAGCGCTGGCTCGACGGCGAGGCTGAGACTGGGGGTCAGGCGGAGGTGCTGCTGCTCCTTTAAGTAGGGGGCGGGGCCGCGTGGCAATGACGCAGGAATAATAATTAAGAGGATGCTTCAAAATTCCTGAGCGACTGCAGCGTGTGTGGCAACCGAGCCGCACAGTTCAGTTCAGCAGCAGCAGCGCACTCTCGCAGTAGGGCACCGCACAGCGCAGTGAAGCCGGGGGAGCTAGACAGACACAGAAGACTAACAGGTGATGAGGAGGGGCTGTGGGGGCTTGAAGAATTAGCGAGAAAGAGGGAGCAACACGCCATTCATTCGAAAAGCCCGTAGAAAGGTGAGAAAAAGAGTGACATTAAGTTACAGAGAGGCTCCGGTGTTAGCCAGCTAACCTACCTGCACTGTTCCCTCTTCACTGGAATGAGATAAGTTAGGTTTGAGGGAAAAGAGTGAGAATCTGTAGAGAAAGGGGGAAAAGACGAGTTGACTTGGTTCAGCGGTTCGTTTCAGAGAGAGAGCGTCTGTGAGGAGGACTGTAGAGACTGTAAACATGCCGTGTTTCGCGCCTCTCTGCGTCTCCGCGTGGCTGCTGCTGCTCGCGCTCCCCGTCAGGACGAGCGCGCTGAACGAGAGCGTAGACGTGCTCGTGCTGCTGCCTCACAACGACTCGTACATCTTCTCCATCTCCAGAGTGTCTCCTGCGCTCGAGTACGCGCGGCGGCGGCTCTCCGCGGGGCCCTTCGCCGGCGTCAACTTCACCCTCCGCTACGTCAACTCCAACTGCGGGATGGAGGCGCTGTTCGCGCTCGTGGACGTCGCGCGGGACGAGCGGCCCGACCTGATAATGGGTCCCGTGTGCGAGTACGCCGCTGCGCCGGTGGTGCGCGTGGCCTCGCACTGGAACATCCCGGTGATCTCGGCGGGCGCGCTGGCGTCCGGCTTCAGCAGCAAGCAGCCCGAGTACGCGCTGCTCACGCGCATCGCGCCCAGCTACCTGAAGATGGCGGAGACGTTCGCCGCGATGTTCGCGCACTTCGGCTGGACAGACGCGCACCTGATCTACCACGACGACAAGGAGGAGAGGAACTGCTACTTCACCATGGAGGGGGTCCACATCCTGCTGGACGGCCAGTACGACACCGCCGCCTTCGCCGTGGACCCCAAAGACTCGGCGGCGCACTTCGACGAGATCTTCAAGATCATGCTCAGCTACCAAGGTAGGAACCACGGCAGCATCACTCATCACCACAGAGCAGGGCTTTTAAAGGGGAACTCCACCGGTTTTTCAAAATGTCTGCATAATTCAGAGGTTGAGGTGTAAACAAAGTTATTCAGAGTGGTTTGATGTGACATAACTCGTTTGTAGAGAAACTTACTGAGTCCAGTTTTCATTTCAGTGGTGGTGATGGGAACCAGGGGTCCCGATGCAAATACACCCATTTTATTAACTATTCAAACCCACAAGTGAACCTACATGTGTCTTCTAAGTTTTTGTGTGTAATGTTGATGATGGTAAAATAGTGGTCAATCTGAAATAATTAGTTTTCTTTGGGGACCAGTTTACCTTAGAACACCCTTCATGTGTCCCTCCACCATGAATGCATTAAAATAGATTGTGTAAAATATGTTTTAAACCAAAACTTTATCACACAACTACTGTAAAACAATATCTTAGACATCACACAGTGTATACACAACCATTTCATATTATAACTTTCTGTGAGGGAGCTTCTTGGCTGTAAACAATTCTGACTCAGCGGGTTTCTCTGGAACGAAGCATTTCACACCAAACCACTTTGAACAACTTTGTTGACATGTTAGCCATTTAATTATGCAGAAACTTTGAAAAACAGGTGGAGTTCCCCTTTAAGCTTGCTGCTGCTGCCCTGCACAGTTCCAATTGTTCCCTGATGCAACACACCTGATCCAGCTGATGAGCTTTATCAGGTAGAGAATAGCTGAAAGTTTGCAGCCCTGTGGGTGCTATCAGTATAACTCAGTCACTGAGATACATGTAAAGTTATCTGAGTGGTTTGTTGAGGAATGGTGCATTGTTCATCTTTACAGTGGTGGTGATAGGAACCAAAACATGCCTTGGAACACCATGAATGAACCCCTGCGCCATGAATTAATCACCAAATGTGTTTTAGGCCAGGACCTCATCTCAAAACTATCATAAAACAACATCTCAGGCATCAGACAGCATATTCATAACAGGTTCATGTAATTGCTTTCTGTGAGAGAGATTTTAGAGGCCTTGAACTCTGCAGACGTCTGGTTCCTATCACCACCACTGTCAACAGTAGTGACTCAGAAACTTTCTCTAGAAAAGAGCATTCAAATCCATCTACTCTGAGTGACTTTACCTCTAGATATTGTAATTATGCAGACATTTTGAATAAACACTATGCTATAGAAATCAAGCTGAGCAGGCTGTAGTTTTATTAGGGATGTGATTATCCAGAATGTTGTAGGTGTAGCCTCAGAACAATCCTAGAGAAATGAAGTTATGAAGAATGTACAATCCCTATTTCATTAACTTCAGGTACGTGCCAAGACCACCATAGCCTTTCATTGTGAGTCCTCCTCAGAAGTGGCCACGGCAGCATTCTGGAGAAATTAAGCCAAGCAGAGTGTAGTTTTGATTATAATCTCTAATCTAGGGGTATGTGGCTGATAAGAACATTATAAAGTGCTCATTGCAGGGATTTCATGGAATACATGAAACTGTGCAGGGCAGTAGATCCCCAGTGGAGAACCAAGAATGATGTAAACTTTCACTGTCCTGGGTTTGGATCCACAGCAGCATCCTAGAGAAATGAACGTATACCCTCTGACTTTAGCGGGTGATTGCCAAAAACAGTGTAGACTTTTGTTATGAGTTCTGAGTTAAAAATAAAGCGGTTATCAATTATTGACCAGGCTTTACAAACCAAATGCATCTACAAGGTGACCCAGTTTGGGAACATTGTGTTTTTTAAAGGTCATATAATGAACGTTTTCTTGTTGTCGTCCCTCATGACCCACTGATTATGCAAATGTTAACTGAGGTTATGCTTTCATCTCATGGATTAATGTTCTCTTCATAACAATTTAGGCAGAGCTGCTCCAGACACCATGCCTTGTCTTGCAAGATGGGTAAGAGGTCAGCTGAGTTGCACAAGAGTGCATGTGGAAAAAATGATCAGAATTTTGACAGGCACGCAGCACTGGGCAAAATGTTTGGGAATGTTAGGTACCAATTGTAGGATTAAGTACTCCCCTATGCACTTACAGGCATTTTTCAAAGCTCTTCAGCTTACACAAAGTAAAGCAGTGTCGTGTTTTTTGGCCTGCTGCTTATAGCAATTGAGGAGCTTCTTAGATGTCTCTAACGACCTTCAAGTTAAGTTCCAGCAGCCTGTTTGTGGGCCCATACTACAGTTCTTCATTTTTAGAACTACAAAATTTAAATATTAGTTTCATGTTAGTTACTGAATAATAAGTCTTAAGATTAATAACTGAATAATGAGCTTAGAGTTCACAGAGTTAATGGGACATCTACTTTTCCAAAAACCAGAACTCTGGGCCAGAATTCAAGGATTCTACATGTAGGCCTTGATTGTTGATACTGGAAGTGAGTTAATTAGTACATAAACATTTATAAAGTCATTGTGCCTGAGTTACAGATACACTTATTTGTATGGGATTTTTAAATGCAGTAAAGTGAATAAAATGCAGATTATTTGGCACAGTAGCCCAGCATAAAGTCTAAACATCTGATTGATGCTGCAAATTTTTTTTAAGCAAATATCTGCTGATACTGATTTGATTCTACTATCATTGTGCATGATTATGGAAAAATATTATCTATAAAAGGTTAAGAAATATTAAGAAGGCATAATATTCCTTAACAGCATCAACAAGAGGTGTAAGGTTCCATTATGATTCTTTCCTACAGTGACTAGACCCTTGACCAGTGCTAAAGCAGTAATATGGAATGCACAAACAAGCATTAAAATGCTGCTTATTGTCTCTTTAGTTGGTGTAAGAGTTAGTAAAGCCAAAGATGTTTCCTATATATGGACTGACAAATGCCTACATATTCCCTCTATTCTAGCTTTTGAGAATTGCCCGAGGGCCCTGCTTTGTTCTAAACCGCCATTCAAACTTTTCTGTCGAAGTGAACTATTGGTCTTTGTTAGCATATACAATAACATCCAATAGCCACTGGGTGTTATGTGTAGGTGCTGTTCATGAGGCGTTTGTGCATGCTTAGGAATCCAAGCATGTTGGAAATACCAGGAAAAACGCATTTGCCTGCGAAAGTTGACATTGCTTGTTTTGCTTTAACCATTTCTGGTCACCCAAGAGAGTGGAATACAGCCCTTATATAGCCATTATAAAGGGTTATCTAACTGTTTTCTTAGCATTTTTTCTGTATGTTACAAGAAATAGAGTGGGGGAGGCATTTAGTAATTACAGTCAGGCACTGTTTCAGCCTATCCTCAAATAATTTAGGGGTTCTGTCTTCTCATTTTTTCACTCTTACAGTGCAGTGTCACCGGTCTGATGTGTGTTATTGGTTTTGGGCCAAACTCAGCAGAAGATGCTGGATCAGACATCAGAAAAAAATTGGTCCAACCCTGTAACTAGTGTTGCACTGATACTGAAATCGGCATCAGCATCGAAGCTGGCACTTAACCGCAGTATCGTTATCAGCGATGGGGATACCGATACTTCTGACCGATATAGAAAAACGCCAGTAACGCTCTGTATCGCCAGTATTTCTTGGAGAGGCAGAAGTAGTGGGTGACTAAGCTAGCATAGTCATTTATACTCTGCGTTAATGTTAGTTGAGATTGTTATCAAGGGAGCGGTCATTAGAGAGACACAAGGAAAGAACTGCTGGTCTCTTGAGGTATTGAAAGCCATTAGTCTCGGTTTGGCCTTTAGCATAGCAGCATGCTAGCCGGGCCTATGAGTCCACTAGCCTGACCTGTGGTTCGACTCCATCAGTCAGCTGAGTCTTACAGTAGTGTGGTCTCATGGTCTTTTGCTTCAACCAAGCTGAGAAATCCGTGGCTCAAATGTTGCTGCTGACACTGTGAACGACTGTGAACGGGACGCACATATAAGACAGAATTTCGGATGTGAAACAATTTAACACTGTTTTGAATTGAGAGACTTTTCCACAAATTGGACCTGTTGTCACTTATAGTGTAGTGTTTGCATTTCATGATTAAGATTCTGTCAACAAAGATTTCAAAAAGTGTAAATCATTATTACTCAGGCAAAAAGATGAGCCCCAAACAGAGAAACAAGTGACTAAGACCAGTATTACAAAATATTAACCCTGAAACATCACTGTTCTTTGCTACCCCACCCTTGTTTTGCACAGTGTGTGCACAATTCTGATGTTTTATTACATTTATTTTAGAGTGCTAATAATAGAATAAAAAACATCCCACTCATAACTCGCATCACATGCTCCACTCTCCACTGAGAACCGCCCACTCATACAGGGAATACTGTAGAATCTGCATTACCATGATGCACCACTCCTACTGCATGTCTTTCTACAGCAGAGCAGGGTTAAAGAACAGTCAGAAAACCAAGATGTTCAACAACAGTTCTGTGATTATATTCATGAAGGAACTCATGAGTAAGACACTTTAAGATTAAAACCAGTTTTATTTGCTGATTACTCATGCATTCCCAAAAGCATTATGGTTCTAGCTTACTAGATGAATGAAAATAAAAATAGTGAGTTCATACAGCTGCTGTGTGGGTTTCTTCTCTGGGATACTTGTTGTTTTACACTCTGATGCGTGATTACCTCATACACATGATAAATAATGTATTAAATAATAGTGCCCTAAAGGGCCATGTATTCTGTTTTTCTGTGATATCTAATTATTTTTTATTTATTTTATCGAGATCATGTGATAGTTATGTCATTATCACAGCAAAACGAGTGTTGTTTTCTCAAGATGTCGACATCGTTGTATCTTTATCATGACATAACGGACATTATTTTATCAAGATAAAATTCTTTGTGTCACAATAATGACACAAATAAATTGAGATCTATAGAAAACAAATGAAAATAAGTCATTATGAAAAATGGTGTTAAAAAACGTGAATACATGGCCCCTGGTTTTTTGATGTTGATACGAATACCGATAGCTTGACGCCATCTTTTCAAGTACAAACAGAAGGTGAGGGTTGCTCAAACCAGACATGAGTTTGAAGTGCTGAAAAATTGTTTTGTTTTTTTCTCCCCAATTTAATCGTGGCCAGTTCCATCTGCTAATTAGGTGTCTCCCATCACACAAAGCTATCAGGCTGGGAGGGTGAAGGCTAGCATATACTTCTTCTGAGACACATGAAGCCACCCACCACATCACCACATTCATATGCTACTAACACAACATCATTGGACAAAGAGACATATTTACTGACTGTAACTGATTAATCAGGTTAAACAATTTCTCCGTATTCAGCTGTTTACTGCTGAGAAAGACAACAGATCTCTCATTTCCAGGCCCTCCTTGACACAGGACAGCATCTAGACCAGGGATCTCAAACTCAGATATATATTTTATATACAGCTTATGGGAATGAGGCGCAGTGTCTGGTGGGTGAAGCAAATCTACTTGTCAGATGTAAATATTTAGCTGTAGAGAAACAGAAAAAAAATTGAGCCCCAGATTTATAGATAAATTGTACATATGTGACTGATCATAGGAAGCTGGGCCAGTATTCCACCTCCACAACCTCTCAGCAAAGTCTGGGCTCTGTAATACTGATTTCTGACACAGTGGCCACTTCTGCACTCCACAGCCTGCTCACAGTTTGCCAGGGTGTCCCAACAGTGGCTTCCAGATTCTCTAATGGTGGCATGCTTTGCCTCCTCCTTGAACCCAGTGCCATTCTTTATGTTGATGGGTGATCCAGTCCAATATCCATGTACCTCTGTAGCACATCCTTAAGGTAGCTGAGGTGATCACTCCAGTTTTATTGTGTTATACAACTCTAGCAGGCCCATGAAACATTGCAATGTGGTATGTATACCATGATGTCTAAAAGGCGTGGGAGTCTTTGATAAAGTGGCTGTGGGGAAGATCTGCAGAATGTAATGAGTGGAAATTTCCAGTCATACGCTGGTGTAAGGTGATAATTTATTTGTCCTCACCCAGCCTTCTAGATGGTCAGGCTCATTTATATGTAGCAAAGGAATCATAATATGAGACACTAAACTCATTACAAAATGTAAGTTCATCCTGTGGTGTGTCTGATTCCTTGTGAGTTTCTTGCTCTCCTTTCTCCACTCCACGGCCCATCAGCTCTTGACATGTTCTCTTAATATTCGTACTGTGTCTTTCAGGTACCTGCAAACTAAATGTCAAAGTTTGTCAAAGAAGGCATGAGGTATAACATATGCAGTAGTTTGTCTGTAGAGGTGATGGTCCAAATAACCGTTACATGGGAACTTCAATTCAGTGTAGCTTCTCACTTTTTTTATGATTTCCTATCACACCATCTTCTTGGCTGTACCTTCTGCCTTCTTCTAAATCTATGCTCTTGCTAAATCCATTTTTCCTTTCCAATTAGATTCATCTTGCTTATGTAAGCAAACAACATACATGAACAAAGTATGTTCTGTGGAAAAGGCCCAGTGCTCAATAAATAGCTGATATATCTCACCAAAATGATCTTCTTTCAGTGTAAACTGGGCGGTCCTAATCATGGCTAGTGCTTAAGTGAGCAGTGCCCTCACACAAGGTTGATGTGGTTCCTCCCACTCACACATCTTTAACAAAACTGTGCCCCCCCAGAGTGAAAGCTAACAACTAGGCAAAAGCTGACCTAGCATCACAGGCTAGTTTATTTGTTTGTCACCCAGCTGATCGTTTGTCTGTGTGTCTCTTGATCTGTCCATCTGTTTGTCCGTTTATTTGTCCACCCGTTCATCCATTAGATCATTTGTCCATCTGTATGATCAGCCATTCCTGCATTCCTTGAATGCACATCAAGCAGTGAAGTGAATAAGGACCTTACTTTCCTTAATACGTCACCATATAAAAACTGGATAGTGTTTTTAATGCACTACACAGCATAGTTGGCGACTATCTGCATATGTAGAGTCCGTTTTGCTCATTTCTCCCCACTTGTGCTGTTGGTTTTAGTTCCGTGGCATACCAGTCTGGGAGTGTTGGACAGAGGGCTGTCAATCAAGTGCATTCATTAGAATTTTAGACAGTTCTAAGATCTCATCAGGTCTCATCAGAATTTTTTAGGCTGTGTTTTATTATATTTCTTTGGTTTTTTTTGTCCAAACTTCGCTGGATCTTTAATATAACATGCAATTTTAGTGTCGTACAAACATTTTAAATATTTCACACAATGTTCACTGGGAGTTTAACACTACAAAGCAAAGCATTTGCTTTTCTGATTTAGCTTGTCCTCTTAAATCTGTAAACACTCTCACATGTATTCTGGTATGGTATGAAAAGAATCTGAGGCTTGAAATTCTCCTGTGATTTGCAATTCTGGGCATAACAAATTGTTATGATGAAATGAGACAGTTTTTGATTCAGAAACAAATCTGCTTGTGCTTCAGATAGTGACTTAGGACTTCATTATGACATGACACATGGTCCAGTTTAAGTGTGGAATGACAGGTAATTACATCGAAGTGTACTTCCAACTCCCACACCTAGAGGTAAGTGATGTTTCTGCGCTACAATACAGTCTAGAGCATGGGTCACTTTTCCGTGAAGGGCTGGTGTGGCTGTAGGTTTTCATTCCAGCCAAGCAGGAGGACACCAGCCTTTTCTGGATAGGATTGCTGTATAAAGCGTAGTGTCTGGTATTGTATTTATTTGACACTTGTTTTGTTGTATTTATCCATCCTCATTATTTGTCATGACAGAAACCTAACAACCTTTGGCCTCTGTGTCTTTGTCAGCATGGTTGGTATTTGATTCAAGTTCCTTAGTTTAGGTTTAGACACATTCTTCACTTCAATCCTCAGTCTCCCTTGCAGGAATGATACTGGCTTGAAGCACTCACAGCCTCTTTAATTTGTTGTATTTGGTGAGTACAGCAGCCTTGATATCATCATCTGCCTCTGGAAGCTCTTCATCCCTGCACAATCCTCTTGCATCTCACCAGTGACAAGAGTCTCATCATACAATCTTACAATCTTCCTATTCTTGTGTCCCTCCCAACGTGTTGGCAGTGTGCTTAAAGAGGGTGAAGAAAATCTCAGCAGTATCTTCCTTCCTGAATCCAGGGATCTCCTCATGGAGCCACAGAGGTCCATCTGGTTCTTGAGCTCATGCAACATGTCTCTTTTGGCTTGCATTTTTATTGGACACCCACCATGTTTTGAACTTTAGGAAAACCATCTCTCAAGTTTATTTTGCAAGCAAAAGTGCATTCATTACAATGGAATTCATCACACTGAACAGTTTTACATTGATGACATCCAGAGTGAATAAATTTTGCACAGAAAACTTTGCATCAACTTGTTAGTTGCTAAGTTTGTTTCCTGGCTAAGGGCAGGTGCAGTTATAAGTCACCCCACTGGTGAAAACCGCATCAGTTATATATACATATTTGTTAGTATACAGTGTGCAGCATTATGGTCTTGAGTGTACATAGTTATGTGGTATAATTATGTATAATGTTGTGCGTTCACCGTTAGCAAGTTAACTCTTGCTAACTGCATCAAAATTGAGGATTTTTCTGTCGCTAATGTTCAAGTCCAGCTTTGGTCATACCTGTTTTGCAAGGCAACAAACTGCAAGTGTCTGTTGTGATTGCAGATTAAGGTTGAATTTTCCAAGGTCTTCTGTCTGATGATGCTGCAGACACTCCTACTCGTGCACTGGCTACCTGCAGATAACATTGGAGTACTTTGGCAATCCTACCGTATATTGTAGAGCAGGAGTCAAAAAGGGGAACCTAAAAGCCAAGTGGGTCCTGTTACAAAGAATGAACCCTGTCCTTTTTAGCTCTGAATACCCTCTCCCCCAAAAGCAAATCAGACAGTTTTACCATTATATAAGTTGTTGAATATTAGTTGCTTTTAAATTTAGTATTTTCAGGTTGTAGTGAAAACCTCTCTAATGACCCAATTTTGGTTGTTTTCAACTACATGACTGGGTTACTGTTGAATACAACACACACTGAGATGATCTGACCCAGCAATTTGGGTTAACAATATAACCTGGCAAGTCGGGTTAACCACTCAGCACATATTTTTAATTATATTAATTAGATTGCTGGGTTAATTACTGTAATACATCTAAAAGTATTATTAAAAAAACTATATGCTAAAGCTATCACAAACAACTATACAGTTGCCCACTACTAATGAATTTTAGATGTGGTAATGCAGATCAGACATATACACAATACTACACAGATTTTAAATACATTTTAGACCAAAAAATCTGAAATCTTTTTGTTTTTGTTTATGTTTCACATAAAAACTAAATAAATAGCAGTCATTGATTTTAAAGGATGTACGGACATGGCCTTAACACCTCAGCTTTATAAAGGTACTCCATGTTTGTTCCAACCTAAAATAGTTGGGCGGAAAAAGAGAAAGAAAAAGTGGAGGAAGTTTAAAAACTAACCAGATAATGAAATATCAGAAGTAAGACTTGGACTTCTACTTTACCAACCATAGTGGGTTAAAAGGCTAGTAGGACATAGAGTCACATAGACTCTGTTCAACCTGGTATTTGGATTTGGAGTTCTATAAAAGTTGTAGTAGCTATCATAAACTGAACCTGGGCTAAACCTTAGCATTGACAAAGCGAACACACACAGCTACACAGAGTTCACTGTGTTAGTCTAGTGAACTGGAAGTGTAGCGTTAATTAAACTTTTCTTAATGGGCATGTTTAGTTAAGATTGTGCCTGGCTATTTGGTCACCGTTGATTTGGCCACAGTAACAGCAGTTACCACCTGTTAAGGTGAAGAGGAGCTAACTATGAGTGAGCGTTACTAAACTCGGTATAAAAACTAGCTACTGTGGTATAACCTGGATTGATTTAATGAGAATATAGTAAAAGCTCATGTTTATTAACAAATTGACATCTGCATACTACATTTTTATTTCATAAGCCACAATTTAGAGAGGGAACAACTGTTGTGAGGTAAAAACGTGCTAAAAGTGTAGCATGGTGACATAGCTCACTAGCTAAGATAATGCTAATGAGGCAAACAAGTGACTAATGTTACTCAAAAAGTTTCAGTTAGGTACAAAAGCAGTTACAAACCTTTTATATCTGCCCCATTTGCTGCTATATGTCAATGTCTACATTTTGTGGCAAAGTGGAGGAGGGATAGAAAAGGCTAGCTTGCTAACAAACCGAACCAAATTGTTTTTTTTCTTGTAGATTTCTAGTAGGGTAATATGTGTAAGGAGAGATATTTTATGCAGAACTGGCACAAATCTTTAAAGTGCATTTTATTAGTTTGTGATAGATGACCGAACAGATGACCTGAGTGGTTGGCGATTCTACAGTCAATGTTTAATTACCATAAATTATAGGAGTTGTTCTTGTATATATTAGCATATATTATAAATGTTCTTGGGTGCAGTTGTACCTTGAGGCGTTGTTGTTCCAGACCCATTAACCCCTTTCACAGTAGTCATAAAATGCTGTTTCTTCCTGTTTTGGAGCTCTCTCTATTGAACTATACGCCGTTCCTTCATTTCCAACCCACCAGCTCTGTGGCCACTTGGGGGCCTGCAGAAAGAGGTTAAGCTCTTCATTGTGTGGATTCTGTGGTTATTTAAGGGTTTAGAGGAATAGTAACATGACAGTAATAGACCCAAAATAAGTCTGTATGTTTTGTTATTAAAGCATGCTCACAGACTGTGGTCTACTTTTGTGGCTTAACTTTCATGTGCGGAGTTCAGTGTTCGGTTCTTGTTTAATGACAATTTTTTTTTTCCACTTGAGAATGAACTCCACTGAAGTTCCCCACAAAGAGACAGATGCCAGTATAAAGTTCGTAAGGATAGCCATTGATTTTGGATGCTGCTCCTAGCAAGAGAGCATTTATTATGATGTTTAATACGTTATCATCATCACAAGCCTGTGCAGATTGCCAAATACTTCCTTCTTGCCTGCAGTTGTCTTTGTTAAAGATCTTTGAAAACAAGGTGAAAGTCGTCACTGGGACATTTTCCAGCACCTCTGACGTCTGATTTGATTCATAAAGCATCAAAATGATGGTGTTATTATCAGCAGCTCAATGTGTTTTTCAACCTTGAACTCATGGCAAAGGCTGCAGCATATCAGTGGGTATTACTGACAGCTGTGACGTCTGTAATAACAATCCAGATAACATTAACGACAAGGCCAAGCAGGCACATCAGCTTAATATGAATGATACTGTATGCCAAATGTTTCTATGGAGAAAAGATTGGATAGATGTGCCTAAATTCGTAAAATTGAGTTACAATAGTAAATAAGTTACAGGACCCAAATATTCAAGTCTACAACAAAAACATGTTACTGAAAAGTAATATTGGGACCTTCAAGTCACATCCCTTCAATAAATTGTATTCTGGCATTTTTGCTTGAGCTTCCAGATTAATTTATGGTGTTTTCAGTTCCCATATTATTTTTTGCATATATAACTCTGCAAGTGAGAGGTATATAGAGCAAAATTTAATGGATTTGTCAATATGCAGTTTTGCAGCTTGCCAGTGATGTAAAATTCAGATAATTGATAATATGGGCAGATATGATTGATTACAGTAAAAAATTAGACAAGACAGTGCTGCTGCTGCTGCTGATGATGATGATGGTAATAACGATGATGATGATGGTGATGATAGTGTTTTGAGTTTAAATATACCAATTTAGCCTTTATCCCTGTAAAAAGTGAGCAGATGGTGACTGCCAGCTTAACAGTCTCCAGAAAAGACTGGCATCAGAAGTGAGCTTTATTGGTAGGATTTTTGCAAATACTAATAAATCTAGGGGACTTCAGTATCTGCCAACATTATTGGTGAGGCCGTTATACACTTATAATGCTTTAAAAATGCTTGCAGCATTCTATAAATGACCAGTAGTTTAACAGCACTCATCAAGAATTTAGCTAGTTAGAAAATAGTCTAGGTTTAAAAAGTCTCTGATGTAATAGCTGTGAGAAAAGATTTCTCTGTGCAATTATACTAGGTGTTGTCTTTTATCAGATTAGCTTTGTGTTTAATTGGCACAATGTTCATTATTGTAATGTTACCACTATCTAACAATTGCGCTGTTATAATAGATTATCATGTTTTATAACCAGGACTTTAATACACTCTTGGCAAAAAGGGTTCCAATATATAGTACTTATGTAATATACTACTAAATAGTATAGTTCTTTAACAATAGCATAACCATTTTAGTGCTGTATAGAATCATCTGTATACAACTGGCTTTTCATCATAGATAAAGAATCCTTTGACCATTGAAAGAACCATTTATGCATTCACATGATTCCTTGTGTGTTCACAGTTCAATATAATAACCATTGCCTTTATCAAATAACACTCAAAGAAACCCCTTTTTAAAAGTGTAGTTTAGGGATGGTCGATAAGGGAAAAATATTATGTTACAGTACTTAAAGACGTTCACATACGCATTTCATGTCATGATATTTTGGCACAAATACACTAGTAATGCCACATTTAAAAACTTATTTAAAAACCTCTTTGTACAGTCATGTTTTACAAACTGCACCAAATTTAAATCCATTATACTTTTTGTGATGAGGCATGCAGAGTTCATTAAGTACTGACAAAATCCACGACATGCTTAGAAAAGCATATTGTTTACAATAATAACAAAATTTATCACAATGAACATGAAATATTGATATATTGCCCACCTCTAGTGTAGTTTGAAATGCTAATGTTTGACATGTTGTACGTGTTGTGTGTAATGTAACCTGATGATATGTTATTTTTGACAAATTGTTGCTTTGAGTTTAACAAAGTTTAGCTTTGCCTCAGAGGCTGAGGTGCCCAGATTTAGTTGAAGAGATTCCATTAATCAAGGCCTTCAGGAGCATCTGGATGTTAGAACCAAGTGTGGGAACTAAACTCTCCAGGGTGATAGATCTCTATGACCAGAGTTGACCACCCCTGCTCAAGGGTACTGTGAATTAAACCACCTAAGGCTTGAATGTAGCATAAAAATGCATCATTGTATTGTAATTTTTTAATTTTATAATTGATTAGAGCTGCAAAAAAAAACCCAAATATTTTGATAGTCAAGTAGTCATGTGAGTTAATTGATTAATAAACGATTAATCAGCTTACATGTGATTTGTAAATGTTTAGATGTGTAAATGTTTGGGAATATTCTGAAATTTCTGAACATGTTCTAAGGTTCTGTTTACCAAGAACTAAATTACCACCACAGGAAAAGAACATGTGACACTTGTTCAATCTTGCCCGTTACAGTAAGTAATAAGCATAAGCTAAGAATAAGTGATATAATAATAAATATGTAGATTAACGTTATAGCTTTTTAGACTGCAGCATCATTTAAGAGATTTTTGCTATTTGTGAATAGGTTTCCAGGATGAGCAGATGGCATTTTTTTGAGTTACTTTTTAAGCTAATGTATGGAATTAGCTAGCTAATGTATATAACGCTGTGACAGGATGAGCTGCTGAATGTTCAGTAGTTTTTTAAACTAGCCTACTAAACACTTCTAATTAACAGACACTTCTGTGTTAGTATGTTCCAGTGACGTTAGTAACATTAGTAATGTAACATGATGAGCTTTAGTGATGTTTGTAAGGGTAACACTAGCTTGATCTGACAAATCACTTAAAGTGTGAACTGCGTAGCTTCGTTTGTCAGAACACAGCCATAATTGTTCTTTTTCTTTTGCTATCTGCTCAAATAGGTACGACACTGTAAGTGAATTGCTGCCCTCTTCAGGTTAAATCATTAACTCACTCTAGGGCGCCACTTTGAAAATGTAAATAGAAAATTGACAACAGTTTTTGATGATGATTTTTATTGTTGACATTATTAATGTCAAATGATTGTTTAATTATAATATATTCAAATAATATTCAGTAAAGTATGCAGTCATTTTTACTACCACACAAAGGGTAATAAAACAATAACAGTCAGATCTCATCAATCTTCATAACTGTTTATGGAAAAATGTTACTCTCCTCTGACCTATTAGTGTCGTGGAGATTTCGGAATATGACCAAAACTTCTCTGTGTTTATGTAAAGCAGTGCTTAAAAACATTACGCCCCTCTTATAATTGTACGGCTCTTTGAGCCTTAACGATGAGGCATAACTGACTAGCCAGACTGTGAGTGACTGGGAGTTTTTGTTACAATGGATCAAGTGTACTTTGATGCGGATGGAATACAGTGTTGCAATGTTTTCACAGTGAATGACGTGCGCGTCGAACCATGAGCTGGCCCAGTGTAGGCCTGCAGAGTGGTCCTCGGGGGCATAGAGGAGGGAATTCACTGAGCGGAGATAGGTTATTATACTGCCACTTACTTTGCATCGCACTCTGCACTGGTCTGCAACAGAGTAACCCTGCAGTCTCTAACAACATGTTACACGTTTTCACAGTGATATTATTTGCATGCATTTGCAGTACTATACTTTTAAAATTACCTCCAGACACACGAAATGTGGCATGCTGGCAGTAAGTGTGCCATGTGTTGCCCCTTGCATTCCTCAGCTCATTTGTAACTAGCGTCAGTGGGAAAATCCAGATTTTTGAAATATTGCTGGCTGGGGCTGTACCCCATGGAATCGCCGGAGAGTGGACACAGGGCCCGTAGTGTGCTGCGCACTCCGTAATTAAAGGGTGCCATAGAGCAGGAGTACTGAGGTGAAGTTTGTCCCACTCTGCTGAGGATATTTCAGGCGGTACGCTACACTGACAGAGTTGTAGGGAATGTTCCAGCACTCTGAATCTTCCTATTTATGGGACACCTTGAGTTTTTTTTAAAACTCTCTGTTTGCATGCTTATTTGTTTGTTTATTTATTTTCAACCTCTGTGCTCCATGGGAAAATATTTTACACACCAAGCTGTTTTTTTTTCTTCGTAGTCTGGCCAAAAATGAAGTTATTCTTCAGCATTTACATGACATAATTTTTTTTTACATGTTGAGCTCGATTTGCGATGTGCACATAAGGTTTACATACATGTAATTAGTGAATTAAGCCAGAAAATAGGATGTTAACTTTTTTATTTTTTTAATTTGCACTGAGTACTGTGTCAAAAAGTAACATTTAATGTGCATGCTTATTATTTTTTTTTTAATGAGAGCGCTTAATTGTGCACTTATATCATAAACACAATTCGAAATGCACGTTTAAACAGTTCATCCTCTTAAGAGGGGCTGGAAAAATACAGAAATATATACTCCCAATCCTGCCAAAGACTGGGAATATATTGTGTTATCAGCATTGGAGTTTAATAGCATTCAAGATTTTTCAATACTGATACAGTTCGAGTGCTCCTGTTCAAATTACATGTTTTGTTGATTTTCTAAGTGAAAATAATTTACACATCCTTTACAGGGGACACACTTCTGAACATTTAAATGCACAGTTAGCTGTTTATTTGAAATTAATATATTAAATATATTTTTAATATATAATGCAATGTATTAAACTTAACAAATTAATAGAAATTGTGCACTAATATTTGCAGAAAAAATGCCGTAGTTAAGTTTGTTCCCAAAAGTGGGTTTGGCCAGTTGCCGACAGCATCATGGGGTGCACTCGCTAACTTGGTAAGCTAACTTTGTTCGGTGTGGTTTGGTAAAATCACACTCTTATAAGACATAAATTACTTTTGCATTACATCTTTTAGTTTTTAGAGGGTTTTTAGAGTTTTAAAACATACCATTCACTCCTTTAAGATCCATATATGCAAACTAAGCTGTCACTGGTTTTTGTGATGTCACGCCAACTATTAATTTACTAATATCCACCTAGTCAGCCTACTACAGTTTAGTCCCATTCACAATGAAGTTATAAAGAGTGTTTCAACCCAGACTGTTTTTGATGGGGCACAATATAAGAGAACAGATCAGAACAGAGGTCATTTACAATAGCCTGTTCAAATCTAAGGCATAAAAAGAAGTTGTGTAAAAATAAATTAGGACTGTTTTTGGTGCATAAAACCACAAAAAAATGTTTTAAGTGGACAAAATGAAGTAATAATTTAGGATGTAGACCCTTTGACAGCTTTAATGGAACTACAACATCAGCCAGTTAAGCCAACGTTCATGTTTCACTAAGAAAAATGTTCTGTGCGTAGAAGGCTGCAGCACAGCTTTATGTGTTTTTGGTGCAGGTATTACCACAGTTAAAAAACACGCTACCTTGTGCTGCTACAGAATGTATTAAAACCAGACAACTTATTAGGACTTATATAGGACATGGACTACACATGAAGAGATAACACAGTTTTTGAGACACGTGTTTTCATCAAGCCACAGATGATGCGTTTTGATAGCTATCGCAACGGTTGCGATAGCTGCGGTTGCGGTTTATCTGCATTTACCAATCACCTCAAGCCTTTGGCTTAAAGGAGAAATGAGTGTGAGTGCTGGAAGTGGGTGTATTTATTGGCAGTAACATATTAAATACTAACCAAGAAGCACTGCCATGAATAATAACGGCGTACAGAGTATAATGAAACAGACAAATCACCAGCATGATTATTGGCTCACCAACGCTGATCAGGCCGATTACTTAGGTAGTGAAATTTGGTATTGAATGACACAATTTTTAGACACTATGTAGTGTTAAAGTAATATGGTCATACTATAAAGTAATGCATTTTGAAACCCGGCCCTAATTATCATCATCATCATCGTCATCACATTTCACCGCTTGAGCAAACAATGTGAACAGCTACATGAGTCTGTACTCTTACAAACATCTAACGTGTTTTTGTTTTCTTTATAATTTTGCAGTGGTGATCATGTGCCTCCATGCAGATGTCGTACGAGATGTCATGTTAAAGGCCCATCGGCGAGGATTAACCAACAGCAACAGACTCTTTTTCAACATTGAGCTATTCAACTCCTCGTCCTATGGTAAAGCTAAATCTTTTGCTTATGTGTTTGCTGTGTGCTGATTGCTAAGCATATCTGCATGGTCAGGATGTTCTGCTGCACTGTAGAGTTTGCCCGCTCTGACCGTTGGCACAGTCCACCAGAAAAAAAGTGCAAATCCTCCAGTTCTTCTGCTTGATAGAGATTACATTCAGGAAGTGTTTGGCTCAGCGGAGCAGTGCCCGAATATTGTTTGGTGTGTGCAGGCCATCAAGATGTTCCATTCCAGTACAGGACAATTCCTGTCTACCAAAAACTCACGGTTGTTCCAGACATAATCTCTGCAGTATGAGCAAATAGTCTTTGAAAACCAGTGGCCGTTCAAATGAAATGTATTTTTTATAATTTACTATTTTAACTCACATTCATTCAGAATTGTTCCACAATTTTTTATTTAATTAAGACAACCATCGGTGTTGTTTTGTGTGTTATGATTTTTTTCATATAAAGACAAAGCCTTGTTTTACAGGGGATGGATCTTGGAGGAGAGGAGACAAGTATGACAATGAGGCCAAGGCAGCCTATGCTTTTCTGAACACAGTGACACTAATGAGGTCTACCAAGCCTGAGTTTGTGGATTTCTCTTTAGAGATGAGAAAGTCCCAACAGAAGACAGGTGTGGATGATTGTGAAGGCTGCAATGATGTACGTAAGTCTATGAAACAAATTAGTACAATATGGCTTCATGTTACATGTTATACACTGCAAAATTGTATATTACAGTATTGGCAGACATCATGTCATTGTATTAAATACAGTTTTAAACTCAGTAAATAACTACAAATTGTGTACTAAAACTTGCAAAAAAATGCCATATTTAGTTGTGTTCTCTGTAGAGATGTTAACTTATTTTCACTTTGAAAATCAACAAAACAGCAATTTGACCAGGTTTGTTCAAAGGTTTGCATACAACTGTATGTGCATTAGTTTTCCAGCTGGTAGGTAAGGCGCCATCCACTGAATTTTTATTTTGAGGCATTTAGTTGGATACGAACACTTCATACACCTTATACACGTCTTTTTATTCAGTTACTTATGATACATTGTGTGTCATTTATGTCATATGCCTATTTCCACTTCCAGTAACTAAGAGCCTGGCGGGTCAGGTCAGGAAATACTATTTAATTCATGTAACCACGTAAAGCTTTTCAGTTAGTTTTTTAGTTATAAATTAAATATTTTAAATTGAATTTGAAATAATTAGTTTATCTGCTATGGAATGACTGAAAATAAAAATTGGTCATTATAACAACACTAAAAATGATATTTCACTTTACTGAGCTAGTTTTGTGGTATTTGATTCATGTAGTATTTCTACATTTCTATGAAATCTATGAATTATTAATGTCTGCATGCAGTTGGTAAAGTTCAAAATGGCTTCACAACTAAAAAATCAAGTTTGGATACAATATTTACCATAGTTCCGAAAAAATGAATTACCAACATTAAAACCAACATACTACAGATGTTATTTTATTAATCACAGATGTAGATGACTAGCAAGCACAATATAAAGAAACAGCAAAATAGTAAATACAAACGATGGATTTCCAAAATACCTTTATTCTTCTCCAGGGAGTCTTCTGTCTTCTTATATCTTGTATTGTGGAAGGTGGATCTGTTGTACACAGAATTTCTTTCAGAGGCACTTGAAAGGCACTTAAATGCGTGAAATATAATGCTTGCCAAATACAAAGATATTTGCTTGCTTAACATTGTTAAATGATCGTGAAATACAAACAGTGAAGTCTACTAATTTGTTTCTGTGCCACCCCAACAAGTAGTATTTCAGCAGCCAACAAGTGCTTTGAGAATTTCTTCAACACTGGAAAAGCATCCCAAGTGGCTCCTTATGAAGCTACTTGAGAGAATGCCAATAGTGTGCAAAACTGCATCAAGGCAAGGGTAGAAACTTTGAAGAATCTAAAATATGAGAGTTTTGATTTTTGATTTTTTAACACTTGTTGGTGATTACATAATTGTTCATTTTGTAATTTTGATTGTTTTAATAGTGTTGGCTTTACTATTATCCTAAAACATGGAAAATAGTGAAAATATAGAAAGCCTTTTTGTGAGTATGTCCAAACTCTGTATGATTTCATTTGTGCCTCATTGTAGCACAACAAAATACTCAATACTCATGCTAACCCTTCCAGAGACATTATAGTGATGTCTGAAATTAAAGACAAGACAATCATAAACATATGAACAATCAAACGATAAAATAAATATTCACTCTTAATGTTAGTTTCTTCTCTGAAATCTTATTTTAAAGTTTTGTACTTTGCACAGTTTAGAGCTTTCTCGCTTAAACACAGTATCACTTTATTCTTGAAGGGCTCATTTATTAGGTGATGAGTTGAATTAGGTGTGTTTGAGGAGGAAACACTAAACTCTGCCTTGCAAAGATTCTTCAAGATGAGTTTGAGATGTAGAGAAATTCACATACCATTTATTCTTTTATATGGTGAAAAAACCTATAAATGCAATGTGAAGACAGACCTGTTACTGTCTAAACACCCTGTTGCATAACATATTTTGACAGGAAACTTCAAAACATCACCTTTTTTTCTAACCTTTCTTCACAATGCACAGTCAGTCATTAAGCCATTCAAATGTGCCTGAAACAGAACTCCACCCATTGAATTGCTGAGGCTTGCTGTCAGCTTTTTTATGTAGTTTTTGAATATTCCAAATGCTATATATCGAAAAGGGCATTTTTGAGCAAGAGTGTCTGTTCTGTTTATTCTCTTTCCATCACTCCTCGACTCCTTCTGTTTCCATCCGAGTTTTCCATCTGTGTTTGATTTGGTGAGAGCAAGTGGCGGATTCTCAGACATAGCCCAGTATTCTGAAGACTCCATTCACTTTGTGAGCCCTTGTGAATGCCTGAATGAGGTAACCTGGGGTTCCATAAAGTGCTCGTATGAGTGCTTGCAGAGACACGGCTGTTCAGCCCAGCTCTTTTGTCTGTGGCACGTCAGCTTACTTTGAAAAGCCATCAGTGATTTGTCAGGGGAGGCAGTGGGAGCTGTCATGTCGAAACAAACAGTTGCTGATAAATCGATTCGCTGAGGTTAATAAGCTCAGTGGGGTCCCTGCCACTTTCGACCGGCTCAATTGCTAGATCAACAGGACCCACAGAAGGCAGGAGGTGGCCTCCGGTTGGGGACCATTGGCTGGGGCTAGTGTCCTCAAGAACCACAGCCAGGGACCAACTGCATGTGAACAAAGAGCATTCTGAATCCATATATAAATGTCAAGCCTTCACTGTGCCAGGCACAATTACTTTATTGTACCGAATCCTTAAAGTTACACCTCCCCTGTGAAAATATGGCCTTAGTGGCCAGAAATATAAGCTTGATTGCCAGATCACAAATGTGTCAGTAGCTGGTTTGCTTGTAGAGGAGGCTTGTAGCATCTGTTCGTTTTTGCTGAGTCCGACGTTGTGTGGATGCATACTAAATTACTGACTGGGGTGAAGAATGCTCGCTTTATTCATTAAGGAAGGTGATACATTTTTTCGGATAGGCTTACAGTGGCTCGTGTTCTTATGGGCACCCAAGCCTGTTTTCAGCAATTCATGCATGCTGCCAGGGAATGTAAGCCTGGCCATTTGCACAGTACTCATCACATACGTAAAAGCTGCAGGAGCAATGACACTTTCTAACGTAACTGAATGCTTGATTGTCTGTATGAAAAACTGAGTTCTTCTGTACACACACACACACACACACACACACACACACACACACATATATATATATGTGTGTGTGTGTGTGTGTGTGTGTGTGTGTGTGTGTGTGTGTGTGTTTATATATGTGTGTGTGTATATCGCTGTTGTCGGAACAAAACCTCGTATCTCCATAATGGTAACTTTACAGGAGAAGAGAAAAAAACATACTTTACTTTTTAATCTAAGTTAATGGAACCAGTAATTTTGAGCCGTTTCTTTTGGTCCATTCATCATGAAATTTTGACACAGTGTAAAAGGCAAAAGGTATTTTCAAAGTATGTAAAAAACTGAAAAACAACAAAAAAAAGTCACCGCTGTATGTGTATACACCGATCAGGCATAACATTATGACCACCTCCTTGTTTCTACACTCATTGTCCAGACCCACTTGTCTGAGTGGATCAGACACAGCAGTGCCGCTGGAGTTTTTAAACACCTCAGTGTCACTGCTGGACTGAGAATAGTCCACCAACCAAAAACATCCAGCCAATAGTGTCCTGTGGGCAGCGTCCTGTGACCACTGATGGATGACCAACACAAACTGTGCAGCAGCAGATGAGCTATCGTCTCTGACTTTACATCTACAAGGTGGACTGACAAGGTAGGAGTGTCTAATAGAGTGGACAGTGAGTGGACACAGTGTTTAAAAACTCCAGCAGCACTGCTGTGTCTGAACCACTCTTACCAGCGCAACACACACTAACACACCACCACCACGCCAGTGTCACTGCAGTTCTGAGAATGATCCACCATCCAAATAGTACCTGCTCTAACAAAGTATGCAGAGAAACAGATGGACAACAGTCTGTAATTGTAGAACTACAAAGTGCACCTATATAGTAAGTGGAGCCGATAAAATGGACAATGAGCGTAGAAACAAGGAGGTGGTCACAATGTTATGCCTGATCGGTGTATATATATATATATATATATTATTATATATCTATATATATATATATATCAGTGTATATATTGCTACGCAAATAGCAAAATATAAAATTACCAAAGCACCATTCACTATTATGCAAAAGAAAAAAGTAACAGCTACATACATCAGCACTGCAATCACAATTTTGTGCACTGAAGAGCTGAGAGACAGTTAACATTACCTCAACAGATTTTTATATAGAGGCTATAGAAACAAATAAATACATCGCTGCTGTTGGAAGAAAACCTTGTATCTCCATTTTGTCGTTTTTCAGTTTTGGACGTAATTTGAAAATACCCGTTGTCCTTTACATTGTTTGTAAATTTCATGATGAATGAACCAAAAGGAATGACCCACAATGACTTGGAAAAATGTCTGGTTCTATTGACTTACATTATAAGTAAAGAAGGTTTTTTCCTTCTCCTCGTACCCTTTTGGAGGTACGAGGTTTTATTCTGACAACAGCGATATATATGTATATCTTTCATATATAGGCGCACAGGAACACATACATATTTTTGTATTAATATATTCATTAAATATTTTATTTTTGTTTAGTTATGAAATATGTTTGTTGTGACAGTAGCCATTACTGAGTGTGAGAACAAGCTGAATGCTAAATTTACTCGTCCATCACGTGGGAAAACAAGGTTCAGTCCCGGCGCAGAGGCACACTTTGCTCTTGCCATCGTTCTGATACAAGTTAATCTTGGTTTCATCTGTCCACGAGACCTTTTTCCAGAACCCTGTAGGCTTTTTCAAGTACTTTTTAGTAACCTGTATCTGGTCTTCCTGTTGTTGTGTATTTGTAGTGTAGCCTCTGTATTTTTGTACTTGAAGTCATCTGTGGACAGTAGCCATTGACAAATCTGGAGGGTTTCTGATCTGTTGAACAAGAAGTGAAATGTAAGTTTTCACAATACGGTTAATGATTGATTAAATGTAAAGGAAGCTCGTAACAGCCATGGCAGATGACCACAACTGTCATCATCAGATAAACAGTACTTAAAGCTTTCTTCTTAGAGAGATGAAGGAGAAAATCAGTCTACTCTTGCTTCAGATCTGACAAATAGACTAAACACTTTTTTTTTCACTGAAAATTGAGTAACTTGTGCTTCAGCCATTTTGAGTAGAAATTGAACAAACACATGGTGGTTATTGACTTTGCACATTAAATTACATCTATTTTTAATTGTATTCATTGACTCACACTGCTGTTGTGAAGTGACCTCAGGTCTGAGAAACCCACTATGCAAATTAAAATTAGACTCAAATAAAATCCAATAGAATTCACAAAAGATCCCACAAAGATGGGATTGTTATACAGCACTACAAAAGTGCTAAAGGCTAAAGCTGCTCTGAAAATGCATTGCATTTACTTGGTTCAAATGTTGCACATCCTTTCCACAAGAATAGTTAGTTAGTCTTGTCTATAATTGTGCTGATTTAATCTATTTTATTCAAGTGGAAATGTCGTAAAGTCAGTGCATTCCTTTTTTCAGTGTAAGAAGGAACAGATCTGCAAAGGTTAGGAATGTTGCCTCGCTGGGGACATGGTCTGACCCATGACTGTGGTCTCTGTCTGGGTTAGCGACTTATGAGAGGAGAGTTCAGGGCTAAAAGATGAAGATAAGGAACAAAGACACTCATGTTCTGGCTCCAACAAAGCTCTCTGCCCACGCATCATTATGCAGCGGGCTTCCACACAATACCCAGCCACTTGTTCAAGCGCTGTGTCCAAAGTCAATCCCTGCTAGACCCAACATCCTTGAAATAATTATTCATGTTGCTCAGCACATGGCAAATATTTGTATGCTCTGATGACCAGTAGGTGGGTGTGTTGGATTACTGCACAGTTACTGGACAAGTGTAATATATTTTATGATTAAAGTAGTGGTCCTTTTAAGTTCTCTAGACAACACATAAAGGTTTTGAAAGATGTAGGAGGCAGTGTTGAAGTGATGCTCTAAGGATGTATGTGTTTATGAAGCTGTCAACAATCCTCCTCAAGAGGGTTAAAAAACAGCCGAGATGTAGTGGCTTCATTATGATTATTATTATTATTTTATTTTAAAGAACAATTATTGGCACATTATTGTACAAAGTAGCTTAGATTAACAGTTTGGCTTTTTGTGCCAGATTGAAGATTTGCAGATTTCAGTCAGATTTATGATTTTTTCCATCTTAGCTCAGCTTTTGCATGTGAGGCACTGCAGATTGTTCAAGCTTGACAGTTTTTTATGAAGGTTTTGGTGTACAATTTTGTTTAGGGCTGCAACTACTGAATATTTACATTTTTATGTAACTATTTTATTAAGTATTATCTTGAATATTCTAGAAAGAGAAACACTCAGGGCATGTTTTACTTTAATAACAGAATTTTACTTAATAGTATTTTTCACTCTTGCATAAATTCGGGTTATTTTTCTTTTTAATAAAATGTAAGTGAAACACTACAAGGTATTGAAATAATATCTCTGATAATTATTTTAATATCAAGATTAAATACAAGATATCATGGTAAATTGTGCATTCTGCCCAATCTGGCAACTTTTAATCAACTCTTGTCAGTGAACAGGGGTTAATAATCTAATAATAATTATAAAAACCACTTTATACTGGAGCACATGCCATGTGAGCAGGTGCTGACTTGCGGTCTGAATAGTTTTGCTCTAGCTCTGATTCTGGGTCATAAATGCTCTTCAGAACATGCTGGCTACCTAGCAATCCAGATTATTTGGATTGCACCTGTAGTGAAGACCAGTACTATCTCCTTGAATTGCAAGAATCTCACAGTCTGTGCTAAATCATAATCTCCGAATAGTCCGGCGTGCAGAGCTTGCAAGTACGTACCATCAGTAACTCCGAGGCTAACATTAGTATTTGGCTTGATAAATAAACACTTGTTGTCACAGAATTGTGTGGGTTAATGAAAGTGGTGTATGTTTTGGTTCTTCAAATTATTTTTCCATTTCTGAGTGTTTTAATTATCAAATTTATCGAATATTATTTAATCATGCCAGACTTTCAGATGCCTAGACTTCACTAAAAGTGTTCAGAAATCAGATAACTTGAAAACAAAGGTACCAATTTACAGGGCAGTTGCGCCTCAGGCAGTTGATTGAGGCTGTCTTTAACATCAGTGCAGTGAATAAGAGATTTTCACTGCATTCCGCCTGCAGACTGCAGATGAATGTAAAACCACCCACAATTGCTTTTTTCCACAGAGACGTTGATCTCTTATCTTGTGCAAGATGCACAGACAACTTTTTTTGTTTTTTCTGGACCATTTAGCTGCCCTGAAGACTCCTGGGACCTGAACTGGCTGTGACAAATCTGCAAGAAAGAGACAAACAAAGGAAGTAACACACCCAGTGTTATTACGGACTGTTCATTCCGCCTCATTCATCTCGAGCTGATAAACAAAGCAGGATATCACAGTGTTCAGGACAATCACAGACACGAGGTTGGACCGTCTCTGTAGAACACATTCTTATCCTTCTCCGAGGACTGAGTTGTCTTTGTAGTTGACAAAGTGAATAATGTTGCCAATTCCCATTGACCCAGCTGTAAGATTATCTTCATAATATCTATTGTTCATGAGGTATCTATGTTCAAAAGATACAGCAGTAAGCATAACTGAAGTGTTTTGTTCTTACATTTAAATGAAGGCTGCGTTGTCCAGGAGTGACAGTAAGCCTGCTTTGGGTAATTCTGCACCATGGTGAGGAAACTGACATGCGGTTGCTTGTTTTGGTGCTCGTCCCTGAGGCTAATCAGCCTAAAGGAAAAAGCTACAGGAGAAAATACTGGGACTAATAAGCTGAAAGCATAGATTTGTTTTGGCTTGTCATAGTTTGTCTCTGACATGACAAAACCTTGAATCTCAGAAATGGTAACTTTTATTATAAGCTAATGTAATGAGATTATGATAAGATTTAAATAATTTTGGACCATTTTCTCTTGGTCCATTCATCATTTATCATTTAGATCCAATCCTGTTTCACCCCTCGCCCCTACCACTTAACCCTAACCCTCTGTTTTGCGCTTACACATAGACGGGTAGGGTGAAGTGTTAGGGCTGCATGGCCTTGCAACGGAGGCTTTGCAGGGACACACTCCAAACAGAGAAAAATGGCAAGATGGCTGCGCAAGCGAACAAAAAACTCACAAATGTGAGTTTTTTCTGTGTTAAAAAAATTATGATAACCATTGTATTATCTTAGTTTAATGATGTTACAATGCATTATGGTCTTTTTCTTCATAACAAACATAAAAATCACTAGTAGTTTGATGATGTCTCGGTAGCTAGGGAAATTTTCCGTTTCACTTTAAATGGTGCAGCAGTTACATTCTGGCATCAGAACTGCTGCACCATTTAAGGTGGAACTGGGAAGCTGGTCAACAGCTGACTTCAGCTTCATATCACCAAAGAATTAGGGGTGGGTGATAATAAATAATTATCATCCCCCCTCTTTGAAGGCATATGATTCCCTAAATTTAGCCCAGTGAGGTTACTGAACTTTACCCTCCTCTGCCATCACTGCAGACTGGCAGGGTCGCCTACAGAGCACCGCTAGTGGTCTGTTAATGAAGTAATGTTCTTCTTTATTTGTGGTTTGTCCCATTTCGTAGGGAAAGATTTCAACCATTACCCCTTGTAACGCAGTGGCAAGGGGCAAGGTGACACACAAAAACAGGGAGTAGGGCTAAAAATAAGATATGGGATTGGGCCTTAATGTGTCCACTCTTCATCCTTATTACAGCTTCCGTTCTTTTTTAAGACTTGCTTTTAGTTTGTAAAAGACATTTGCAGAGGTACTTTTCCGTGCTTCCTGTAAACTTCCTCCAAAGTTCAGTCTTAGACATTGGTTGCATTTTCTGCTTCTCACAATCCAAATAATCTCAAACTCATTCAGTAATATAGGGGTCTGGGCTCTGGTGTGGCCAGACCATGGTTCTCATTATTCCTTCAGCTTCTTTAGTTGAGGAGTACATCTGGATCTTCTTAGCAGTGTGCTTGGATCCGTTGTTTTGCTGTAGAATTAATTTTTTCCCAACCAAGTTTTCCAGTGCATACTGCACGGTGTACTGAAATTTTGGTTTGTACTTATCAGCATCATGATGCTATACCTCCCTAAATTTGCTCTGATCCTCCACCGTGCTTGACTGAGGTTGTAAGTTTCAAAAAGTCTTTCGTTGCTTCAGCAATGTACAACTGCCTTCAGCTGATGAAACCTCACTCCACATCTCAGGTGACCAGAGTTCATGGTCTTGTGCAATTTTAAATCTGCTGTATCTCCTGTTCTCAATAGTGGCTTCTTGACAGCTACACATTCTTTCAGACTCATAGTGTTGAGTTGTCTTCTCACGGTGGAAGGATGGACAGAAACACTCGTGGATACTGTGTGTTTGTCTGGAGGACGTTCATTATGAATAAACACATAGGTAGGAGTGGGCAATATAGCAATTTTTATGGCCCTCGAGATAAAGTACATCACAATACTCTTTTTTAGCATATCATGGATATCGTCAGTACTTAAACCGAACAACTGCATGTTTCATTAGAAAGAGAGTATAATGAGGACACTGTATTCACAGTTCTCAGTTATTCTGGTTCTTTACAAATCTCTGAAAAACTGTCATGAAAATACCTTCATGATGTTATATATAATATAACATAGGCACTAAAGTTTTTTTCAGAGAAATATGGTGTTTTTTCCAAAGTCAGTTGGAGTTATAGCTTTTGTTTATAGCTTACGGTGAGTGTTACTGCTGTCAGCATATTGCAAAAAATATGCAAAAAAATCCTGTAGCCACAAGAGCCGTGAAAGCGTTTTTTCTCATGAAAAAAGTCACCCAGGGTGACAGCTCCATTGAAACAGGCCACAAACTGTGAGGTAGCAGAGCATAAATCCTCAGCCCATGACAGTGGACTCGTTCCAGGGAAGACGTCACCCGCAGTTCAACATCTCTTTTCTTATGACACGTGAAGCTGAAGCCTTGTGTGGTCTTCACGGCTGGCTTCTCCTCAGCAACCTGGCTACTGACTCTCAGCCACTTGTACATGACACACAGCTCAGTGATGTATTTCCTCTTTTCAGCGAGGATTCCCAGGCTCTTGCCCAAGGAATCAAAGATGTTTCCCCTCCACAAATGTTGCCAACCTGGTGGCTGTTCCAAATACAAGAAGGAGGGGACCTGACACGGTTGACTGGTTCTTTTTTTCCTCTTAGGTTTTTCTTCCACAAGACAGGCCATAAAGAAGGGCCATTTGCCCTGCATTTTGGAAGAGGTCTCTACAAATTAGACCAGAATCTGAGGACTGAAACGCAGACAGTTTATGCGTGGGGCTTTACAAAAACTGTTAGCAACAGTGCCCGATCTCGAATGTCAGCAAAGGTTTATGTTTCGCAAAGAAAATGCACGACATACTACACACCAAATGTGGAATGTTCATTCGAATACATTGTGTTGCTGAATTGCAAACTGTGCTTTCTGTGAAAACACTGTGGGCTTTGTTATTATCAGAGCACTCTGAGATTTCTCTGTAGCTCACACTTCCAGAAGAGAATATGTATATAAACAGTTGTATAACTATATCAGCTTTTCCTGCTGTTCCATTCCTATTAGGCAGTCGAAGGTGAATGTAAATATACAGCGATCCCAGCCGCCAGTTATTGAATCTCCCCTCGAGCAGCCGTCCCACTAAGCCCTGGGTTTTACTATTGTTTGCTTTGGGGAGCAGACACGCAACATGCTGTAACGCAGGAATGGACCATTAGTCCCTATCATAACATAAGCAACTATTAGAGTTAACTTTTTCAGTATTTAAAGCTCTTGTGCACTTCTTATTGATAGCTGATTTAACTATGGAAGCATTTATTAGCAGATTCCACATTCATTTTTCTAGAATGACAGTAATGTACTGTAGGTAAAGTAGAAATGTTGTTGGTATTAGAATCAGCAATGGTTACGGCCAATTAGTATTACAGTAGGGTGGAGATTGTTGACCTGTGCAAATGAAACATTATATACTGTGTGTTGTTTAAGATGGCTGTAATATGTCAGTTAATTATTGGCTCTTTGTGAATGGTTTTCAGTCATGTATTATGGGCCTAATTTCACTACTCTGAACAGTCTTTCCTTGGCTTTTCTTTGCATGTCTGATTTACAATTTAATTACTGTCTGAACCACAGTCTAGCCAAGATTCTCTGGAGGCTTAAGGCTACTGCACACCGGATGCACCAAACCATTGTTTTAATAAAATTCGCCATCATTCGCCGTCTACAACTACTTTCAGTACTGCACACCATTCAGGATTTTGCTATTACTGCATTAAATTAAACCTAGAACCAAGCCGCAAAAACCAATAGTAGATGACCTGTCTTGAAATGTATACATTTACACACCTGCAAAGTAAACAGTTAATAATCATCTTTTACCATAGCTAACCTTATTAGCCTAGTCACATTGTTACTTATTTCTCCTTGTAAAACAGCATGTTAGTCATAATAGTTAGCTGATCTTCATTGTGATACATTAAATGATATTCTGTATATATATATTTTGTTCCATTAAGTCTGTTTTTAGTTGAGCGAAGAATGGACTGCTTTTGTGGTATAGCTGTGCTTTGTACTATTTCCTGTGTGACGCTCTGGTGTGCAGTAGCCTTTAAAGTCTCCTTTTGTTTTATTATTCTTTTCTAATATAATTACATAATTACATATTTATTTACATAAAGAGTTAGATAATTAATCACACTGACTGCCAATGTACATTCAGCTTCAAGTCTGCACTTCTGACTGTTTTCCATTTATTTCAATGTTAATGAAAAAACAAGGAAATAATTGTAGATGTCTTTCCACAAAACAAGATCAAACATCAAACTCGAATCATACTAAAGGGTCTTCTCTTTAACTTCAGTGTTTCAGCAAGCTATGTATAAGAAATAATCGATATTGCCTTGCAGCATGCTTTTGTAACCACCAATGATACCTGCAGCTTCTAAACGTTTAACATCAAACTAGTCACCTACTAGTTTTTGAAGATATAGCATAACCTGTGAGGGTAGGGCAGATCAGAAATACAGGAGTCGTCTTCATTATTCAAGTCATCATAATGTCATAATTTAGCACCTTTTTTTATCAGAATTTCACATTTTTGTCCCTGATTTGTCATTTAATACTGTTCTAGAAGCTGTTTTGCAAATGAAATGATCTGCCTTTTCCTAAAGTCTGCTTTGAATTTGATATGTTTCAGATCAACATGTTTATGGAAGGATTCCATGATGCTTTACTGCTGTATGCGCTGGCCTTAGACGAAGCAATCAAAAGCGGTCACTCTAAGAAGAATGGGAGGGAGATCTCGCATAGAATGTGGAACAGAACATTTGAAGGTAACTAGTGACATAAGTAGTAACATTAATAGTAGTCCTTCAGTTATTCAGTGCTGTTAATGTTTATTTTCTGTGGTTAAAAGTTTCTAAGGTCACTTGCTATTTTTGCTGTTTCTCGTACGTATAACTGGCCTAAGGCTATTTCATGACCTTTTTGATATAAACTGAACAGCGGTTATTTATATGCTTAAGTGTTTCCTGTGAAACGTGGTTTGACCTGTTTGATTTTGTGGGAAATTCTTCTGTGATGGAACCGGATGGGAAAAAGTAAACAGGGGCAACAAATGCGTCAGTAATCAAGTGCAACATTAACTTTTTAATTAGTGAATCAGCACCAGAGGGTCAGCTGTTAGTGTGACAAGAGGAGAAAATAAACACAGTACTTGCGTAACCTAAATTTAATCATGCTAGCATGCTAATTTTGTGTGTGTGAGCAAATGAAGATGAGAGAGGGAATTTATAAAAGGATGAAGATTATTTATTCAGTTCGGTTGTGATTTCTGGATTGAGCAGTAAAACATACACCTACGGGTCACTTGTGTTCAGGAGGTTCAGTACTAGTTGACCAGCTGTTACAAAAGTTCAAAACAGTTTGCCGTCTATGTCTCTGGTTCATTGTTAATAATTTAGCAGGAGGAGAGAATCCAAATCAGCATGTCCAGCGTCAAGGCGCTTTAGTCAAGATTGAAGACACTCAGCCTCTAGTGGTTAAATAGGTCAACACTGACAACACAGGAACTTTTCTTTTTTTTACTCTTTGGATTTGTTTCGATTTCCTGCCCATCAACACAAAGCGTGCCCCAGAGTTTGTTTAGAGATTTCCAGCATCACGAAGAATTGTAATGACTTTGCATTCTAGAAATGAAGTAGGCTTTTTATTGAGGTTATTGCCTTTCTTTATTATTTAGAGATAGATGATATCAAAATAATCTGTATAGCCTAAAGCTGGGCAATATGACAAAGGTATCCTTATCCCAATAAATTACATCTTTTTCTGAGTGTATTGTGTATATTGACAATACTTAAAAGAACACTGAACAACATAATTCATTATAAAAATGCATAATTAGTTTTTTTAATTCGATGTAGAGGAGCACAGTGTGTGAAACACTAAATAAAAACAATTTGTATTTTTAGCTTTGATGTTTTTTTTTTAAATCTGGCACTACTGGTTTCTTTTTTGGCTTCTCCAACTTATCCGATATCAGTGTCATATTGTATATCGCGAAAATGTCTTGAAATATCATGATATTATATCTTTGCCATATCGTCCACCACTAACCTGGCCTCATCTCAACAGACCACATCAACTGTGGTCCTTTTTATAGCTAAAACAACTATTACACAAGTTGTTAACAACAGTAAATGCCATGGCTACCATTTAATTTATCTCAGGGTAGTTGTAAATGCTTTCAGGAACCTAGCTAAAAGACAGAAGTGCCAAGAGAGGGCTGCAGTACGGCTCTTCCCTGACAAAATATTGGTGACATACCCTTCCTTTTCAGTTATTTGGAGAGACTTGCAGAGATTTGTCCAATAATGCAATCCAAGTACTTTCTAAACTTTTTTTGGTGAAGTCAACCCTTTGAAAAGTTCAGCTCTTCATACACAATGCGTTTACATACATGTTCCAGAGGAATGTTGCTAATTCTGCATCCAACTTCACGTGTAATAATTATCTCCATCTCGGTTCTTGTTTCAGCATGTTTCTTGGTGTTAAGTGTGATGGCATCACAATGTGTTTTTTCTCCACAGTACTAGGTCGTTCTACATATTTTCCAAGCTGTTTGTATAGGAAAAGAAAACATTGAAAGTACGGTTAATTTGGTAATATACTTAAAACCAAAATGATGTTTCGAAGGCCAAAACAACGCAGTGGTTTGAGTTTGTACGGTCGTTGTGTGCTTGCTGAACAGAACTACAAATTACAATGTTGTTTGTTCTGAGACCTCCTACTGACTGTGATTTGTCCTATTCATCACATCATTTGCTCTGAGACCTCCCCCTGACTGCAACTGGTCCCCTGCACAGAGCAAGCTTCTAGCGGTTCGATGATGGTTCCATTTCATTCAGTTCTTCCTGTTGTTTGAAGTGTACTTCCAGCATTAGTGTCTGTCAGTCTGGGCAAATGTGTTTAGACCTTTTTTTCAAATATGTTCATGTTTAAAATGAGCATAGAATCAAAAAGAAGGTTTGCTAAAAGAACAGTTCATGCCCAAAGCTGCAGAATTCACAGAGGAACAACGTTTAATTTGATTATCCCGTATTCTTTCTACTTTCATTCATAAGCTTTGCTTATAAAGTAGGTGCTCAGCCATGTCTGCTGCCCAAGCTGCTTTCATCAACCACAACGCCAGAACTAAACGTGAAATAACAATGTTTTGTTCTGTGGGAATCATCAGGAACAGGGTCATGTTTTTCCTTGTTAAATGAAATAATATTTTAAAAATGTCAAGAATTTGGGAACACAGACGCAGGGATGAAATTACCATTTCTTCAGACCATGCCAACAAAAACGGCGGGAGGCAGATGAGATTTCCTGTTGTATTGGCCGCCCGGAATTTTGTCGACTCTTGCTGGTGTTTTCCTTGGAATGTCTGACTCTTCCACCTAATTAATTTTCACATTCCTTACATTCTGTTGCACAGGCATTGCTGGCCAGGTGTCTATGGATGCCAATGGTGACAGAAATGGAGATTTCTCTGTGATGAGCATGACAAACCAGGAAACTGGAACCTATGAGGTAAGATTTATCTGTTTTATTGGAAGAATAAGGTATCAGGACATAACACAGTGAAAACAAATTTTATACTAATGTATTAAAAGGGCAGATTAATACACAGACTAATATGCTTGTTTTAAGTGGGGATTATATGGGAAATCACATTATATAGCTGCTATTGTTCTCTAAAGTTGATTAAAGTTAACCCATGATTCCAACTGCAGTGAGTGCAATAGTCAGGGAAGCTGAATTAGAATGACATGGAAATGAGAAAGACATAGTGTCACAGACAAACTATGCCTGCAGCTTTCTATAAAAAAGCCAAGTCCATGTAAGATTAAACACCTCTCCCTCTGCTTATATGTACATTATTTATTGTGTTATGTTCTGTTATGTGACTGTTAGATTAAAAACTTTGCAACACTGGAGAGAAAATAAAAAAATGATGCCGACTCTGATGCAGTTTTTTTTCTCTTTATAGACTGTCCTGAACTACTTTGGCACTAATGGAAGTTTCCAGATCATGCCAGGCTTCAACAGTGAACGGTTCATTCTGCGAGGTGCACCCAAGCCTCCAACCCCAGAACACACAAACAAATCATGTAAATTACCTCTGTTGCTTTAAGACCTATAGAAGTGTGGTGTTTAATCAACACAATTAGATTGGATAATCATGAACACAGTGAACAAATCTGATAGACCCGGGCTAGCTATGAATGAACAGCCCATGAATAGCGGCTGGTATAGCATAGTGGGTAACACTGCTGCCCTCCAAGCTACAGAGTGCGGTTTTCGATTCCCTGCTTAAGCAGGCACACCACACTATACCATTAACAGTCTTTGGGAAAGACTCCTAACACTACATTTGTTTACATCTGTAACATGAATAAATCATAAGTCACTCTAAATTAGTGCCATAATGCTAAATGCCATAAATGTAAATATACACCCCCAAAAAGTATTTGGCCATTTATAACATACTTAAAAATGTGTGCATTGTGTTAGAAAGCAGAATGTTAAATCAAGAAGCATTCATTTTAAATAGACCATTCCAAGACCTTTCAGAAGGCAGCAGGTATCTTTCAAATCATAGTCCTTTCCTATCCACTTCCACTTCTTTCATTTCAGCAGATTCTTTGCAGTTGTCTGCAGGTTTGCACACTTCTGAGTTCATGATCCCATCCGTGAACACAAGCTCACCACCGCTGTAAGAAAAATAGCCACAGAGTTTGGTTAGAAGTCTTCTCTAGGTTTCTCCACACAAAGTCTAACATCTGTTTGGTGTTGTGTTACAATGGATTTTACACAGAAAACTTCATTAAAGATTACCAATGGTTAAAGTGTCCGAATACTTTTTGGGGCCACTGTAAATGCAGCTTGGGCTGCAGAAAAAAGAATGATTTTTGGAATTGTAGTGATTTACAGCTTAATTCATAAATACTATGATTTTGACTGAAGATTTTATGAAGGTGATCTACAAGTCTTTTAAACATTTTCTAAAGGAATTTGTCAGCTGCCCGATGGCTTCAGTTATAAGTGAATTCAGTTAAAAGTGTGTTTCAAGACAACAGGTTTTCCATTGTTTTCTAAGTCAAGGAAATGTGTCAAAATTATCGTCTGTGGCTGTTGACCATTATAGCTTAGAGATTAGGTTAAAAAATACTGTATTCCTTTAATAGCAATCTAGTCAGTTATAAAACTTTAGATTATTGGTCATGAAATCATGGCCACCTAACCTAATTGCTGTAAAAAACAAATCTGACAACATGATCAGGATCAAGAGCTTTCAGTTAGTTGTAATATTCATTTCTAATGACTTCATTTTCTTTCCTAAGCAGGTGGACTAGGTTTATCAGCAGCGACTGGGATCATAGTTGGAGGGCTTCTTGGAACAGCACTACTTTTGGGATTCTACTTTTTTAGGTAAAACAACAAACTACACTAATATTTCACATATAATAAATACTGTTTATATAAGGTGATAAAAATATTTTAAACATTATAAATAATTTTAATAGGTTACATACAGGTTACAAATTAAATGAAAACCAACATGAAGTGTCTTATTAAGGTGTTTGGCCACCAAAAGCTGCCAGAACAGCTTCAGTGCACCTAGAACTATACAGGAGGGATGGAAGAGACCACCACCATTAGGACCACTCTAGCAAAATACCTCCTACAGCAGGGGTCGGCAACATGTGACTCTTTCACTGCCCTGTTGCGGCTCCACGGCAGAATTAGATATTACGTAAAAATAAAATAATCCTCCTTTGCGGTAAAATAAAGCTCTGCTGATTGTTCTAACACAGTTTTAACAATAAATGGTCTTAAATGCTGAAGTTAATGTATAACTGCTATTTCACCCTTTAACCCTGAATGTTAGCGCACAGACTGCTGGTCACCATAGCAACGCTGAAAACAGTCTCACCTAGCTAGTAGCTAATGAAAAGGGCAAAGAGAAAGATTTAAGACGACATCGATAATTTAGAGATGAATGGACTTATTTGCATTTATAAGCACTTCAGCTGGTTTCCTGATACATTTAATCTGCAGTGAGGAGCTGTCAAACTCTAAAAAGTCACAAAGCTGAAGTCAGTTTCTCATTCACCAGCTTCTCGTTTGAATTTTCCCGCTCCACCGTAAATAGTGCAGCAGTAACATTCTGGCGCCTCAGTCACCATCTAAGGTGGAACGGGAAAATTCGAACAAGAAGCTGGAGAATGAGAAGCCTCGTAAAAAGACGTTTCACAAGAAACTATTCCGTTTCCTGAGCTGTAACTGAGCTAAAGCTTACGGCAGAGCAAAGTAAGCCTGCGTTTTCGTTTAGGTTATATTTTTTAGTCTATACTAGGACTTGAGCACAGACTGAGACATATTTACAGCCAAGATGATGAAATGTTACTTCAATAAAATTGACATAAAATACTGTAGCTCCCATGGTGGTTTGATTTTTGCTGAAAGGACAAAATGGCTCTTCTTAACATTTAGGTTGACTCCTGCCCCACAGCATAACAGTGCCACCGGACCCCCTCACTGGAGGGGTCAAACATTTAGGCCTATATTGTTCCCTTGATGTATGCAGTCGCCCACTTGTGGAGAATATGGCGGAGGAAGACTCCCCCACATCTCTGTAGACCAGTGCTTATTGCTCCTCTTAACTTTCAAATGTGCATTTATCTTTATCTGCAACTCTCTCTCTCTTTCTCTCTCTCCCTCTCTCTCCCTCTCTATGTAGTCACTTAATGTGCACTTTTTACAAGAATTTCCAACTGATATGCTGTTGAAACACTAGTACACTAGTTGAGCAGCCTTTGTGACTGTCATCCAAACCCTGTTTCAAAGAAATTAAGATATCTTCCTCTTGATCCAAAATTGAGCTTCCACAGAGCATAAGAGGATGTTAACTGCTTAATTACATCATGCAGTACACCTGTTTGGAATATACATAGTCCTCATTATGTATCTCAACTCTTTTATTCAGGTTTTTTCTTTAATTTGACCCCTCTCTGTTCCTCTTGTGGCTCTTAAACATTTTTAAAAGCTTTAAGTATATCTAAAGCTGCACCTCTATTTTAGAATACTCTAACTTTCTTTTAAAAATGTCCATAAAGAATGAAGATGTTCCAGTCTTAACCAAGATGAACTCTGTTATGTTCCACAGAAAGAATTACAGGATAACCATTGAAAGGAGGACACGACGGGAACCGTGTGACGGAAAGCATCGTCAGTTACGAGAGGACTCCATCAGATCCAACTTCTCAGCAGCGTAGGGTTTGCCAGACAGACCGACAGACGCAAGTGGCAGTGCAGGTCTAGGGAAGCGGTGTGTCAGATGGGTCCAAAGACTAAAACACCGTCCCAGGAGTCCTGAAATATTTAAAAGACATACTGTAGTGTTTTTATCTTGTAAATGTCTCTTGTTCTTGACTTTCGTAAACTCAGGAAAGTTGTATTAATTAAGGAGAGCTGCTTCTAAGGCTTTTTGGGGGGAGGGGGGAAGGAAAGGTCTGTTTTTGTTCAACTACAGGCCTTGTGCTTTTTCAACAAGCTAGCCTTGAAAAGGAATTTGTAAAAGGCCCCTTATTTGTACAGGCTAGTCAACTGAAACCTGTTCCGTTTGGATCAGTACAGACTGGCAACAATGACTTTAGGGGGTATATCAGTGATTCTGAAGAATGGAGAGGAAGTGGTTTGTCGAAGATGGAATGTTTTCCTTCTCATGCCTCATTAAACTAAACGTGAGGGGTGAGAATTCTGCTTTTATTTTGGGGTTTGGTGTAGTTTTTGACAGGAGGATCTGATCTACACAGAAAATGGTGTGAACCATAAGAGGGGATGATATAAAGCTTCTATGTCAGATTACAAGCTCCAAAACTGATACATTCAATGTTATTGGGCAATGAGATCAATTGTACATCTCAGAGATGCAGGCTATGCAAGCCCAAAATCAAATTAGAGGCCAGTCTGTACATTGATATACCTATTGTTGTTGTTATAGGTGTAGAGGATCTTAAAGGAAAATATGGATATGATTAATAACATAATTTTCTCATCAAAAATGTTTTTTGGAAAAAAGCTATGTTTATAAGTAGAATTTATATTGCACATGTACATTTTTGAAAAAATCAAATCATATCTGTATCTAAATTTCCTATGTCAGAAAATGCTCATTAATACTCTATCAGTTTAATTCTGTATTAAAAATATATATATCTATATTTTCCATGTGTCAATTTTAGGTGTTAAAATGTGAGATGCCACATTTAAAGCTGTCTTTAAGGTTTGTGCGAACACATTCTAGGATTTTATTCAAAGATTAGTGTGATGGCAAATGTGTACTGATGTAAGTAAATGTATCTACATAAGATGTGATGTTATTTATTGAGTTTTTTTTTGTAGAACTTTCAGTTTTGTTAGTGTTGATTTTAATATTGTTTTTATTCCTTGTGTGGAACATACAGAATCCTTTTTTAAAGAAAACAAGTTTCTGCCTTTCCAGAGCGTATTTTGCTTGATCATTGTGTACATGGCTTTGTAAACAAACCCAGGCAGAGTTATTTATATTACCAGTACATATTGACCAATAAACAAAATCAAATGACTCACTTGCACATAGAATGTGTTTTTTTCTGTAGTCCTGGACAACAAAAATGTTACAATTTACATAACAAACTTTTCACTGAAAAGTACTTTAGATGTTTTATTCATTTCTTAAGAATTATGTGAACAAGAAGTGAATAAATTGATAAATTCTTCTTTGATATTTGCTCCCCACTTTTAAAATATGACAAATTCTAGATATTCATTTTGTTATAGCCTAATTCTCAATGCTATACTGCTTTGTTAGTCCTATACAGCTTTCTCAAGTTTGATGCCAAAATGAAGTGTTGGATGTCATTGTCATTTCTCAGTTGTCACAAATTTTAAACTCAAGTCAAGTTAAGTCAAATTTATTTGTATAGCGCTTTTTACAACTGATGTCGCAAAGCAGCTTCACAGAAATCCATTAAGGACAAAGTTTTAACATGAAATGTAAATCCTCCAGGTGAGCAACCCAGGGGCGACAGTGGCAAGGAAGAGCTCCCTCAGAGCTGGGGAAGAAACCCTGGGAGGAACCAAGGCTCACAACTCACAGTAATACTACTACTATTAATATTAATAGTAGTAGTAGTAGTAGTAGTAGTAGTTAGGAGTCCATGAAAACTTCAGTGTAGAGTGGGCAGCTAGTCCAAGGCAAGTGGCGGTAGCTGGGCAAGTGGCGGTGACTGGGGCGTGGGCAACTGGTCTGAAGCGGGTAGCAGGAGAGCTCCACAGACAATCATCCATCAGTGTCCAGCCGGAAAAAGGAAAAAAGCAGCAGAATCTCAGCTTCCCAGCATCCTTTTGCTTTTGTTGTTTTTTTGCTCATTAGCTCTTATAGTCTTTTTTCTTGATCTTCACTTTCCAAACATCATGAATTCTATTAATTTTATTGTAACTTGATTCTTTTTTTTTTAGTCAATTTAGAATCTTCTGCTGTGTTTACGTACACACATTAGCAACCACCTGGGATAAGAGCAACAGCCTAACAACACCTTAGCAACCACCTGGGATACTGCAGCAAAAGCCTAGCAACTCCTTAGCAACCACCTGAGATAACATATTTATTGGCCAAGCAACACCTTAGCAACCACTTGGGATAACAGCAATAGCCTAACAACACCTTAGCAACCACCTGGGATACTGCAGCAAAAGTCTAGCAACACCTTAGCAACCACCTGGGATAACATAACAGTCTACCAACACCTTAGCAACAACACTGGGCCTCATTCACCAACCGTTCTTAAGAAACTTCTTAAATCCCACCTACACAGTTTACACAAAGACTCTGACATCCACCAACATGTTCTTATTCGGGATTTATCCTTAGGTAAGAACAGAATCTACTAAGAATTAGGAAGAATCTTCTAAAAGACATCTGTTGAAGCGACAATTGTCAGTGTAATGTCAAGGAGTAAGTATATATTATCAAGTCATATAATGAAAATGCTTCTGATTCTTCTTTAGAGGCAAGTCCTTTAACCAATGGTGCAGAAATAATTATGAGCGTTTGAATATGGTTCCTCTTCAGAGGGTCAGAGCGCTGTACAGACGCCATGGCAGAAACGGCAGGTTAGAGATTCCTCATGGACCTGAGACAGGGTGTGCGTAAATGATCCCGGGGTGCTGAGACACTGTGAGCTGATTCCTTGGACAGATTAACACTGCCGGCGAAACAGATCCACTGTGAACACAGGTAGAAATGTAACAGCTACCTTGCAGTATTTAAACTATGACTGACTAGGAACAGTCATATTCAAAAGTTTGGGCACCTTTGGGGAAATGACATGTTTTGTTGATTTTCTAAGTGAAATAAGTTACACATCCTGTACAGAGAACACACTTCTGAACATTCTAATACACAATTACTGTTTATTTACTGAATTTAGTTTATTGGGGAAAAGTTAACTCAGCAAATCAATGTGCAGAACAATGTCACATTTAAGTTTGTTCCCTGGAGAGAATGTTTACTTGTTTTCAACAAAACATAATTTAACCAGGGTTGTTCAAACTTTGCATTCAGCTGTACAAGTTGAGCACAAGCACAACAGCGCCACACTGAGCTGTAATTGTAGCAAGTAAAATATGCATAATGTATGAAAACTTTGTGACTAATAGTGATTTTAAGGAGTTGAAGGGGAATTCCACCAATATTTCAAAATGTCTGGATAATTAAGTCCTTGAGATGCAAACAAAGTCATTCAGAATGGTTTGACGTGAAATGCTTCATTATAGAGAAACTTACAGGCTCAGATTTTCTTCACCGTGGTGCTGTTAGGAACCAGGGGTCACAATGTCTAAAACACAAATATAGCCATTTTATTTACTATCCAGAACCACCAGTTAACCTACACATGTCTCCTGAGTTTTTATATGGAAAGATGATGATGGTAAAATAGAGGAAAATCTGGAAAAATAAGATTTCTTTGGGGACTATTTTGCCTTACATTGCCCTGCATGTACCTCTCCGCTATGAATAAATTTAAATAAATGGACTTAAATGAATTTTAAGCCAAAGCTTTATCACAAACTATCATAAAACATCAGGCAGCATATTCATAACCATTTCATGTGATCACTTTCTGTGAGGGAGCTTTCACAGGTGGACGTCTGGTTCCTCTCACCATCACTGAAAAATTCTGAATTGGTAAGTTTCTCTGGAACAGAGCAGTTTACACCAAACTACCTTGAATGACTTTGTTTACATCTTACCCATTTAACTTAATTTTTTTGAAAAATCAGTGGATTTCCCCTATAAATTCTGATAAATGAGAATATAAAGCTGGCTGTTTTAATTTAAAATGGTCAAAAATCAAGCAGACCAATGGTTTTGATTTGGACTACATCTACCTGGATAAACATTACAGAAAAATAAAACTTTTATTTCTACAGGGTTAAAAATGCAGTGAAATGAATACAATGCAGGCACTTTAGTTCAGTAGTGCAGCATCACCTAATCATCTTGTTCTTCCAAAAAAACAATATGCAGTCCTATGCAAAAGTTTGGGTGCCTCGATCAAATTGCATTTTTTGAAATGAAAAGTGAACACTTCTACAGATAACACACTTCTGCACATTTTAATATTTATTTACCTACCGATACTGACATGAGTTCTGCTTCATCGCGCATCCCTGCTAAAAAGCTGCACTATGTAGGTTTTGGGGATTTGGAGACCTCTCTGGTGGAAATGTGTTATTGCACACACCGTGCAGAAGATTTTGGAACATCGGTTATGCTTCGGGCGTCTTTCGCTAGTGGATGAATCTGATGATTGTGAGCGCTTTGAAAGAGTAATCAAGGAGAACTCAGTGAAGGACGTGTCTCCCAAGGATGTAAAAGAACTATCTACTAGTGTCATCATATTTTTTATCAATAATAATGTGGATATTGTATTTGAGACCTAAATATGTAGACTGACCTTCTTTTTGAGCCTGTGTGCGTGACCTTAATGCATAAAGACATATGAAGTGGTGCGCAAAACTCCTGCGAAATCCAACCGAATGCCTCTACTGAATGATATTTATTTTAGGCCTAACAGGGTAATTTGCAGCAGAGCAAGCAGACCATATTCTAGTGTTTTTTTCCTTCTGACTCAGTAACACTACTTCTTTCAGTTCTATAATCTTATATAGTGCAGCTTTATATTAGATATGTTAGATGGGCTGTCATTTCTAATTTGTCACATTGCTTAAACTCAAACTGCAGAAACTCACAGTATCTTTAATGAAGGCCTATTTGTGTTACAATATGTTATCCTCATGCTAAAGTTTCAGTTTGAATGTGTTTTACTTACTTTTGTTAGGCATATTTGAATTGTGTTTTGGGTTCACCTCTGGCTGTAGCTTGTAATAGAAGCTAGCAGGCTGTGGCTGTCAGCTAAGCGGTCTCATTTCAGAGATGTGTGTTGGTTACAATATAAAACAAGCCAGTAAATATTTGTGTTTTATCAACGTTATATCTGCTGATGTATATTAATCTGCAGGACCTTGATATTGGACAATAGTATCGGCTAATCGATATATCAGTCAGGCCATAATACATATTGCGGATATAAAGTGTACGCTTCACTGTATGTGGTGTAAGCCTGGCTGTACAAGGCAAGCTGAATTTCACCTCTGATCCAGTTGGACAGTCACTGCCTAAAATAACTGCTACATTCAAATGAATCTTAAACCGAAATCCACACAAACCACCTGGTTGCTAAGCATCTTGAGGTCTTCCTACAGCCTCTTAACTACTGCTATCAAGACCACCGTTTGTACCTCACTGCACAAAATTCTGAACTTCCCAATTTCAGACACCGACATGCTGATATAAACACATTCATATTGTTAGACTAAAGTGTGAGTTTGATAAGAGTAGCACAAGTAACACAGTATTTAAACAGACACAACAGCCAAAATGAAAAAATAACCATTACTATCTGTTGTAAACATGCTACTCACATCCTACAGTGGTGAGGCAGCAGACTCTAGAGAGAGATTTTCCAGTTTAAAGACTCGGAAAACCAACTTCTGGTGATGTATCTTGGGAGGACCTTTTGAAAGAATACAAGCGCTTTGGGGCAGATATATATTTTTCCGCTAGCTGGCTAATGGAGAAGGAAACCACTTCTATATTTATTAGTCTCTATATCAGTGGCTATGCTAGCAGTCAGGATTTCTTCATCACCTTGGGGGTATTCCCAATGGCTGTATGATGTATTTGACCCCTACAGAAATCTGATGTATGGCAACATAGGGATTTAAAATATATGCCATATTTGTCACATATATGGATTCTATGCAACTTCTATTTTTCACATATGGGCCTATGTGTGACATGCCAACTCATTTGAAATTGGCCATTTTCATATATGGGACAGATATTTCAGCCATGTATCAACATATACAAACATGTATGTGTAAAATATATATTTAACAATATATGATAGACAACATTAGGCATATACTACTATATATCGCTGTTGTCTGAAGAAAACCTCGTATCTCCAAAATGATAACTTTACAAGAAAAGGAAAAAAGCCTTCTTTACTTTTAATGTAAGTCAATGGAACCAGATGAATTTCCAAGACATTTTGGGCTGTTTTTTTGGTCCATTCTTAATGACATTTACACACAGTGTAAAGAGTAATAGGCATTTTCAAACTATTTAAAAAACTGAAACACGGAAATTCGAGGTTTTCTTCCGACAGAAGCGAGAGATATATATGATCGATATATTATACGTAAATATGCAATTTTTGATACTTACATATATGTACACAACATATGTGTCGATACTATAGCATTCCACTATCTGTTCATTCAGCCGTGGACACACACAGCCTCCTGGGAAAGAGCTGCAGGCGCGGTAGGAAAGTCTTTAATTGGTAAATAATTGGTGTTATGGATGTTATTACTGCACATACATGTTGCAGGTGATGTTCTGTGCTGGACTGTTGGGGTTGGCTGGCAGGTTTGTGTTTCTAGCATCATCTGGAGGCTGTGAATGGTCACCTGCCCTGCTTCTCAGCCATTCAGCGAGCGCTGGGTGGCAAGAATTCCACCGCTGCTGGTTAAATGAAAGAGCCTTTCCTGAAAGCGCTATGTTTTCATGTCTTCTTCTTTGTCACAATGTATTTTGAAGTATATGCCTGACCCTTCATGATACATGTCCATCAAGTCCAAGAAACACAAAAAGAGAGAGCAAAGAGTTTGTCACTAAACTCCCAAAGCTATCTTTGTTTTTCAGTCAGAACAGAGCACTGCACAGGCTCAGCAGTGTATAATGCTAGTGTTAATGTCAGTATAGACAGATCCAGTGCTGGGATAATTGCTCCAAAACAGGGTCCCATTACAAAGTACTACTCACATCTATCAAAATGACATAGGATTTAATTACTTATTAGTAATCTCATTACTCATTACTTCTACTTTACTCTGTACCAAGTTATCTCTCTATTTTGTCAAATCATTTTGCTTATTTCAAGCATATTTCTTAAAACAAGCAAAATCATCTGCTGATATAGTGAGATAATAACATCAATACCTCAGTAAAATTAATTAAGTAAAAATACAAATTGTTACTTACAATTTTTACAAATTTCTACAAATAAGTCAAATAATCTTAAAATGAGAAATATTACATATATTGACTAGATTTAATAATTTCAATTGCCAATATATAATTTTCTGCAGTGTAGATGATGGTGCCACTCAGGTACTCAGATGGCCCATGTAGTGATTTCCACTGCAGAACTGTGTCTGTTTTTAATGCAGTGCAGCCTGAGGGCCCAAAGATCACGGCCAGCCAGTATTGGTTTTCGGCCTTGTCTTTTGCATACAGAGATTTCTCTGGATTCTCTGAATCTTTTAATGGTTTTATGTACTGTAGATGATTAAATTCCCACAATCTTTGCTATTTTACGTTGAGAACCTAATTAAATAATATGCATATCATTGCATTCTGTTTTTATTCACATTTTATACAGTGTCCCAACTTTTTTGGATTTTGTACATGACTAATGATTATAAAGCTAGTCAGACAGAACTTGTTAGCATAATACGCAATCACAGTTGACTTTTGATAGTTAACTGCCTTAGCACTGCTGAAGGGACTCAGTACATATTCATTTGCCTGTTCGCTGAGCAAATTGGCCTATCACAGCAAGACTTTCACCACAAAGTGCAAATGATGCTTTATTAATGATGGCTGACTGATGGCTAATGACGGCTGACGGATGACTGGTTGACCGTCTCACCTTCCACAGCTGGGGTGGCCAAAAGGGTGGCCGTGCTTGAAGCTGGCATGGCTGCGCCTAGCCACCACAACCTTTGGCTGGTTGAGAGCAGTTTTGAGCAGTAATTTGGTAAGTGGCAGAAAACAAACTAACTAATGTTAGTTTAGCTCTTGCTGTGAGAATAAATGGTAGCAGCGCCCTAATCTTTATCTTATCCTTATCCCTGTTTTCAGTCGCAGGTGTGTGGGGGAAGAAGGGCACGGATATGGATTAATGATTAATGATGCCACATAGAATTGCAAATAAAGAGTATTGCAAGAGATGAGAGGCTAAATACATATACATGAGCCTAAGGTCACCATACTTAAGGGATATAAGCCTCCCAGCATGGAGCTGTAGAACAGTGGTACTGCATTCTTTGGAGCTTGCAGTTCTCAATATCAATAAATCAATAAAATCAATAAGCTGCACATGAGCTTAATCACGATGCTTTTGTGCAGCGTTGGGGGTAAAGCATGACCTTTTTTCTATAATGAAGTACTGTAAAGAGTCACAGTCTTGGTTCAGTCACATTACAGTTACTGACCTAATAAGATTTCTGTTACTTGCATTAATCTTGTGTCTCTAAGAGAACAATATTAGCACATTTGCTGAAGAAAATGCAGCGTGATTGTGCAGCTTAAGCAGTTCCAATGTGGTTGCTAGGGTACTCTAGGTGGTTACTAAGGTGTTGCTAACCAGTTGTTATGCTGTCCCAGGTGGTTGCTAAGGTATTGCTAAGTGATTGCTATGGTATCCCAGGTAGTTTCTATGGTGTTGCTAGGCTGTTGCTAATGTATTCCAGATGGCTGCTAGTATTTTGCTAGGCTGTTGGTAGGACACTGCTTGGTGGTTGCTATGGTATTCTACGTGGTTGTTTGGGTGTTGTTAGGCAGTTGCTAGGGCGTTGCTAGGCTGTTGCTTAGGTTTCCCAGGTGGTTGTTTGGATGTTGCTAGGTGGTTACTGTGGTATCCCCAGTGGTTGCTAAGGAGTTGCTACGGTGTTGTATGGTATTCCAAGTGGTTGCTAGAGTGTTCTAAGGCGGTTACAATGGTATCCCATGTAGTTGCTAGGGTGTTGCTAGGTGGTTGCTACGGTACCCCAGATGACTGCTAAAGTTTGATAGATGGTTACTGTATATTGCAGGTGGTTGCTAAGGTGTTGCTTGGCAGTTGCTATGGTATCCCAGATGGTTGCTAGGGTGTTGCTAGGTGGTTACTGGTGGTTGACATTATGTCCGACATGGTTGATCGGGTGTGGTTAATGAACTTCTTCATATAAGCCGAGTGCCCAAACCTTTGCTCCACATTCATTCCTATGAAACAAAACGTCACTTAACATCGAGTATACAAAAACCATACATCAAAGCGTGGGAATGAGATAATTAAGTTGTGGCCATGACTTAGTAAGGCGTGGGAATGAGATCCTAATGTGTGGCCATGACATAGTAATGCATGGGTATAAGATACTTAAGCTTTGACCACAGATTAATAAGGCATTAATAAGGCGTTAATATGGCGAAGCCATGACTTGTTCCCATGACTTGCTAAGTTGTGGCCATACATTAGGATCTCGTTCCCATGTGTTAATACGGTGTGGCCATGCATTATTTTATTTATACAGGAGGTCATCAGCAGGGCTCCATAGTAACCCATTACAGTTTGAGAGAAGTAATTAACAATTTTAGTAGTTGATGAAATATGGTCATTTCCTTGCACAGCAGGAAAAAAAAACCAATTTGGATCTCATTCTGGTCACATGGCCATGGATCAGATATGTATCCAATCCAGGACTCCATATCATCACTCAAACAAAGTATAAATAGAATGCATTTTTATTGTCCATGTACGATTATGTAATCAGAAATGCGCCTGCCAAGTGCTGACTAGCAGGTGTGAGAATAAACAAAGGCAGAAAAGTTGGAGGATTTGTGAGGCTGGAGTTATTCTCAGACCAAGAGGCCTTTTTCACATTTTTTCACAGTTTTTTTTCTGCTGGAAGTACTGCTGTGTTACGCTGGGTTTCTGCTAAAACGAGAACAATAACAATGCTCAGATTTGGACAAAATGCTGTCTTAAATGTATTTAGCAATGTGTTCCATTACAAAACGTAAAATGTAATGAAGTCAGAATACATTTAGAATACATCTTTGTAAGGCACATGGGAAAAATATATATTTATCTATTTACTTTACTTACTTAACTATATATTTATTTATTTACTTAACTCTCACTGTTCCTCTCTGTTACTGGTTGTCAGTTTTCTTCATGTAATTATTTTGTTAATAAAAAAAATTGCTTATCATTTAAATGAAATCCCCAAAATTCTCTTTTTTTTTCTCTTATTGCCTGCTTCAGTCCACTGCTGCTCCCACAAACCCCTGAGCAGGAGTCCAGTATAAAACAGATGCTAAACTTATCACTAGTAGTACACATGTCCACTGAGGAGATTATGCATTCCAATCACCCTCGCACTTCCCTGCAAGGTGGGCTGCACAGGATATTCAGACATTTTAAGGGTGATTCCAAACCACATGGAGTGAAAAAGTTCTGTTGGAAGGGAACTTCAAACTGCACAGGGAGTAGTGAACAGCAGTTTATCACTTCACAGGAAGCTGCAGGAAAGTTTACCCATCAGTCATTGCAGGTCTTATGAAGGTGCTGCAGGATGTTTCAAATGAAGGTATTTAGCAAGTGTTCCCTTAACCGACATCCAGCTCTCAAGTGTGTAGGGAACATAACAGTACTGCTTAGGGTAGAATAGAATGCAATAGAATGCAGCTTATTACTTTGATCATAATGCTGAGATTAATAACTGATCATCACATTGATTTATCAGTCTACTCAGGCTTTAGTAGGAACTTAAGTGTTTGTAAAGAAGCTGTCAATTTAATTGTGCATGTTTGCTATACATTAACACCTAGCTTTTCATGTGGTCAGGTGAAATCCGAACATGATCCAATCACCAAAAATGCGTGTTGATGCAAGGTGTAAACAGACCCTATTGTATGGGCTCCTGAATCGGACACATATCCGATTCTGATTCTAAAGACGTTAATAGATATAACACTGATTAACATCAGGCCTGAACTCATTTTACACTTAGATTTAATGGACACATCCCTAGATGTGACAGTGTAGAGGTAAAACAGATGTCTGTTTATTTTAAAGACTTTAGACTTATACCTTTCTTGACCTCACAAATGCTCTTCTGGATGAATGAGCAAAAATTCCCACAGATACTCTCCAAAATGTTGCAGAAAGCTTCCCAAAAGAGTGGAAGCTGTTATAGCTGCAAAGGAGGGACCAAGTCCATACTGATGCCAATGGATTTAGAACGGGTTGTCATAAAGGCTACTGCAGGCGTAATGTGTAGGTGTCCCAAAACTTTTGTCCATATAGTGTATGTATTATATGCTTTTCGAATAATGCCTTAAATTTAGATGGCCATGTTATATGCTGCAGTTAAAAGTATCTTATATCAAAGCTTAATAGTTTTTAAAAGCACACTCCAGAGCAGAATACTTAAATGAACAATGTCATCATTCAAATTCATCATTCAACAGCTGTGGGGGGGGCTGCCTGTGTACAGGGCAGCATGACATGATAAATAATATTTTAATGTCCATAATTCACAAATGAGGCAGTGCCCTATAAAGTGAGAGAAATGGCTGCAACATAAAGGTAGTGAACGTGATGTGTGAGTGTGGGCAATTTTTCCCCACCTGATTCTGCTGCTCTAGAACATCGAGAGAGAGTTCATTTCAGCATGCACAAGCTTATGCTGTGTATGTTTGAGTCCATGGCAAAAGCACAGAGTTTGGGAAAAAGAGAAAGTGCAGCTGCTAATTAGAGATAAAATAAATGTAACAGAATTAAAATAAATCATAGGTTATTACACAGAAATGTTTTTGCTTTCAAGTAGGCTAGTCTTTGTTTATCCAAAACTGCTAATTTCTGCTACCACCCCAAGGACATTTGCAGTGTTGTTAGCGCAAGCAACTGGTGTTGTATATTTTTGATGGCAACACAGACATTTAAAGGTTTTAACATGTGTATGACAATTAAGATGTACACAAGTACAAATTCATTACAGTTTACCTTCTGTGAAGGTTTGAGTTTGAAGTCTGTCTCTGAACACTACGGAGGAAGCCACTGTACAGAGGTGAGTGAGTGTGCGTTACAAGCCAGGTCTATTAAATTAGATGTTTTTATGTTTTTATAACAGAAAAGCTCTGGAAGTATAGACTTCTGTGGGAAGCCCTGAACTAATATTCTGTCACCTCGCTTGTTAACCATTTCTAAAGAAGCACTCCTGAAAATGCAAGCAGTAAATGGGCCATTAACCAGAGGTGCGAACTCAAGCCACATGACTCATGAGGCAGGCTTGAAAAACAAAATTGATGACTTCAGACATAATCAAAAAGACCTGTAACTTGAGTACGATCTTGAGACCCATCATAACCTTGCAGAAGATAAAACAATGCAGTTGTCTCTGCAAACTAGCACAACCTATACTAATGCACACCAGCACTGGACTCTGGAGCAGTGGAAATGTGTTGTCTGGAGTGATGAATCACAGTCCATCTGGCAGATGAATTTGGGTTAGGCAGATATCAGGAGAATGCTACCTGCTTCAGTGCATAGCGCCAACTGTAAAGTTTGGTCTGGGCCTGTTTTTTGTGGTTTGGGCTGGGCTGCTTACTTCCAGTGAAGGGAAATCTTAATGGCACGGCATGAAATGACACACTAGAGAGTTGTTGTAAGAAATGTGTTTGCTAAGTTTGGTGTGGAAGAGCTTGACAGGCCTGTGCAGAGCCCTGATCTTAACCCCATCAAACCCCTGTTAGATTAACCGGATTGCCGACTGTGAGCCAGGCCTCACTAATGCTCATGTGGCCAAATGAACAAGAATCGCCACTTCCATGTTCAAAAGTCGAGTGGATTCCCAGACGAATGAAGGCTGTCATAGCAGAAAAGGGGGTATCAGCTTCAGATTAATGGCCATAGTTTTGGAAGGAGATATTTAACAAGTACATATGGATGTGATGTTCAGGTGTCCTCATACTTTTGTTTTGATTTGAGACTAGCCAGTGGTTGAATTCTTGTCAGGAACTGTCCAGGAACCGAGCGGAACTTTACTTGAGGATTCCATGATTAGCACTGGTAATTAAGTTTAATAACACTAATAACGACAGTGTTGCCAGATGGACTGTTTTTCTTCACATAATAGATAAGATGAACGCATTATTAGGAAGCTACCATAAATGATTAAATGTTGATTAGCATTGTTCATTTGCTTTCTGAGGTCGTTCACTCTGTCATTCTCTCTAAACATCTCCCTGACGTTTTAAGTAGGAACCATTAGCCTATTATTTTTATTCCCCAACAGGGCTCATTAACAGGGCTTAACCATACAACAATCGTAGACAAGAAGACATGACAACAACACGAGAGTTGACCAGACAGAGAGGCAGATTCAGAGGTACACATAGACGTATCTATTTTGTCTCAACCTCCTACACATTATTTGTAGACTTGGTGCTCAGTGGTGATATGAGAATGTCTAAATGCCTATTTAAAAAAGTGTAATAGTATTACAGAAAGAAACGAAAAATGCATACAAATACATGTCACTGCCGTGTTGCTATTACTGCTGTGCTAAGAATAGCAATAGCTGGGCTGCAGGTCAATAATTGTAACCCAGTGAAGTGCATCTATATGGTAGTTGTGGCTTATAAAACGGCCAGTGAGTGTAGATACAAGATAAGACGACAAGTATTGTTGTGTGACATGAATGTTGGTGTACCAGTGTAGACAATGTATTGCCCAGCACTAGGGGTTGGATCTTGGATATCATCAGTACTTAAAGAACATTGACAAACTACATGTTTCTATACAAAGTTAGCATAATTAACCCCTTAACATTCCAGGCTTAGTACATACTAAGGCTTATTATTCATTTACTGCAGGGACTTCAATGCCAAATAATGGAGCTTTTCTTATTATTATTATTATTATTATTATTATTATTAGTGTAGTAGTATTTTTTATATGTGCCACTACAGGTTCTGTTTGTGTGTCCCAACTTAGTAATTTTGTAATGCATATTGTGATGCATATTATGTATCATAAAAATGTTGCGAAGTATTGTGATATATTCTTTTTGCCATATTGCCCATCCCAACACAGCACTAATTACTGCTAAAAGTGTTAAAACAACACAAAGTCAATGCTGCTACCCCAACACAGTTTAGCACGCAAAGGCTATCAGTCAGTAGAGGAAACAGAGGAGCATCCTCCCCAAAATAGTAAACACAAAAGAAATTTATTCATCACATAAAATTCATGAAAAATACCTTTGAACACATTTGATCAGTTTGATGTCGATAAACCTTTATAAAAATGTAAAATCATTTCTGATGTAGAAAAACAGAGGAGCTGCATATGGTTTAACACAGCAGCACAGAGCACAAGAACGCACATCCTTTTTTGAGCTGCTCTCAGTCATCTTCCTTTTCTGTTCAAGTTCCTCTGTTAGGGAAGCGGGAAAATTATGTTTTAAGGGAGGTCATCCTCCCTTGACCAGTCATCTATCTTTAATAAAATGGTGTTGGTCTGCACAGTGAATAACAGAGCACAGTTCTGCAACAAAACTCACTCTCAACACACTCTCTTCACACATCTCCCAATAGACCATAAAGGGGTGTGAAATGTGTTGCGCTGGTCTGAGTGGATCAGACACAGCAGTGCTGCTTGTAATTGTAGAACTACAATGTGCACCTATATAGTAAGTGGAGCTGATAAAATGGACAATGAGCTTCTTTGTGGAAAAGAAAACATTTCTGACAACGAAGGATTTAATGACATCACTGTCAAGTTTCATCACCTCCTGCCTTTGGTCACAGCCACATTGGAGCAACTATTCTGAGCATGTGTCTGCTGGACTGCACTGGACTCCACTGTCTTAACAACCAAGAGAACCATCCAGACTTCACCCAGTTGCTTTCCTCTCTATAAAATTACAATGTGGGCAACTGGGAACTTGGCATCAGACTGACTCTGGAGGAGTGGGCATAATTGTTGATTTGTTCATCATACACGTGGTCCATTACAACCTTGAGTAAAATCAGGAGGGCTCACTACTTACCAAGACAGGTGTGCCCTTTTCTTTACTTGCTTTCAGTTTACCATATCATACAAACCTGGTTTGAAGAATATCAAGGCTTATGTATTTTCTCACATCTGAGTCCAGTGACTATGCTCTGTCTTCTGGTTTTGTCGTTTCAGATGAAGGGGCCGTTTGACTGTTGACTGACTAAAGACAGCCCGTTTTACTCCATGTAAAGGCAGGAAGTTGTCAAACAAAATCAGACCCTCATGAAACAAAGTGTTATTAGGTGGCCATTGGGAAATGCTGTCTATTAGAAAAACCTCTTGATTAACTTTTAAAGACAGACTGACAGACACAATTCTATCTAGCAATGCGGCTGTAAATTGTACCGAAAAGCTTATTGTTGTCACAGTAGTGTTGGTGTCTAGTTTGCATTTAGTTTAATAAACAAATGTTAAGATTTATTTTTTTAATATTTTGCTATTGTTTAAATTGCTTTTTTAAACAGCAGGTTAATTTGCCATATGACAAAAGAGAAAGCCCAGCTCTGTACAATATAAATTTTCACACATCAGTATCATATCTAACTATGAGTAGATTTGACCAATAGTTAAAACAGATATTTGATGGTGCATTTATGCGAGAAGAGCAGAATGTTTAAGCGACGCTGGGCTTTATTCATTTTATTGCATGTGTAACCCTAATAAATGTTACATTTCTCCTTAATGCTAATCCAGGTGGGTTTTGTTCCATTTTCTGATCGGTCCATCCCTAATAATATCAGTGCATCCCTAATAACTGATGCTACAAGTACTAATCTCCCTGATTTACAGCACACACCACAATCACAGGATGTGTGATTGTTGGAATGTACAGTTTGTGTGAATGTGGGGGATGTACATAATAAATGCAATCTTTTAACAAGGCGATCAATGACATTCATTTTATGCAGCTGTTTTTCTGAGAAACATGCTATAAAATAAGCTTCTATTTCCAAAAGCTTTACATTGTACTTGGATTGGTAGGCTGAAGCTAGCTCACTCTACTGCTCTGTTCAGTCCATTTTTGCTCTGAAGCTTATATCAGAGCCTGTATCAGTGTGAAAAGATCCAATTGTGCACAAGTAATTGAAAGCAGCAGAGGTTAAAATTCCTAAAAAATTTATTTGGGGTGATCCCACACTTGGCATTCAAACACAGCAGGAATCGGAACACAAGATGGCACATAAACCAAAGGCAAATCCTTGCACAAGCTCTAGAAAACAACAACAAAAACATGTACCAGTGAAACATCCAAGCCTCCGCAAAACATCTGAAACAAACAGGGGAGTAAATATTGGAGTGTTAATGAGTTCCAAAATGAAGAACAGATTTAGGTGATTATTAGTTGGAAATACAGCATGGAGGCAGAGCAAAAGAGGGTCAGGATTACAAGACTTCATGACAGAACATCCCCCCAGCCCCTCACTACAACACATGTCTTGTGAAGCTGGCAGAGGGCCTGAAACAGAACACAAGGCTTGGGCGTGAAAATGTAGGCCGGTTGTGACTACAGATGAAGTGTATGACCATAAACTTTCCAGCTGCTTCTTGATCTTATATTAAAAGACAAAGAGAAACAAGGCAAACCTAGTGTTTTCTCCTGACTAGGCTAGATGAGCCCTGATGGGAAAGTGATAAGGCCTAGTACCATAGCAGAATGTGGAATAGAACTAAACAAAGAGACATATAACATGGCTGTGATCAGTGGACAGGTAGACAGAGAATACAACAGAAAGGACTATGATGCTTCCATGGCAGCAGAACATGCGCTAAGGGCTAAGAGAAGGATAAATACCAGGCTTATTACATACTAAGGCTTACTATTCAGTAACTACTGGGACTTCAATGCAAACTGGTTGAACTGTTCTTAGAAAAAAACCTTGAGAGGAACCAGAGTGCTCCTGTGGTCCTCACGGGATAGCAAAACAAAATGCTTCCATGGCCTTGTTTGCCTTCATAGCTATGCATCTGAATACCTACCACACTGTACATGGGTTAGGACTGAATGGTTGTTGGAGCCTGTATATATTTGTGTATCAGTTTGATATATATTGTATGCTAACATGGCCACAACTTCACTTTCACTCTGATTGGTTGTCAGCACTATTTTGTGTATGCACTTCTGTGTAGCCTAACAGAAAGCAAACATGTTTTCCAAGCTAAATGCTACCAAGTCGCCAGTAGCAAGCTCTTGTCTGCTTTGCACAAAGCGATGTTGCAGCCTTTGAGAACATCAAGCGATTTGTTTGAAGTGGTCGGTAGCAAGTAAACAGGAAATCTTGCGTGTTGGCTGACGGGTACACCACTTTGTTTCATGCGGGTCTTTTTTTGTACACTGTCTTGACAATAGCCTGCCCCTACGTGTTACGCTAAAACAACAGATTGGGCTTATTTGTTTTGCACGTCAGTCAAATGGTCCCTTCCTGTCAAAGTAGGTGGTCGGCCATGTTGAGCAATGCAAAAAAAAGACTCAGAGGTCCAAGCTTTGTGTGATTTACACCATGTTAAGCATCTTTGTGTGTTGGCCTTTAATTTAGGCACTGGCTCAAAAACTGACACATCAAAATAGTCAGCCTATTAAACTACATTTTCATGTTTCCATTATTTTGTCCACCTCATTTGTGTTTGTGTATGTTTGTGTATCTACACAGAGCTGAAATTCCGTCCCCAACTGTACCTGATGTCCCTTAAAACGTCGCCACCACATCCCCATGTGCTTCAAAATAAACCCATGCCCACGTTACCTTGCCCCTGCCCACCCATATCCACGTTGCTTGCTTCACCCAACCGCTGGAACTATTCTTTTTGGCAGAATAAATTGTCATCGTTCCAATGGACCAATGAGCTTTTTCACTTTTTTTCTTGGCAAAATTGTTGTATAAAGGCAATAGAAAGCTTGAGGTCATGTGTTATCATGTATGGCTGCAATGATGTATGGACATTGCCTTTGGTTATGACAAGGTAGTGTTAAAGAGACACCTATGCCACAAACAGAATTCGTATGGATAGATATTGTAAAAGATTAAGTGTTTTTTATTACCATTATCAGCATGTTAAAGGGGATCTATTGTGTTTTCCAGTTTCTTCCCTGTCCTTTATTGTGTTATATAGCTTTTTGTGCATGTAGACAGTCTGAAACGCCTCGCTGGAATTCCAGCCCTTTTCCTTTGTTACATGATGATGCAATCTTGTAACATAATCCTTATTGCCCACCTCCCAGCAAGCTTGGCTCCTTTTCCTACTCCAGTCTAGCTTGTGAAGGTGGATCGGGTCTACCAACTTGTTCTGCCTGACTTTCAAGATCGGACTCTTGCTCTAACTGATACAGAAGAACCGACACCATTGTAAGAATAGCCACTTGTAGCAGGATGCCCCACTGGTGGTTGACCAACCCCCTCTGGTGGTTGAGCATACTGGGCTCATCTGGAGGGGGGGCTTAAAGACACAGGAGCTCTAATAGAGCATTTCAGAACGGGTGAATAAAGACGTACAGTATGAGAAAATGAATGTGTTTTTGGAACAATGAAGTACGTAAATCTATTCTAGTAGAACCCCAGAATAAAATTATGAACACTGAAAATTAGTATAATAGCTCCCCTTTAATAGACATTTCATTTTAGTTCCTACTGGAACAGTGTAAAGCAGGGCTGTCCAATCTTATCTGTGAAGAACCGGTGTGGTTGCTGGTTCCCATTTGTCACATCTTGTCTCCATATTTGTGGAACATTGTGCAGCATTACCGCTATCCGCCAATCCCATGCAACTCTCCAGTTTGTACTCTGTATAAAGTAATCTCTGATTTCTACTGTTTTAAAATCTAAATACCATAACTGGTTTGGCTGCTGTTGCATTAAAACCACATATCTAGAACTTGTCCCCACAACTTGCCATCACAAATATGTAATTTTGGGAAGCTTGTAAATTAACCTTCCAGTGATGACATGATAATGGCTGATTCCTTTTTTAAGTTTACAATTATGATAAAGAAACAATATTTTTAGGACTTCATTTTATTGTATTAGTATAGTCTGTGAAGACAGTAATGGTTCCAGTGTGATGTGTGGGGAATGTTTTCCTGGCACACATGAGGGTCCTTGATTTCCACTGAAGAACATCTAAACATTATGGCGTAACTGAATATCGTTGCCAACTAAGGTCATCCCTTCATGGGAAGAGTTTATTCACACTCTGATGAACACTGTAATGCACATTTTGTCATTGAATGGCTCCAGGAACATGACAGTAAGTCTTCATTGCTTCGGTGGTCTACAAAGTTCCTGATTCTCAATCCTATCAAGTATCCTTGGGATGAAGTGGAGAGATGTATAAACTGGATTTCGCCAATGGGCCACAGACCTACAGTACAGTGCAAAAGTCAGAGACCACCCTTCATTTATTTCATTTCCAGCAAATAGGCCATGGTTTGCAGAGAAGCAGTTACATGTGATGCTCCTACCTCTGTACTTCACTGTGTCTCTGGTGTTCCTGGGATCATATGCACATCATACACTTCTTTCACCAAACATGACAAACTGAATTATTGCCAAAGAGTTCTATTTTATCTCTGTGCTTCCATTTTAGCAGAGTTTTTGTGAGGTGTAGGAACAGAAGTGACTCTAGCACAGTTCACTGGTTATTGTTCTCTGTGTAATTGTTGTTCCTGCTGCTGTCAGATCATTCTGAAACTGTTTGTCGAGTGGCTGCTGGCTACATGAAATCGTACGTGGTGCACCTGGCCAGGGATGATTATTTGTAATTCCATTCACTTTCCATTTGTATATAATTAAGCCAGTTGTACTGAAATGGATGCATATTGTCTTTGATATAGCTCTTTAGCTCCATCCATTTGACTGTTGTTTAATAATGTTGTCCCTGACAACTTCAGGCAGCTCTTTCCCCTTGTCCAAAGTTTATTCAAATATGATCTCAAAGTGAATTACAATGCAAAGTGTAAACAAGCTCTATTTTTCACCTTCCAGTCAGTCTCGTTCTCTCAGTAATGTTAACCAAACCAGTGACTGAAGACACACTCATGATTCACATTGTTCCTCACTGTTACTGTTTGGCAGTTGTCTACATCAATAAGTCTTCCGTTAATATGTTTCATGAAAAATTCACTTATCATTTAAAAGAAGTTCCAAAAATTCTCAAATTTTTTTTCTCTGTCATTGCCTGCTTCAGTCCACTGCTGCTCCCATAATCCCCATAAGTCCAGTTCAACTCAAATGCTGAACTTACCACTTGCAAACATGTCCACTACCGAGGAGATTATTAGTTTGATCATCCCTCAAAACAGCTCAGTAACACTGAGACTAATAACTGATCATTACATTGATTTATCAGTCCACTCAGGCTTTAGTAGAGCTCAGTAACACTGAGATTAATATTGATCATCACATTGATTTATCAGTCCACTCAGGCTTTAGCAGAGCTCAGTAACACTGAGATTAATAACTGATCATCACATTGATTTATCAGTCTACTCAGGCTTTAGAGCTAAAAGTATTTTTCTAAAACACTAAAAAGTAACTATATTGTAGATACTGCCTTTACAAACAGAACTTGGACTGAATACAGACATTTAAGTTTGGTATTATGTATATGTATTCCCAATACTTGTGTTCTATTACATTCCAACTTTGGGTACACTATAGCTCAAAAGCATTACTTACACAGCCTGTTATTCTGGTTTTTTTTTTTGTAGTTTTATGCCTGTTCACTCAGTGCATAAATGTGTAGTTCAAAAAAGCACTGAAGCTTAGAGGCTATATTCTGACTCCCATGTATTTGGGAATTTGGCTTGCTGTTGAATTGGGTACATATACACACAAGGAGAACAGTATACTTATTTTTGTGCACTTTCGACAGTACAGTTAAAATGCATATTACAATTTCAGTGCTCAATTTTTCTTCAGTCCTGGGCTAATAGGAGTTTGTTTTATTTAAAAAGTGTTACATGCCTTTATAAGCAACTTGCAACTGTCATTTTCCCTTGTTTTATGATAAAACATTTTCTTTTCTTAAATCCAGTTTGAGCTGGATTTGTTTAATCTCGTGAGATGCTGTAATTTGAGTTATTACGAATGAGATCTATGATTTTAATCCAGTACAAATCTGTAGTCTGTAGCAGATGTAACAGCAGTTTTGTTCTGATTAACCTCTCAGTAATGAACTAACAAACACAGGTAATAGAAAATGCTGCCTTAGTTTGTGACCTGAAGACAAGGCTAACAGCTAAAATGGAGCTTGATTTTAATTCATAATTCACAAGACTACTGAAATCCACAACACTTGATGTAAAGTCCCCTCCCTCCTCCAGTGTCGTGTTTTTTTTTTGGTGCCATATTTGCCATTTAGCCGCACAACGTTATTGTTTGTAAGCGCGGCGTCTGTCGCATAATGCTGACGTGAACTAGTTGGGGTAATCTGTGGAAATTACACAAATCCTTTATCCCATATGAATCAGCCATTCACATCACACACAAATTACATTATCAGACCTCCTCTGGTAAAACGAATCCAGCTAGAATAGAGCTTTAAACAGTGATTAATGAACCTCTAACTCTGATAATTCCACAGTGTTATAGAATTCCATAAAAGTGAATTCTAGAATTATAGAATTCTATTAGGGTGTAGATAAAGGGTGTCCAATCCTGGTCTGGGAGATCTACCACCCTGCAGAGTTTAGCTTCAACTGTAATCTAATAAACCTGATAACAGTAATTAAGGCTTTCAGGAGCATCTGAATATTAGAGCCAGGTGTGTTGGAGCTGAACTCTCCAGGGTGGTAGATCTCCAGAACACCCCTGGTCTGCAGCATGCGTCAGGCTCCAGTCCTTGCAGGCAAAAACACTGCAAACTTCAGCACTCTGCCTCATTAAATACACCTGATTCAGCTCATCAGCTAATTAGCAAGGCCTTCATGAACTGAATTCAGAGTGTTAGATAAAAGTAAACACTAATCTCCACAACACTTTGGCCTGGAAGGTCCCCAGTTTGACATGCCTGGTTTAGAGGTTAACCACTAAAACTTATCTTCACAATACTTTATCAGTGTCTGAGTCTTTATTATCTGGTTTCTGTGGGTTGACTTTGAGAAAGTGAAAATGCCTAAATGCGGGTTTATCTGTCATGGATCAAGCTACATTTGGCGCTACATCCCCAACCACAGCACTGTTTTGGCCCTTATGTTTTGTTTGTTGGTTTATATTTAGCACTCCTTAAAATGAGCGACTTCCACTGCCAACACATTTCTCCACAAATATTATTTCTATTTGACTTTCAGAAATTATGTAATGGGGTTAGCTCTACAGGATGGAGCCCGTCATACATTTTGTGCTCTACTGCTGATATAATTATGAAATCATTTTTAGCAATAAAAGTGCAGCCTGTCGAGCACTGATTTATATAGAATATATGAGTCTTATATATGAATATATGAGTAGAAACAAGGAGGTGGTTTTAATGTTCTGGCTGATCGGTGTACACTGCTAGTGGACTGTTGTAACTGTTGAATAATTAAGTTAAGAATATGAGAAAGTAGGTGCAAAAGTAATTGCTGATGCATTAATTGATTCCTTGGCACAAAATACATCTTCTTTTGTCTCTACGTTTTAAAACTCTAGTTAAAACCAAAGTGGTTTATTGTTCTGTTTTGCTGAGACAGAAGTATCTTTTTCCCATTTCCTTCTGCGTGCCTGGTAGCTGTCTTGTGTGAAAAAGTCCTCGCCTTGAACTTATTACCAGTAAAAGCAGAACTATCAGTGCGGCAAGTTTTCACAACAAAAGCCAACTGCTGATGTTCACGCTAATGTCCACCTCCCCCACACAGAGAAATGTGAAGAGCTGTTGTGGGTTTTTTGTGGGGTGAGTGTAGGGGTGGTGTCACAGTGTCACAAACCCCAAAATACTTCTTTCTTTAGATGGTCACAGCTCAAAAAGTGAGAGACATTATTCTACTTTGTGCACCGAAACCTCTGATTTTGATTTAAATTTTATTTTTAACTTAAGCTGTTAAGATGTTTAGCTTCATGCTCTGAGTTAAAACCAGGGGGATAATTAGAGCTGTAAGTAAAATCAGTGTGGATGTCTCTTTTAAAACTCCTCCATACTTGGCAAATAAGTGCGACATTCATAGCATCATTGGTCCAAGCCTTCTTTGGTGCTGATCACTGCACCTTTCACTGTGTGAGCTGCTGCCTCCAGAAAAGCCCATATGATAGATGGGTGGCATTTATCCTGCACACATGGCTAAACCATCACAACCTTCGTCTCTGGATTTCCACCTCAATTATGGGTACCTGTTCACACCTAATGGTCTGATGGTTTAATCTCAAGCTGTTGCATGTTACTTTGAGAAGGCGGATGGCTTTCGGGGACAACACCCCCTGTTGCCAGTGTTTTCCACACTGCTGGCCACTAGCTGATCCGTAACTAGTGTCTGGATGAGTGTTTTCCATAATGCTGGCCAGTACACACAATTGAAAGCCACTCTGAAGTCGATGAAACAATGACAGTTGGCTTACCGCATAGAATACTTTCTTCCATTAGCTGCCTGATGGCAAAGATTTGATCGCAGCAGCAAGAATTTGACAGGCAGAATCCCGTATGTTTGTCACAGCTCATTTCTGCAGACATAGTTGAATAACTTTCATAAACACTTTGCAGACGATTGAAAGCAGGCTGATGCCTCTCTCTTTTTTACTCTCATTTTTACTGTCCCAGCTGTCACCTTTTTTTAGAATGGCGCACAATAATTGCTCACTTTCATGTTGCCGGTATTTGTCCTGAGTGCCATTTCAGCACATTCTAAAATGGTTTCAGAAGTTTGCTATTCTTCTATATTCACATCAACGAGCTGTGCAACTGCTACAAACCAATTTCATAATGCAATTTGGAAATCCCACTCGCAACACCAGATTGATCACTTGTGACCAGTTCAGCTTGTCTGATAGAGGCAAATTGTGCTTTGCATGCTGTAATCAAAACTACAGTGTTATTCAGACCATGTAATAATATCACCTTGAGAGCTGACCAAAAGCAAGAACTGATCAAAGGAAAATCAAAATGCCCATATCCTTTCCAGATGGATTGCTGGTGGATGCTGGAACAGGCCACTCCCTATTGCCAAGCCATTGGTTCAGCACCTACATGAGCGTTGAAGCAACCCACAAGAATGAGAAACCCCCTATAGGTTTGAATTTGGTGCATCTTGAAGTCGTGTACATAACAGAGATGGAGAAGAAGTGCATGCAAACTATGCCTTCAGCAGTGCAACTCGATGTTGGTCGAAAACTATCTTGTTTATTGAGATCCTGAAGTCCACAGCAAAGTCAACTCTTTCTTTGTGCTTCTCACCACTTGAGAAGTACACCATTACTGTTTTGTCACTGTCAGGCAAGTGATCAGGGATCCCGTGGTTTTTCCTCCCGATCTGAGGGGGGTACAACCCATGAATTGCCTACAGGGTGTTGGGTACCCAGGCTCATTGATGTGTGAGGGCAATTTCCATTGGTTGTGCTGCTAAATCAGGACCTGGGGCCATATTACAGAAACTTCTTTTTGTCTTAAGATTTGACAGGTCAAGATAACATTTTTCACAAATTTGTATTACAGAGCAAATCTTAATTTAAAAACCTTATCTTATCTTACAGCATCTTTTCTTATCTCAAGTTAGAAAATCTTAACTGACTCGATTGAAGTCGACAATCAAACGTCATGTCTGTTACCTAGCAACCGACCATACATGCACAGCTGAAGCGTAGATGCGTAATCAAGTTAGTTAAACAGTTAACGTTAGCTGGCGTTACTGGTGTAAACAAAGTCAAATAAAACTAAAGCGCAATAAACTGAAAGTTAAGAATATTGTGTCAGCTCTTTGTGCTGTTTATCAGAGCATCGCTGCACTCCAGTTTCAGTTTCATTTCCCAAACACTTTAGCTGAGCATGCTAAAGAAACTCCTGCTAAGAAAGAGACACAAGTTTAGCTCTGACTCCTCATTATTCACCACCATCACTGTAATATTTTATCAGACAAGTTTTCATCAACAATAACACATGAAGGTAATAAGAGGGGACGGTAGAGATTGTGTCTGCAGTGTCTGGGCTTTTGAACGCTGTTTGAAAAAAAAACTCACAATTCAAAGCACCGTTTTCAGTGTGGAAAAATGTAACGCCATTATGCTACTTACAGTGAACTGTGCTGCCTATCACTGCATAAAACAATAGAAACAGACGATTAAAACAGAAGTTCTGCAGTTGTCCTAAAGTTAGGAAAACATTTGGGATATTTTGGCAATATACGATGTTTCTGTAATACCGTTTTCTTATCTGGAAATAAGATTATAGGCTTAAGAACTGTTGTTCTGTTATGGCTTCTGTCCTAACTTAAGACTAAAGTTACCATGACAACAGAGCAGATAAGATATGATCTCAGACTTAAGAATTTTCTGTAATATGGCTCCAGGAAATACTGAAGAAAACTATGCATGACAGTGGCTCACATAACATAAAACCAATCAGCAAATAGCTACATTGCTTAACCATCCTACCTGAGTGGTTTTGTGGCCCAGAGCATGCTTAGCTAACCAAACTGAGGAAACCGTGCTCAGCATGGTTAGTAAGCATTCATAACAAACTATGTGGAAATGCCACTGAAACAGTTACTCTCCGTGCTAATTGTTCTGCCCTACAATGGAAAAGAGGCCGTTGTGTACATTCACAAAACCGTATATTGCAGTAAATGAGGCCGACTCATGTCACTTTGATATTGCATCTGTGCAGAAAGCAATACTGGACAAATATGAGTTAAAAAATACTGTAGCCCTGGATTTTGAATGACTGGGTGCGAATAGGGTAAAAATTGGCTTTTGCACAAAAATAAAACCCTTAATATTATACATGTATAAAGTTAGACCTGCAAGCATTCATCTTCTGATCATCATTCTGATTTCTGTCACTATCACACATCCATGATATGTATATTTGTCATCACTAGGGGTGCGGGAAAAAATCGATACTTAGATGCATCGCGATGAGGACGTGAACGATTCTGAATCGATTCACAAACGTCAAAAATCAATTTTCTAAATATTTAATTTATAAAGTAATGTTGACGGAACGCAAAAGGCGGAACTTGGAAGTGGATAAGTGCAGCGCCCGGACAGTCTGTGACAGCACACAACAAAAACACTACTGGATGAGTGAGAAATCCGACCGGCTCCCTCTGCATTAAAGCCAGGTTAGATCAGGAGTCACAACCCAAATGATAAGAAGAGCCATTTTGTCCTTTCAACAAAAATCAAACCAGCTTGGGAGCCGCAACATTTAATGTCCAGTATGTGTCAGTATGTGTTAATGTCCTAGTATAGGCTAAACAATATAAACGAAAACGCGGATTTACTCTACTCTGCTTTAAGCTTTAGTTATAGCTGCTTTCCTCCCATCTCCGCCAGAAAACTTCCACCTTAAATTCTGACTGAGGCGCCAAATGTAGATATGGCACCATTTAAGGTGGAACGACAAAATTCGGAAGAGAAGCGACTTCATCTTCACAACTTTTGTGTTTGACAGTCTCTCGTTGCAGATTTAACTTGCCAGGAAACCAACTGCGGTGCTTTCTCTACATCGAGACCAAAACCAAAGTTATAAAGTCACTAAAAAAAGGGGGAGGATGGCTGTAACGCTCTGCGTGGTCATCCATTACCACTGGATCTTATTTCACCGTAACTGCGCATTTTATCACAGTTGAGTGGCAGCAGCATCTCATGTGCTCCAAAGGCAGTGAATGAGAGTCTTCTAGTTCACTTGCCACATCACTTCCATTTGATTTATTAATAAAAGATATTGGAAGTAAATTCATTATGGATCATTACAAACACTTTGCTTTAAAACTACCAAGTCCTCACACAGTGAGAAAATAGAAATGATGTATAGAAAATAAAAGATGCATCGAGATGCATCGATAATCGCATCGCAGCCCTCTGAATCGTAATCGATTCGAATTGTGAGGTGCCTAGAGATTCCCACCCCTAGTCATGACAGTTCTTGGGTCACAGGCCACAGGTTCAATGTGTGCCAGGGAGAGAGAGAGAGAGAGAGAGAGAGAGAGAGAGAGAGAGAGAGAGAAATATATTCTAATCTTACCTCAGATTACCCTCAGATGAAACATGCTATATGCTATGTGAGACAACAAACATTACAGTCCTCTTTACTGCATTTCTGTATCAAAGCTGTGTCCTTGGAGAGTTACTATAACAGTATATATATACAGCCATTTTAAAGATGCAGAAATACAAATGTGAATTGCAGCAATAGGATTCACTCTTCACTACCTTACTGAATCCAGAAGGCTCATCTGCATTTGCACTGCAAAGTTCATCCAATCTTTAAAAAACAAAGATGTGTGTAGTACCAAGTAACAATGTTAAAAGTCTGCTTTGGTGTGCAAGCCTGCTTAGCTACAAGCGCACTTCAAAGGAATATCTAAGGCCCATGAAATTACACTTGATACAAAGTCATCCTTTTACTTCACATCTGGAAATGGAAAACTGAATGGAAAAAATTCCTTGAATGCTTCTTAATCAAAAGACTGCATACTATGTGCCTAAATCTGTTCACTAGACACAGGCCCTGAATATCAGCGTCAGACTGGGTGATGGGAAGGTTAGCTGGTCAGGTGATAAGTTGCAATAATTTCACGTATGGCACAAAATCCCATTCATAGGTTATGCTGTGAACTTTTTTCACAAATATGTGACTAAAAAGAAGTTGCAAAAGCTGTATGTCATACATTTTGCATGTGAATATTTGTTAACTAGACTAGACTGTTGTGATACATTGGCCTCTAAAACTTCCTACATGAATTAATATACCAATTAATGTAAAATAAGATAAAGTATGTTCAATTATTTGTCGCACTGATCTTACCTATATGGGTCTACACTACAAAAACAGAGCAGAGTAATATCAAAATGTGTTTTGAAAGTTTGCCAAATTAGTGGAAAGCCAAAGTGCTCCTCATGTAAGGCCGATCCTGACTTGACTTTTGCAGATAACTGAAGTTTCCCGGCAAGTCCTCTAAACACTTTCATACATGAACTTTATGGCCTTTATGGCCTTTATGCATTTGACCTTGGAGTGATTTATTCATCCCAAGTTATCTCGTGTGTAGATCTTAAATCTTGTGTGCTGAAATTTGTAAAAAGTTAGTATTGTCTTTTACAAGAATGCAGTTTAGGATCCATCATTTTTGTGAAGTGTACTTATGCATAAATGCAAAATCATCACCTTTGGCAAAATTCACAATTTTGGATGCTGAATATATTTTTCACATGATTCATATAGATTTGTTTCCTTTTTAGCTGTAGGAAGTGTGTGTGGGGAGTGGTGTTGGGGGGTGTGGGGAGGGGATGTAGCACTACTATCACTACTACCACATCAGAACTAATATAAAGTTACCTGAAAAGAGAGCCATGATCCATATTTTATGAACAGTAAAGTTATTTCATTTTCGCATAATTGGATTTATTCATGGTTTTCAAATGGTGTGGGAAAAAAGTTCACATGCAAATCATCATGGTTAGCAACCAAGACAGCCAGCTTTCATTTAGTTTGCATTTAAAATATGTACAGAATACATTTATTTCCGTGGACCGTCGTAACCAATATGAGAGTTGAAAGACCATCCATATTAGTGGCAATCATTGGGGTCCAAGTACTATGCACCTTATGGAGCCAGCAGAACACAAATAATGGGTTTTTAGAATGCCCTCTATTACTAGATATGAGATCACAAACTACCTAGAAAAAAGTACAATATTTAGTAACAGTAGTCAGAAATAGGAACAGTGCCTGCAACAGTAACTCTGTTACCAGTCAGTGACAGTAACTGATACAGCTGTGATGTGCTTACGAATGCTATGAGGTTGTTTCTATCCACATCCATTAGGCTCTATATTGAGTCAACTTTAGTTGAGCAAGTTTTAAATCGTTCTGACATGCGTTGCATTGACACTTTTTGGTTAATAGTCTGCAATTATTTTAGTATTTCTCTAGTTAAACAGAGTGTTATTTTGCCCAGTATCTCACCTGGAACAAGTATGTCACACATCTGTAAACACGGTGTTATGTCTCTCATAAGCATCTTGTAATTCTGTACATCATAAAGCTCTTCCTTATAAATGTGTACGAGTTCCACAATTTGATTTGTAATTAATAGTTTCTGACCATCTATGTACAGGCCTTAATTCCAAAAAAATTGTGACCATGAAAACAGAAAGCAGTTATTAATAAATTCTGTTTGACCTGTATTAAATTGAACACAGTATCAAACACTAAATTATGTTTTATCTTGAATACTTAATTGTTTTTTTTGCAAACATATGTTCATTCCAAATTTGATGCCTGCAACATGTTCCACATGCACTACCCACCACTTTATAATCCAAGTATCAGAGTTGCTGTAGCCATTCACAGTCAGAAAACTGGTAGACATACTCGTACTAGGCATAAACAATACAATATAAAAGGAACAATACTAAGTAAAATGAAAGACTAAATAACACAGGAAAGAACACAGCTAAGAGGTGAGCTAGACAACACAAGGCTTCAAAAACAAGGCCACAAAGGACTGGTATAAATATTAAGGCAAACCGGGCTGTAATGAAGGACAGATGGCATATTTATTAGATTCAGGTGATAGGTGGAGCTTGGAGGAACATGGAAAACCAAAACAAATGCACATGGCTAGAAGGTCATGGGCACTGCAGCATGAAACCAGGATGGAAACTTATGACAGATTCTCTCCCCCCTGTCTTTGTATGCTACCAAAATGCAACAGAAAGGAGAACCCAGACTTTGGGGCAAAACTAAACCAGCAGGCAATAGTACTGGAGGCCAGAGCTGTATAGGAGGCTGAGGGATAGAAAGTGCAATACAGAAAGAGGAATGCAGATGCAGGAGTGGGAGCTTGCACAGGTACCAGGACGATGACCTAGGGGACTCCAACTCTCCAGCCAGCACAAGAGGAGCCATTCTGGGAGTCAACACAAGAGGAGAGGTCCAGGAAGCTGACAACAGGGGGCCTTGGTAGCTAGCTCGAGGACCTTGTCAGAGGCAATGCCCTCAGCTGCTTGCAAGAGCCCAGGAACTTCATCAAGGATGCTTCTGAAATGACTGTGGTAGTGTACTCCAACCTTCCCAAAAAATTTCTTGGCCTGGCCCTCCTCTTTACAGGGAGTCATAGGCATGAACATCTGGGAGCCTGGCAGACACTTTGATGCAGAGCAAAGGATCACTGAGCACTTATAAATAATGATTCAGCGTACAATTCTAAAAGTGTACCACACTCACCTTATCTACTGGAGTCAGAAGCTCATAGGAGGTACCTTCAGATGGTTTCATCTGAGTTGGGGTGAACAGAACTGCAGACAGTAGGGAAGGAGCAGGCAGAACCGCAGGCAGTGGGCAGTGAATCAAATGGAGCCAACAGCAGAAGCAGGTAACCTTACTAGATATTAGCCATATACTCTGGAACAGGCTCAGTCCAAACCTTAGCCTCACACATAAGAGCTGTCTTAACTAAATGTGGCTTGTCTTTGTACCCTACTAGATGCAGCTCAAAATAGTGTTGGCAATGAAGCACAAATTTAGTGCACTTACAATGACTCCTGTCATATGAGAAGGGAAACAGGAGAACACAATGTTCTGTTACCGACGTGGCACCATTGGGGCCGGCTAAACATCAGTTGCTGTGTGAATCCTTCCCAAGTGTCGCCCTAGTGAAACAGCCACAAACCAGTGCAACACTCTGGATTTCACTCTTCCAAGACAAACTGGGCTGGAATGAAGCACAGGTGGATGTAATTACTAGTTTCAGGTGACAGTCAGAGCTGGGAGGAGCACTTCTTTTAGGGGAACTAAAACAAAAACAGAAGTACATGACTAGAAGATGATGGCAGCCACAACATGAAACCACAAAGTTACACACAACAGCAGAAGAAGGTAACCTTACTAGGTATTAGTCATATACTCAGTCTCAGCCCAAACCTTAGCCTCACAGATAAGAGCTGTCTTAACTAAATCTGGCTTGTCTTTGTACCCTACTACATGCAGCTCAAAATAGTGTTTTTGTGAGGTACAGCGCTGTACCTCAGCAATTCCAGACTAATTCACCCTTTCAGAATAATATAACCATAGAAGTTTCATGACATCATCAGTGTGAATCAACTATTAAGGTCTAATATATGTGAAGGAAAATTGTCTCGAAAATCATACACAACATGACCAAACTCTGGAACAATGGGCAATGTACATCAATGTTGAAGCACATTGATAGGAGTAGATGGATATGCATCATGAGGATGACTAAATCATACAAAACAATGGCCTAAAGTTGACTGTGGACTTGAATCAGCAGAATTTTTTTTTGAATATTTCCCATATAAATATTGGGTAACAGTTGTTGTAGCAGCATGGACCCTGCAGTAAATGCAATGTGTTTCGCGTACTTATGTAAGGTATGTTTTGAGTCTTTTAATTCATTTGCACAGTTTGTGTCTGCAAATGAGATCCTTCTGGTATGGGTTCACACCAGTTTAATATCAAAGTTTTTTTTTTTTTTAAACAGACAAACACAATGCAAGTATGTCAGCACTGCGTACTTCTGGATTTATATATGATGATCAAAATGTTACATTTGTCATCCTCAAATTTTATGTGACCTATCCTAACACCAACACACAGACACACACACACACACACACACACACACACACACACAAACAAATATTCTCAAGAGGATTTAAATCTGGGGATTTTGCGGGCCAGTCCAGGTGTGTGAATGCTCCTGAATGTTCATCATGCCAGTTAGTCACATTTGCAGCGCTGTGAATGTGAGAATTGTCATCTTGGAATGCAGGGATAGGAATGTTATGTTCCTTGGTAAGATGATGAGCAAAAGGCAATACCTTGTAGTCCAGCAGCTCAATGTAGGCACTGTGGTTTAAATTTACTGTCACCTCAACCAAAGCAACCAATTTCTGTGTGAGTAAAACACCCCCAGAACATCACAGAGGGTCCTCCAGCTTGAACCACACCATGCATGCAGTCCTCATTGAAGGCTTCCTGAGGTCTACGATGAACATGATGCCTACATCATTCACATACAGGCAGAAACGAGGCATCTGACCAGATAACACATTTTCAGTTATGAACAGTCTAATTTTTGTGTCTCTTCACCCACTCTAACCAGGCAACTTTGTGAGCAGAAGTGAGCAAAGGCCTCTTGCATGTCACTTGCATGTCACTTGCTCCATATGTTCATGGTATGCAGTTCCCTATGGAGTGTTCTTTCAGAAATTGGTTGTGAAGGACTTGTGTTGACTTCTAGAAGCAATTCATGCCTGGAAGTGAAGCGATTTTTTTCATAAGCTGTGAAACATGCCAATGGTCCCTGTCCATCAGTTTTATCTTTCAGCCACAATTCTGACAAGAATTTCCTGTAGACTGGTATTTTTGCCACCGCTGGTCAACCCATATAACCAAATGTTTCAATACACCCACAAATTCAGCAACTTCCTTCACACTGTGGCCTTTGGCACGCCCAAACGCAATCACTCCTTTTTTCCATTAACATCTGTTTTGCGACCCATTTTCCACACATCGAACGAGACATTCACTGCACTGTACCACCTCTTCTCAATCTATGAATCCCGTCACATAAGATTTTCTTAGTGCAACGCCATCTGCAGGTGCAGTGCCATCTGAAGTTACTATCTCCTTAAACACGCAAGGTGACTACATTTTTGTCCAAGGAGCTTGTCCAGCATCGTTGGTCTTGTATCTTGAGTGAATCATAAAAGTACTAATAATCACGAGAACTGAAAATGTCAGATTCAGTGTGTTTTTGCTGTTTATACTGTGATCTAAAAACAATTTTGTGGCACATATAAAGGAAAAAATGTATTTGGACCACTTTTACCTGCATAGTGAAGGTAGCCTTGTGTTGTGCCTTGTTGGTAGCCTTGCCTGGTGTTCCTGGCCCTTCGAACTTTTGAACCCTAACTCTTAGGGAAGTGAGCTGTTTATGCTTACTTCTGCTGCCTTCCCAGTTTTAATTTATGTTTCTGTTCCTCTGGCAGATCTTCCACTGCCTCTTCCTCTAGTCTCCAAGCACAGTACAGCTCTGGTTCCAAACTGTACCACCTATTGGATGATCAGATGTTACTAACAGTTTATCTCTGACTTCTTTTCCACCCTACATCCTTTCTCCCCTCTCTTGTCCCTGTCTGGTGTCCAGGCCCTGCCATGGTTCCAACGAATGCTCCAGGCCCTGTGGTCACTGCTGCATTCTCCCCTTTGGCCATTAACTGTTCCTATCTGTCCTTCTGTCATAAAGTTCTCACACTTTATTTCATACGTCAGTTCCCAGTGCACGCTGCTGCTACTCTGTCAGGTGCCCTATCAAAGTTCCTATAGTTGTCATATTTTAACCCCTGACTGATATTCTGTCTCGTTCTAGCCCCGGCCCTGAGCTTTCTCGATTATACCCTGCCTTCTCTCAGGAGCTACTGTATTGTCTGTCACCTTATGCTGGTCCAGTCTCAGTCCCTAACACAGTTTCTCATGCATTTGCTGATTTGGTACCTCCACCTGATGCACCACCTGATGTCCAGAGATAGGCAAGATAGGAGTGTTGATGAGCTGCCACTAGTACCCGTAGCACCACAGTAAAGTCATAGCTGATTCACAACTTCTCAGACCTTTTATCATTGAATTATTGAAGGTTTGCATGTCTCAGAATTCTTATAAAGTTCAGTTGTTTCAAAGCATTGTTAACTGCCACATGATTATACATATGCCAAGCTGGCTGACATTGTGCTTAGTGAGAGGGTAGAGAGCCCATTCTCCTAATAATAATGTGACGAAATTCATTCTTAGAGACCCTGTCCATGGTGTAGCAGGCCCTTTTTCTAGAACTCACTTTCAGCATCGCTGAGCAGTACTTTTACTGAGTGGGCTATTAAGGGGTCTGGGATTTTTATCTTGATCCAACGGATCAGTTTGTCATTCTTGATCTTGTTCCAAAGATTTTTAACTTCCCTATTTTTTCCTAATTGCCAAGATGTTGTTTACACCAGTTGTGAGTCTTGCTTACTTTTACATAACGTATTTTGAGAGCACAAGATTTGAGCAGTCAGTAATGCAATTAGGAAACGCATAATGAACTTGCTCAGCCTTATTGCACAATTGCATGTGATGTTGAGTAAATATTATCATCCAGGCGGGATGTTGTGAGCAATGCCTTCATAACATTTCCCAGATTAGCATCAGTGTCGTTAGAAGCATTGCAACACTCCGAACCAGCGGCTACATGAACAGTGACATTTGCACTCTCCCTGTTCCTTTCAAAGTCTTCTTCATCAGGTCGCAACCTGTGTGGCCTTAATACATCCTCTAATCAGACTTTGGAGACCGCTTATCGGTTATGACTTTGTCTGCACTGTTCCTTGTTTGAAATTCATGCTTTTATTTTTTCACAAGTCTTAAGGCAATTTGAGTCTTCCTTCCTTCTTAATGCGAGGTTTCCTTTCTCATGAGTCTTGTTCAGTTATGATCAATGCTCTATGCAGCCCTCCTCATACAATAACAGCTGTATGGCACTTCTTTCAAACTTGCAACTTGTTGCTACAAGCTCTTTGCTTTTCCGACAGTTGTTGTGAGGTTATTTTAAGGATATTTCTAAAGGATACTCAGTGGTAGTAGCAAGTCACACCGCAAAAAATGGTGTCTTGTCAAGTAAAATTATCCTAAGTATAGTCAATAAATCTAATATTTCTCCTGTTGTGATTTGTTGTGAGCTTAATTTAAGATTATTTAAATTATTTCTAGACATTTTGTACTTGTTTTAAGTGATTTTATTAAGTACGTTTACCTCACTATATTGGCAGATAATTTAGCTTGTTTTAAAAAATGTGCTTTAAAGCAGCAAAATTATCTGCCAGTATAGTGAAAAAACTTTACTTGATAAAATCACCTAAAACAAGTGAAAAATGTCTAGAAAAAGCTAGAAAATGTTATAATCAGTGTACAACCACCTCAAAATGGGAAATATTAGATATAATGACTACATTTAAGATCATTTCACTTGACAAGATTCTATTTTTTGCAGTGCAAAAGGAGCGAGTCTGGCTAACGAAATATGGAATGGGCATTAGACATGTTTCGTGTATAAAGAAAAGTGAGAAGAATGAAAGGTGTACACTTTATGGGCTGGTTTCCTGAACAGAAGTTAGCCTAGTCTTTTCCTTTGAATAGAGAATATCATTTCAGAATGTTGTGTAGTCCAGGACTGAATCTGTCTCCAGGAAGAGTCCTCATAGGAGTTTAGATTTATTGAAAGAGAAAGAAGCATTTTTTAAACAAAATAAAAAGCACTGAAACATTGGTCACGATTGGCAGCCTTCATTCAGGACACCGTGCACCCTCCCTGTGCTGCGATAACAACACTGCATCTCCTTTTGTAATGCTAGATGAGGTATGAGCATGTGTTTGTATATATAGTGTTGTGCAAAGGTTTTAGGTACCTGAGAAATTAACGATTTAATTGGACTATCTAGCTATTTAGTTTATTAGTAACTAATACTAATCTTAGAATAAATGCAAGTAACATTAATACTGTAAGTAGAGATTTTATGCATGTCAATGTTTTCCTTAACCTGTTCCAAACTTCTCTTCCAGTATTGTTTGTAGTTAATATGTACCAGTACCTTGTTTGGTCAATCAATGTTGCACTAAATTAATCTTTTAAAATCCCAGGTTTTGACATACTAAGGCTTATTATTCAGCAACTACACAGACTAGCTAGCTGAGATTTACTTAGATTAAAGAAGAGTGTAGTAAAACTTTAGGCCCACCAGTGGGCCCTGGCCATTTAAGGGGTTAAATCAGAAATGGTTATGGTGGACTTTTCTATGCATTAACTGTGGGCATTGATGAGAAATCTGGAACCAAGAAGTTTTAATTACTTTTTACTATATTTGTTATTTGTATTTATTCTAATTTATTAAATTATTTTTCTACTTTTTTTGGTTCTGATCAAAGTGGCTATTAGGTTTGTCATTTTCAGGAGAAGAGATTAATTATAAGATAATGATCTTGCATAAGGAAGAGGAAAATCAAAGAAAAAAAATATATTCTTTTTATGTATCTTCCTGGAGTTTCCAAAACTAGAGTTCAAAATTTGGAAAAGATTAAAAAAAAAATAAGACTGCGAACATCCAAACAACCATGCAAGACCTAGTAGACCACCATCAAAACAGTCACCATCAGATAAAACAGTACTTACAGCTTTCACCTTTGACAAAACCAAACAGTCTTGCTTCAGATCTGAAAAAGGGCACAGATGTTTCTGTCCATCATTCCACTGTGCAAAGAAAACTCAGCGCTGTGGGTCTGAAAGGATGTGCAGCTGTCAAGAAGTCATTACTGAGAGAAGAAAACACACAAAAAGAAGATGAAAATTTGCAAATGAAAAAAAAAAGTTTTATTAAGAATAGCTCAGCCAGTTTACATTGAAGTCCCTGTAGTTACTGAATAATAAGCCTTAGTATGTAATAAGCCTGAGATTTTAAGGGGCAAGTCAATTTTAATACAGAAAGTCAATACAATTGACTACCTAATACTTTTTATTACTCAGTAAACTATTATAATAGTAAACTAATGATTACGGCAGTTCACTATTAACTAAACTATAGTTAGTCTTACATATCTCCTACATACCTCCTGCCTTCTTTATAAGAACTACTGATTTACTGATGACATCAACATTAACCACTCAATATTGAACCGTATTTGGCTCCTGGTGAACTACTAGGTAATTGTAAGTGATTCTAAGTGATTTTTTGCAACTTTTTAATGGTAAAATGTTTAAATGTTTAATGTTTAAAAAAAACAAGTATATCCTTTAAAAAATCTGTATTTTCAGAGACAGAAGGCACCACACTTTGTACTCAGGGGTGTCTCTCCTGTGCTTTTTTTGACTACCTTACAAGGTTAATGCACATTTATGCATTTGGCAGTATGAGCCAAACTGAACATCACCCTACAAATAAGACACCAGCTCAAAAACTACAGTGCATCTGTTGCATCACTCACTACAGAGTTCTGATCTGCCTCTGGAAGCAACATCTGCAGAAGAACTGCACCAGGAGCTTCATGAAATGGGTTTCAATGACTGAGCAGCTGCACACAAGCTTAAGATCACTGTGTGCAATTAACTGGAGTGGTGCAAAGCACAGCATCACTGGACACTGGAGCAGTGGAAACGTGTTCTCTGGAGTGATGAATCACGCTTCTCTATCTGGCAGTCTGATGGACGAGTCTGGGTTTGGTGGGTACCAGGAAAACATTACCTGCCTGACTACATTGTGCCAACTGTAAAGTTTGGTAGAGGAGGGATAATACTATGGGGTTGTTTTTCAGGGGTTGGTCTAGTTCCAGTGAAGGGTAAAGTTAATGCTACAGCATACAAATACATTTTAGACAATTATATGCTTCCTGCGTTGTGGGAATAGTTTGGGGAAGGCCCTTTTCTGTTCCATCAAGACTGTGCCCCAGTGCACAAAGTGAGGTCCAGAAGATGTAGTTTTATGAGCTTGGTGTGAAGGAACTCCAATGGCCTACACAGAACCCTGACCGCAAACCTACTAACTCCATATTATCGCCCATGGTTTTGGAATAGGATGTCCAACAAGCCCAAATGGGTGTGATGGTCAGGTGTTCACATACTTTTGAACACATATTATTGAAGTAGTGTTCTATAATGATTGAGGTGTTAGGAAGAAGGTGTTAATAATAATATGGAACAGCACTGTAAAACAAAATTAAGAGATGTTACTTTGTTGTTTGAAAGCACAGTAATACTGAGTGGACTAAAAGCTTAAGGACTTTTATCTCATTTCACGGCACAGAGTATCTGGTCTTTCTTTTATTCATGTCCAGTTATTTATTAATTTGTTTAATAAAGTGATGTTTGATGCACCTTATCCATCATTTGATGTTCAATTATTTGAACAAAGCTGTGAGAAATGTAAAGTGTTAGTTTCAATAATTTCTCTCCTAACAGGTTACTCTCATCCCTTAACTGAGAACGGAGTTGTCAGAAATCTTAAGCGTTATTGAGGAAAGAGTAGTAGGGAGTGGTGGCTGTTTGTGTTGGTGGGCCTGTCTCTGTGAATGCAGGCCACTCCCTTCAGCTTCCTTTCTCTCCACTTGCCCCCAGTGTCCCCATGTCCACTATATATCAGTGTGTTCGTTTGACCATTCCCAAACCTCTCCTCGAGGAAGCCTAGTATTACTTGTAGTTATCAACCAACACCTAATTTGGCTAATTCTTTATGTTCAGGTGTGCTAGTAAAGGCTGAGGGCGTCCAGGAGAAATCTGTTACCAAATTTCATTCTTGAGACCAGTTTACAACAAATAACTTTTTTTTTTTTTAGAAATTCTTGTTATGTTTTCCTTGTTGTTTGGATTTATTTTAATGAACAATGAACAATGAACACTCAAGGACCCCTTTGCATGATTAAAGGGTTCTTCTTCAGATTGATGGAGAATGTGCTGTAGCTGGTTCTAGACAGACTCTAAAGCACCAAAAAAGGTTCTGCTATTGTTATAAGCTCATATCATGACAATAGCAGAACCCCTTTTGGTGCTATACAGAATAGAATAGTCTACAACACATTCTCCATCAATCTGAAGAACCATTTCATGATGCATAAAACCCTTTAATCATGCAAGGGGTTCTTTGAGTGTTCATGATTCTATATGGAACCATTTTCTTTACTAAAGAACCCTTGAAGAACCATATTTTTTATTAGTGTAGTGTATATTGTCATTGTCCAAAGAAGCAAAGTTATCCCCAAAATGGTAAGTTTACAAGAGAGGGCAAAAACATTCTGTAGTTTCAATGTAAGTTAATATAAAGAGATTTTATTCAAAGCGGTTGTGGGGCACTCCTATTGGTCCAATCATTGTCAAATTTTCCCTTGTTGTTAAGGACAGCTGCTGAGCTCAAATTATGCAAATTAAAAAAAAAAATAGAGATTCAGCAAATGCCTTACTTAAACTTACGCCCATTCCCCTTAGGCTTAGCGGTCCCCACTGTCAACACTTAAAAGAACATGATGGCCAATAAGCCAATTATTTAACGATTTTAGTTCACTATTTGTGTTTTTAAACTCTGAAATTGGAATTGTTCGTTTCTTCAAAGCGAGGACTTCTGACAAAGAAGGAGAGAAAACAGGATTTGTATTCGTTGCAAGTATAATTTGATTTATGCATGAATGTTCCATGGCGAGTCATGCAATTTGTATGTCTGCGCGCACAGCCCAATCTGTTTTTAAGCTTTGAAATATTCCTTTAAAACATGATCTTAATTCCTGAGACTCAGCAAGCCATGCCATCAGACATCTCGTGGGTACAGCAACTGCAGCGTCAAACTCTATTTGCCTCAAATCATTCAAAGAAACCATTTTTCACCGAGGAGAGCTCCTACTTGCCTCGAAAATACTTCAGAGTGAAGCCTGGGGGAAAAGACCTTGCTCTAACATCTAAAGCAAAGAAAGTCTTAAAACTGCATTATGGGATGTAAATCCACAAAAGCACTCAGTCTCTAAGAATGTGTCTGATCCACCCTGTTTTATTGCCAGGCTGTATTTCGTAGATTGAGGTTCTGAGATCTAGCCAGTGTAGAAGGTTTACCTGACACATTCCCACCATGGCCGTGGTTTGGATTTTATTAAAACTGCATGGGAGCGGCTTGGGAGGGTCCAAGAGGTTTCAATTCAATTATGGCCATACCCCTCATTGCCCTCAATTATTAATATTTATGGCAGGATAGCATGTTAGTACAACATAGGCCTGCCCTTGATTGCACGCGAGCTGGAGCAAAAGAAATAAGGCCTCTATATGCTGCTCATATTCTCAGTTCTCGTTATGAGCTCATGATTTATTTCTTTCTGAATGAATTCATGCACTTTTATTCTGCTTTTTGGTCCTGACATTTCAGCCTCCACATTTTTCTCAGTCACCTTTTTTGAGTTCTTCCTGAGATTCACTGCCAAAATCTCCCCTCATTAAAAGAGCTCTAGAGAAGTTAGAGAAAGCTAATTTCCTAATGCAAATGTGTTTCCTGGCCTTAAATATAAACTTCCCAAGGCTTCCTAGACAATGGAAAATCAAATTAATTAATTTTGTTTTTGTGTCTGTATGTGTGTGTCTGTGTGTGTGTGTGTGAGAAATGTCTTGCAGCCATTCCAGTTCCAGTAATTCTAAGTTAAAGGGGCATTCCAGCCTAAAAGTAACATTTAATAAGTCATTTGTTGTATTGTGCAATATTCTGTAGTGCAGCAATTGCATGTCTCAGCCTCTTTGTTATGACACAACTCACAATAATATTGTGTTATCATGTTTTTGTTCTTCAGTGTTCTCTCACTACACTAACCAGCATGCATTTTGCAACTAAGTCATGCAACTATTGGGAATACCTGTAGGGCCTGACTGCTTGCCTTATGACAATTATACAGTCTCAATAACATATTTGGCTTCCTAGCAGTAGCATTAGCTACCTGCCTTTCTTCTTTAATAGCCAGCTAGCAAAAAAAAAAAATCCCACCCCAAAAAATACAGAACAAAACAGTTATAGTTTTTAAAAGTTCCTCTCACATTCAAGATAAGTCACCAGAAGGGGGCTTTCTTAGACTTTAAACTGGAAAATTGCATACTAGAGACTACTGCAGCACTGCTGTAGGATGTGAGAAGGCTTGTTTACAACAGATGTATCAGTGGTTACATTTTTAATCTGGGCCAGGTTGTCTCTTTTGTCATTGTGACTGATCATTTGCCCCACAGTCTGCTCTTTTAACCCTTACATGGACAGGGCCCACTGGCAGGCCCAAAGTTTTATTACACATTTCTATAACCTAAGAATAGCTCTGTCAGTTTACATTGAAGTCCATGTAGTTACTGAATAATAAGCCTTAGTACGGAATTAGCCTGAGATTTAAAAGTCGCAGATTTGCAGTTTGTGCAAATCACAGTCAAGCAGTCAAGAAGTAACTGACCGATGCAACACTCCATCAGTTACTGACAGGTGGTTATATTTGGTAAGAATTTCTATAAGCACTGAGAGGCTACTCCCAGCATTCCCTGTGAAGGCCTTTGTGACACCTCCATGGGCTGGTTTTTCACATAGAACATCAGGCTTGGGTTGAGCTCAGAGTTGTTGTCCAATGTTGTTGTCCAATTTGTATAGTAGATTTTGCACACTCTAGGGCTTTCTTTCTCTCTCTCTCTCTCTCTCTCTCGTGCTCTCTTTCTCACAAAGATGCTCACTCTCTATATCTAGAGCCTGGTTCAGGGCATGTCAGGCCCACTATAATCCATATTCCTCACCTACCCATTTGATCACTGTCAACAGCATTGAACAAGAGGCCTGGGAGAGTGCAGTGGCCCTTGATGATGGTAAATCAAGTTGAACTCTTAGACCACTCACACCGCAGCCCACAACTCAGCTGATGTGTCTTTGTGGCTGACTGGCATATGCCATTACAAATGTCAATTCCAAAGAAGTTGGGACAATATGTAAAATGCTAACATAAACAGAAAGCAGTGATCAGTAAATTCTGTTTGACCTGTGTCAAACTGACAACAGTACAAAAACAACATGTTTCAAAAAAGATGAGACAGGAACATGTTTATTACTGTGTTACATCACCTTTCTTTTTAACAACACTTTAATAAGCATCTGGGGACAGATTGGGCTTTAAACTTTACACTGGTAAAAAACTGGGCTGGGTCACCCAAAAGGATTTTAGTGTCAAAAGAGTCTTAATTGGTAAAGAGAGTGTTTCGTGTAATGTTCCTTCTGCCATTTGTGAATCATCTTTGTACCACAATGCTTTCAGGAAACCCAACACTGGATAATCTTTTTGTCTTTGGTCCAGAGAACACAGTGTCCATTATTTCTACAAACAATCTATTGATTTCTCAGACCATAGTACACATTTCTACTGTGCATCATTTCAGATGAGTTTGAGCCCAGGGAAGTCAGTGGTGTTTCTCAGTGTTGTTGATAAATGGCTTCTGCTGTATGCAGTGCAGTCTTAACTTGCGATATCCATCACAGAAACATGCCTGTTTTTAATGCAGTGCCATCTGAGGGATCAAATGTCCACCACGCCCTGTGCCTTGTCCTTTACACACAGAGGTTTCTCCAGATTCCTGAATCTTTTGATGATATTATGCACCATAGAAGTGAAATACCTAAAATCCTTGCAATCACATGTTGAGGCACAACAGCCTAAAAATAAGAGTAAATGTTGAGAGGCATAAGTCAGACAAAGCTAAAACAGGGGCAGAGGACAGCATGGTCTTCTGGATCAATGCCTTACAGTCAGTTGTCCATTCAAGGGACACATTTTCCCCCAGATTCAGTACAATGCTGAGTGGCAGTTTTTACAGAGACATACAGAGACATTAAATGCAGTGTATCTAAATCATACAGTAAGAAATCCAGTCATATTTTAGATTAGCTAAGAATGTAATCTACAGGTAATGCCTGGTCCATAGTACAGGATAATCAGGCTTACTTTTGAGGCTGATTTGCCCCTAAATCACGAAGGTGTCTCAATTTCAGGAAGGCCTTAAACTATAGTTTTTCCTAATTATCCTGTGGTGTGTGGCATCTATGATCCAATCTTTACCTTTCCCTGGCAATTTATTCATATGAAACACTGTTCTGACATCTTGTTTGAAAGACCATTAACCAATCAGAGCTCAGCTGAATGGAAAGACAGAAATCACTTTATCCTAATCTAGAAAATGCCAAATATATATTTTTATTTTTTGTGCTGCTAAATTCACATATAACAACCATGTTTGTTCTTGAGAAATTCTGCGAGATTCTGAGAGGTTCTGAGAGATGGGATCACTGATCGAGGTGCTGATTGATGAGCATAATCTGTGTGTATGTGGTGTTTAGTTCTGTGCAAATCTTGACTGGGGGGCTTTAATGACTGGAGGACAAAAAAAATCAGGGAAACCTGTCATTATGCATGGGGTCTGATGTTTTCAACAACAGTTAGGATTTTAAAAATCCTGGGGTGTGGGCCTGGCATAAGCCCATTTCTGAAATAATCATTTGCTGCAGATTTACAAAGTGTACATTTCTCCTATACATTCATTACAATCATGTTTCTTAATTGTTGATGTCCATCAAGAGTACATTGTGCTTGTTTTATTTCAGAGGCTTTAACACTGGCTGCTTCCCTTTATTGTTTTCACAACAAGAAAACAGATGATGTTTATCAGAAAATCCTTGGCTATTCCCTCATGATTTAACATCATCAAAAGGGTAATGCAATGTCTGCACACATTTTGTGGATTGAAAGGAACATCAGTCAAAATTGGAATTTATTTTTGTGGCTAAACTTGTCTCTGCTTAAGGTAAAACAGTTCTGTCAGTTATTTCACCAGCTGTGCAGTTATAATTTAAATGTCGAAATCTTCCGTTTGTCCTTTGCCACATGTTTTCCACAGCAGTGATGAATTCCGTACAAATTCCAAGGCTTTTGACATGCAACTCTGGGGGCGAGGTTCAAAGAGCACTTGTCTTTGGATAAACATTAAGAAATCGTTTCATAATGATCTACCATCTCTTTGTCTGCAGGTTCAGTAAGTTTTTATGTTCTATTCCAACTCTATGAGCCTCTCTGTCAAGGACAGTAGAACACTGTATACACTGTATCTCGGTCGAAACTCAATGAAAATGTGGTCTGGCTAATGTGTTTTGAAGGACTCGATTGGGACTCTGATGCCTGTGCAGTCATATGCAAGGGTTTGAACAGCCTCAGTCAAATTACATGTTGATTTTCTGCATAAACCTTTTCTCTACAGGGAACAAACTTGAGCAAGGCATTCTTTCTGCAAATTTTAGTGCACAATTTCTATTTTTTGGCTTGCTGAGTGTAACATATTCAAAAAAGTGCTGCGGGTCGTCCAGTAAAGCCTGAAATAATGATTTAAATGTCAGAGGTGTTGAGTTGGATTTTGCAGGAGTTTAATGAACCATGTCATACATCTTTAAGTGTTAACGTCACACACACAGAAACAAAAAGAAGTTTTGATTCCATGTTTAAGTTTCAAATGCAAAATCAACATTATACTGAAGATATGATGACAAAAGTAGATAATTCACTCATATCTTCTGAAGACACGTCCTTCACCAAGTTTTGACTGAATTCTCTTTGACTACTCTTTCAACACACTCGCAATCATCACGTTCATCTGCTTGGGGAAGGGCTCGTCACACTTTACAAAATGTTCTTCCACACGTTGGGTGCAATTACACATTTCCACCAGAGAGGTCTCCAAATTGCCAAAACGTACATAGTGTAGTTTGTATATCACTGTTGTTGGAAGAAAACCTTGCATCTCCAAAATGATACCGTTACAGGAGAAGGAAAAAACCTTTTACTTAACCCTGCTTTACTTATAATGTAAGTCAATGGAGCCAGACGTTTTTCCAGTTCATTTTGGGCTGTTTCTTTTGGTCTTCCCTTATGAAATTTACACACAATGTAAAGGGTACAGGTATTTTCAAATTGTGTCAAAAACTGAAAAACGACAAAAATGGAGATATGAGGGTTTTTTTCTGACAGCAGTGATATGGCATTTGTCTGCATATTTTAGTGCACAATTTCTGTTTATGGCTGAGTGTAACATATTGGAAAAAATAAAACATAAAGCCATAAATGTCAAAACTTGGTCAAAACATGGTAAAAACTGAGGAAACCCACCTCTACAACAACACTAATTTCTGCCAGTGTCCCTATGGGATTCTAGCACTAAGCTAACAGGGATGTGACATTTTTTCTCTTGAAATTTGTATTGCCTCCTTATAGGTTGATGCCACTCTTACTTCATAATTATGCTGATGGTTAATCTAATACATTAATTCAGCTCTTGAAGTCCTAACCAAGAGGAGAAATAGATTGGCTATGTCTGCCTAGATACCAGAAAGAAAAACAATTTCTGATTGATCAATTTTCTGCATTTCAAGAATTTAACCATTTAACTTGTGTTTCCAGCCAAACAATGAAACAAGGGTAGTACTGTAGTACCTGCAGAGTTTAAATACAAGCATGATTCTATTGAATAAAAATGAGCTAAAAATTCATGTATTTTTTGATTTCACAGAAATTATTAATCTCTGAAGGCCTAGAAGGCCATGAGCATTGTCAGAATTTACTGCACTTTGCCTTTAGATTTAGATGGTTTAGAATAGATGCCTTTATAATAGTACAAATTGTGGACTGGCTGATGCCCTTAAGGACTAGATAGAGCATAAAACCTGTGCTTGAAGCAGAACAACTACACTGCAGGAAGTTCTGTTCAAGATTTCAATCAACCAATCGCTGCCCAATAGGGTTTAATTAAGAATCATGGATATGGATTACACTGTAACCTAGCAACACCAAACATGAACCTATCTACACAATCCGAAACTTACTGAACATAAAATGTACTCTGAAGATGCTTTCTCTGGTCTTGGTTGGTTTTAATAAAACCTGCCGGGGCAATGACAAACAGGAGACAAATGTTTAGCTTTCTCCATGAGTGGCCACATCCTGCCATGGGAAGTATTATAAGGGGAAAAAAAGAACCCTGAGTGCTGTGAAATGTTACAGGTAGTGCGTTGCTTGTCAGTGGGTTTACAAAATAACAGAGAAAACCTGCTGCCTTTCTCTGGGGCCCTTTTTCAAACATATATTTCCATTCCATGTGGCGTGGAGCCCTCTCATGAGGTTTCACTTCGAGTTAGATGGTTTATTTTATATTGCCTTGGATTAGTTTACTTGAATTACTCATTTCTTCCCTGTCATAAGCCTCTCAGATGCACATATCTGTGTCTCAGACAGATGTGCCCTAAAGACACTATTGTGTTTTACAAAGCTCCACCACAGAAGTATGCGCCTATGCGTGAACATTCCCCTCCTTCTTTTAAATCAGACGATAGTCATTGCTTGTTTTAAGCCTTTGTGCAAATGTTATTGTGTGACATATCAGAGACGGCGTTTTTTCCGCAAATACATCAATGCCAAAGGGAGGTGCCATTCCGTGAGATCCTTGGACGGCTCAAAAATTCAAGACAACTGTGAGCACTCAGAAGTGAAGTACACCAGAGATGGCATGTCATGTTTAACGTTTGGGCTGGATTCGTGAGATCCCTGTGAAAGATGGTTTCAGATGCAATGTGGTTCTAATTCCTGCAGCCTGGGTCTGGTGGTGTGAGAGTAGTCTTTATCACATGCAGTATCCAAAGTCTGGCATACCAGACGTGCCCTTCCAAATCTGGACTGAGAATTTCTTTATGCTTTCAGGGTAATTTTGATACCTTTAATCAACTGTATTACCATCTGTTTAAAGCATCCTTTGCACTCGTGATTGATACGAATCTGGAGAGAAAGGAATGAATGATGCCGAGATAAGCGGCTTCTTTGTTTCAGGGGCAGCAAAATCATGTTTGTCCTACTGAACTCAAGCAAGAACAGTTTCACTTTAGAGGAATATTCCTCTTGCTCATCTCTGATGTATATGATGTGTAAATGTTGCTGGAACTCGACTGCAGTTTTAGACTGCTTAACTCTTCAAGGCCAATACAAATAAGTGGCTACTTCTACAGTTCGATCTGCTCTTCTTCTTTAATAATTTATTTGACCAAACCCAAAGATTTTATTGATTTTTTTGTCTCACAGGCTTTTTGAACACGCAAACACATGAAAAGTCTGCTTTCACACCTAGTTTGTTTGCCCAAGTCCACATCATAGTTTGAGTTTTTGTGACATGTTGTTTTTTTCACACTGCAGTGTTTGAAGTGTGCCACATGATGTTTCTTTGTGATCTTTAACATGCACTGAAAAGCATGCTTAGGTGTTGAATTCCCTCGTTTGTGGCGGACTATCAGAAAAATGCATTTCGCACAGTAGCGAACAGAGCCACAGTTTGTGTGTAGAAGTGGATGAAAATCCATGATTTTCGCCAGACCACAGTTAAGTTTGGTGTGACCCTGAGTACAAGTGGAGTGTGTACCTGAAAAAACATTGGATTGCTTCACACCAAATGACCAAAAGTATGTAAACACCCCTCTTGATTATTGAATTCAGGATTTTCTGTGCTGTATAAAATCAAACACACAGCAATGCAATCTCCATAATCAAATACTGGCAGTAGAATGGATCACACTGAAGAGCTCAGTGACTTTAAACATGGCCCTGTCAAGTCAGCGAGTGAAATTTCAGCCCTGCTAGATCTGCCCCAGTCAACTGTAAGTGCTATTATTGTGAAATAAAAGTGTCTAGGAGAAACAACAGCTCAGCCATAAAGTGGTAGATCACACAAACTCAGAGATTAGGGCTGCTGAGTGCCAAAGCGTATTGTGCACAGTGCCTCTGGAAGCAACATCAATACTAGAACTGTGTGTTGGAGCTTAATGAAATAGGTTTCTATGGCAGAGCAGCTACACACATGCTTACGATCACTATGTGTAATGCCAAGCATCAGCTAGAGCATTTTGCAGCTGTTTTTTAGGGTTTGGACCAGTGAAGGGTAATGTTAATGCTACAGCATACATACATTTTAGACAACTGTATGCTTTCAACTTTGTGGGAACAGTTTGGGGAAGTTTGGGCCTATTCCTGTTCCATCATGACTGTGCCACTGTGCACAAAGTGTAAATAAAGACATAGTTTGACAAATTTGCTGTGGAAGAACTCTAGTGGCATGCAGAGAGCCATCAAACACCTTTGGTATGAACTGAAATGATTTTGAGCCAGGCCTTCTCGTCTGACATCAGTGCCTGACCTCACAAATGCTCTTTTGACTGAATGGGCACAAACTTCCATAGACACACTCCAAAATCTTGTAGAAACCTTTCCTCCTCTAAAGGGCAGCAGATTTTAATGAGTTTAAGAGGTCATTGCCAAATTCTCAAAATGGATCGCTAGTGAGACGCTCAGTTCAATAGCATTAAAGGAATGAAAAGAAAGTACCAAGATTTCTGTACTATGTTCTGTACTTTCTCTAATTTTACTGGTAAGTTGAGCAAACATCTCTCCCAAAACAATCATCTGCATTTAAATTGCATGATTCACATTCTTTCTGGAAAGTATTTGGTTGGGTTAAATGGTTTTCACAACCATTAAATAACCAATAAGAGCTGCTAGTTTAGTATGTTAAAGTCATGCCTAACCTCCGCTTTCATACAGACTGTACATTCCAACAGGTCACCTGACTGTGGTGTGTGGTACAAATCTTTCATTGTTTCTATCATTTAGTGGTTTACTGATCTTGGGAATGGCTAAACAGGTGACTTTGAATGTGGCATGACAGTGCTAAGAAAAGTACGTTCTGGGATCTACCAAACAGCTGCTGTCCTGAGATTTTCATGCAACAGCTTTTCAATGGTTTACAGGGAATACCTGGCGAAGGAAAATATCACACCAGAGACACAGAACAGTGACTGGAATTGTGAAAGCAAACAGACAAACCACAACCTGGAAAATCACAACAGAATTCTGTATGCATGTGATATCAGAATGCAACAGCCAAAAACCAAATGATGCCAGCAAAAACAATAAAGAATGTCTGCAGTGGAGACAGGAGCATCAAACCTTATGAGGGGTGGAAAATAGTTCCCTGGTTAGGCTCCTTTTGCATGAAACAATCAGCATTTGGCATAAGACACTAGAGTCATGAATCCATCCTGTTTGGTCTCTATGGTACAGGGTGGTGATGACAGTATGAAGGGATGAGGAATGTTTTTTTTAATGCCACTTATTATGGCTTCTAATAGCCCTGAAGATCACCTGAATGACATGGTCTATGATAACATTGTTATTGACCAAACATATACTTTCATGGCTACAGTTTATCCACACTCAAAGGGACCCTTCCAGCATGATAATGCACCATATCACAAGGCATATATGATCACCGAATGGTTCTAAGAACACAACAGCAAGTTGTAATTGCTTTACCCACATATCAACCTTATCAAACATTTTGAGATGTAGAAAAGTAGAAAGTAGAAAAGACTTTTCACAACATGTTGCAGAATCAATGCCCAGGCAAATTCATGTGAAGGCCAAAGGATGCACAACATGCCACATTAGTTTTGTCTGCAAAAAGATATTCCATTATTCAATAATGGTAGTAGCTACACTTGGCATTTGTTTCAGTTCAGCTGTGGTTTCTCAGTAGACAATAAGATGTTTGAACCAGCTGTTTCTAACCAGTGACATGTTTGCTTAATACACATATGTATAGATTGCATTCATATTTTAGGTAGTTGTCAGGAATTCCCTTTTCTGGCATCATGGGACTTTCTAATTCAACCTTCCCCATCATTAAGTTCACCTGTGTCTTATTTAATTAGTTCGCCAATGTATATATGGTCTTTGTTGTGTTTCTGCTCTTTGCAGAGTCTTGAGTCTTGTTACCAATTACAGTTTCCTTGTGTACTTTTGTTCATCCTGCCTTAGCCTCTGTTCACGATTATGCCTATGTGTGTGTTACCTGTCTGCCTGTGCCTTGAGCCCTGCTATGCACATAATAGCCCAACTAATTTTTTAATTAGTCTAGGAAACTGAACCTAACTAAGACATGAGTTTCATACAAGACTAATCCATTTAAAACTGCGTTTGTATGCCTGCCAGCATAGACTGACTTCACTAAAATGTAAAACGCCCCTTCCATAATGCACTCAATCTTAACCCCTTAAGTGGCCATGGCCCACCAGCAGGCCCAAAGTTTACTACACACTTCTGCCTAAGAATAGCTCAGCCAGTTTGCACTGAAGTCCTTTTAGTTACTAAATAATAAGCCTTAATATGTAATAAGCCTGGGATTTTAAGTGGTTAAACACATATGATTTTTCCACCATTTCACATATCAGCCAATATCAGTGTTCCCCTTTTCCTTACGATGAACGTTTAGAATGGCACAGAAAAGCACAGATAATGCAGCACATCAAGATTAAGATGAAGATTAACCCATTTAGCTGAATGGCAGGGTTACAGTCTGAGGTCCAGTTTGTTGTCGAAGAAGAAGACAAATACAACGTACAATACAAATACAATACAAGTATAGGGTCATGCGGTTAGCTTTTAGCTTAGCATGCTTGGATGCTTCTGTTTCCTCTTGCACTTCCTGTGTTGCCATGTCCCTCAGTCAGTGACATCATTAATGCCAAGCATGTCCATGGGGAAACAAGAGAGACTAGAAACTAGACAAAATTACAGTCCCTTTATAAGCGGTTCATCATTCACTCTACTCTACTTTTATTTTCTCTATTTGTTTCTTGAAATTATTTTTGACGACTTAAGAGCTACACTGTAAACTACAGCAACTAAGTATTTTAACCACAAGTATCCCCTTACTAAACCACCACTATTGCCAAAAGCCATTTTATTCAGTTCCATGTATGTTTGTTTATATGCATTACAGGACAGATATATTTACTTGCAGTTGCTTTTGGACTTTTGGAGTTGGCAAGCTGGGGTCTTTGCCAGATTGTGGTCCAGAAAGAAGTGTCTGACTGCCTATGCTCATAACAAGCACACATTCTAGCACTATTTCAATGGACAGACTTGACTGTGTTGTACTGGCTGCTCATAAGTATTGTTTGGAAAAGTTTTTGTTATAACCAAAGTGGCATATTTTTCACCATCAGCTTACAACTTCAAACACAACCTTATTATAATCTTAGTAGTCAGTGTGTGGAATTATTACGAAAGTCCTCAGTGTCTAGTGAATATATTTAATGTTAGGGAATCCAAATTCAAACTCTTTTTCTTTAAACTTCTGCTTACCTGGGGAAGTGATGGCACCAGGATGCACTGTGGAATGAAGACAAGCCAGTAGAGAGGGTGTGATGTTCTAGATGTTCTGATGGGAAACCCCAGTTTGGGGCATTCATGTGGAGCTCAATTTGACATGTGCCACCTACCTTGGCTCATCAATATGTGTGTGTGTGTATACATACAGACAGTTGTGTAACAGAGTAGAGTGACTGGCTTTGCACATGGGAGAGCAGGGATCGACTCCTAGCTCAGGAAAGCACACCACTGTTCAGACAATAGGCACAACTCCTGATGCTACTTTCCTGCCAATCTAAACACTTACTCTGGCATATTAAATGGAATTTTATCAATTCTGTTATCTCAAACGCTTAAAGATGTTTATCACAGAAAGTCATATCACGATAACAATAAAAATATGATTAACTGTGTTTGACATTCTTTTTGCCAGAATGTACGCTTTTTTACAGACCCGTTATCAGAAAATAGAAGTGTCCATTCGCACAGCCATGCATTTCTCCTGCTCATTTGCATCTTTTATCTGTTGATGTGGAAAACTGTAAGCATGAATAGTATTGATAATGGCATCTTTTGGATGATATTAAAGCTGTGTGCCTTTCTGTGTGCAGCTAGATGTTTTAGATGCTTTATTTAAAAAGGCAGCATTCCAGGCAAACCATAACAGGTGCAACTTGCAGAGGCAAACCTGCCTGTCATCTAATTTCCACTGGGATGTGTGCCCCAGATGTTTCCTGCCTTTTCATCATGGTATGCACGCAAAAGTCAAATCCCCTCATATCAAGAGAGATCTCAGAGTTCTGAAATGAGAGGTCAGACACCCAGGCTGATATCCGAGAGTCTGCCCATTGCCTCCGCAGATTTGTGGTCCAGTTACTGGCACACAATTCCCTCCAGGCCAGGTATGTCAGGTCAGGTTACAGTAGTTCCATTTGATGTCCCTTTAATCTTTTGCTTAAAGGAGGCTGCAAAGTTTTTTTAAAGGCTCTGAAAGCATACTGTTTTGCATCATTAATAAAACCATTACTTGAAAGATATCTTTATTCAATACCTCTTATCTTTCAAAATGGTTGAAGGCAGCACCTCCATACCGCACTGGTTCGGTACTTAGCTCCACAAGCGCATTGAGTTTTCAGTAGACAGTCGAACACCAAACTGCTTTTGACTGACGGAAGCAGGCCCTGCTTGCTGCCCTGAAGCTGAACTATGCCTACCTCAAATTACCTTTTGATTGTATGCAGATGCCCGGGTGACTGGCCTGGGAGCCATCCTGTTGCAACTTTTAAGACAATTTGGAACAGAGGATCAAAGATCGGAGATAAAAGAGTCTGTTGGGAGTTCGCCGCACCATTGTGGCAAACAACCCCCTGGTGTAACTTAAAGTCCCCATGTCTAATGCACTTGATCAAAGCCAAGTTGGAAGATTTTTTTCTCATCAACAATAACATAGGTTTAGTCAGTTGAACAGACTCTGACACCACCTCTTGGGTGCTCAAAATCAGTGGGATCAGAGAGACCAAGAGAAACACTATTTATGCAATTACCAACATGGGGTGTACCTCCTAGCTGGGTAACCTGTTTCAGGAATGAGTGCTGTGCTTTTTTTCAAGCACTTTTGGTGCTCTTTGAAATTGTCTAAAGTGACAGAGTCCTAGGAAATTTTATTCAGTATCAGTCAATGACCATGCAAACAGCTGATGAAATTACAAAAAAAGTTATTTCTGAAGTATTTTAAACTCTTAATTATGGTAATATGGAAAAAATATTACAACCCCATTTCCAAAAAAGTTGGGACACTGTGCAAAATGTAAATGAAAACAAAATGCAATGATGTGCAAATCATTTAAACCCTATTTTTACTTGGAAACAGTACAAATACAACATATCAAATGCTACAACTGAGAAATTTAATTGTTTTTTGAAAAATATATTTTTTGAATTTTGAATTTGATGGTAGCAACACATTCCAAAAAAGTTGGGACGGGGGCATGTTTACCTGTGTGTTGCATCACTTCTTCTTTTAACAGAGTGTAAGTGTTTGGGTGCTGAGGAGACCAACTGCTGTCCATCTTAAATGAGCTCAGGCCCAGAGAAGGTGGCAGCATTTCTGGGTCCTGTTCATATAAGATTTCTTCTTTGCAATGTAGAGTTGTAACTTGCATTTGTGGATGCAGCAATGAACTGTGTTCCCAGACGGTAGTTTTCAGAAGTGGTCCTGAGCCCATGCAGTGATTTCCACTACAGAATCATGTCTGTTTTTAATGCAGTGCCACCTGAGGGCCCAAAGATCACTGCAAGCCAATACTGGTTTTCAGCCTTGTCCGTGCATACAGAGATTTCTCTGGATTGTCTAAATCTTTTAATGATATTATGTACTGCAGATGTTGAAATCCCCAAGTTCTCTGCTATTTTATGTTGAGAAACGTTATTCTATTTGCCCACACAGAGGGCTAAACTCCTCCCTGTCTTAACTTCTGAAAGACTCAGCCTCTCTGAGATGTTCTTTTTCTACCCAATCATATTACTGACCTGTCGCCAATTATCCTTCAGATGTTTTTTATTAGCATTACGCAACTTTAGCAGTCTTCTGTTGCCCCTGTCCCAACTTTTTTTGAACGTGTTGCTACCATCAAATTCAAAATGGGCTAATATTTTTCAAAAAACAACAAAATTTCTCAGTTTCAACATTTGATATGTTGTCTTTGTAATATTTTCAATTAAATATGGGGTGTAATTGATTTGCACATCATTGCATTTTGTTTTCATTTACATTTTGCACAGAATCCCAACTTTTTCAGAAATGGGGTTGTATATCATGATACTTCAAGACATTTTCACGATACACAATATGCATCATGATATTTAGTTTTTCTGATATTTATTTAGTAGGAACAGACAAAATAGAACCTTTAGTGCCACATATAAAATACTTTTATAATATTCATAAAATGACAATTATTTTTATTCCACATTTTACAAACTGCACTGCACTAAATCCACTTAAACAGGCCTAATTATGCTCATTTTGTAAACAAATATGTAGTTAGTCAGTGTTCTTTTAGCACTGACAATATCCACAATATGCTCAGAAAAGTGTATTGTGACATGATTTATCACGATAATAATAAAATATTGTCATATTACCCACCCCTACTCCTAATATTGGTAACACTTTATTTAGATCGTCCACTGTAGATTCTTTGTAAATGTTCAATATATCTTTAAGCAACATTCAACTAAATAGCCATTAAATGCAACTGATTGTGAAGTTAAGTGTTACTTGGATGGTCCACTGTAGGTGCTTTGTAAACACTCACCAAATTCAAATAAATATCCATTAAATTCAACTGCACATCAAGTTTAGTGTGAAAGAATTTATTAAATCTAACCCTAGCCCCAAACCTAACCCTCACCTTGACCTCAAGGTAAAACCTACATCTACTCCTAACCCTAACCCTAACCATAATGTTGTTGATAATCAACTGAACATCACCAGAAATTTTTTTAATGATTTAAGTCTCTGTAGAGCATCTATAGGGGGCCATCCAAATAAAGTGTGACCCTAATATTTCTTCCTTTGTTATAGACTCATGTTTTTAGATTAATGCAAGACTGAGATGTTGTGCATTTAAGGGAACATCAAACATTGGGAACTGGAAATGGCTAAATTGGATGATATATACAGTGTTTCTTGTAGCGAAACAAAATTTATATTTATATTATCTTTAAGGACTATTAAATGGATAATCAGTAAGCTGCAGGGAAGGAAAAAACAACACCAAAAGAACAGAGATCAATCGTCTTTGATGTAGGGCTGTAGGCTTACCTTTTTAGGTGACAGCACTGGTGTCGCACAAAAATCTAGCAGTATGCAGAGGAATGCATTTGAAAACATGTTCAGTATTCAAAAATAGCTGAGGGAATTTGGTAGGTCTTCATGTTGGGTAAGTCACAGAGGCTGCCTCTTCAGATAAGCTAATGGGCTAAGAGAGCTCACTGCTACAACACTGGATGCTGATGAGGACCCGTTTTCTTATTAAGGGTGGTATTTTCTCCTCAGTGGACAATGTGAGTTTGTCAGAGAAATGCTAGAGGAGTAAGCGATGAAGCCACGGCTGAGCCGGACGCGCTTGGTCTCATCATTAACAATACATCCTTGGCAACATGCTCATGTTAAGAAGTGGGATAGCAAAATGCAACATAATAGGCCTATATATACAATCATGTGCAAGAGTTTTGATGCCCAGACAAATTGCCTACAGTACATACAGAGAGCACTGCACATTCTAAAGCACAAGTACTGTTTACTTGCTGAATTTAGCATTTTGGGAAAGAAAAAAAACAACATAAAATGTAGCCTGTGCAAGTTAGGGCACATTATAATCTTTTATGTTTTTTCTAATATGTTAAATTCAGCAAATAAAGATAAATCAGGTTCAAAATATTGTGATAGGTATCGTGTTGTATTGTGATATGATCATTTTGCCATATCGCCCACCCCTAGTTTAGCTTATTAGTATAATTTATAGTCCTCCCAACAGGAAATCCTTTGCATGGTCCAGATACGCATGCTCTATATAACATGTACCATATGTCCAATCACAAAGGACATAAATGTCCAACAGTAAACTTCCAAGACAACCTAAACACATCAGAAAAAATAATGACAGTTAGCAGAGAGATTGTTTACTCTGTAGTACTGCAATTTAGAGCATAGGTGTCACAAGAAATGATGCTTTTGTTAAACCATGCCCTTCTGTACCTTTAAGTCTCATATCTACACCCAGAGGGAGGTCAAGTGAAGTGACAGTACTGTGAAGTCTATGTAATGTCATGCTGAACAGCCTACACAGGAAAAGGAATATACATTGCCTTGTTACACCAATCATGTAGATGGGGCTATTTTTTTCCTTTACTTATTAATCAAATCAGATTAATCGCTAGAAAATTGAACAGTGATACTCTTTCAAGATGCATTACTACCTGCCATGCACAAGTTACTCTATAACAAATCACAATGGCATCTAGATATTTGAGAAGCTAAACAACCGATTAGGACACTGCACATGCCGTGGGGAGACATTTATTCCCAAACACATCGCAGATGTTTCTTTTGATGACATGTGAGCTTTCAAAATAATATCACATCTGGTCTTAGCAGAGATAAAAAAAAAGGCAAACAAACCCAAATCCTCATGCACACATTCAGAACATATTAACTACTATCTTTTTGCATGCAATCTATCAAAATGTGCACATGAGGGGTATATGTTTGTGAGTATTTGCTCAGAAATCAATTATAAACATGTTCAAGATGTTGACTGCAGGGTTGCAGACAAGTTCTTTTCTGTGGGGAGAAATGGGCCTTGAATAAATTGTAGTAAATAATCAGTTATAAACAGACCATAATGTAGTCCAGACGTTGGGGTCCATTTTTCTATTTAATGTGTTCCAGTGAGTGTGTTGTCGCTAACAAGATGTGATCAGTAATACTGTAAGTTTCTACTCTTTTCTCACGTTTTTGTACCATGCACACCTTTCGGGCCTCTTCACACCTGGCGTTAACATGCATCCTGGGTGATCCGATCATAAGTGGACAGTCTTAAGTATGGGTGTAAACACAGCCTTGGAGAGCATTGTGATCCGATGACTCAACCACCTTAAGGCTGGCTTTACACAGTGAAACTTACAAGCAACTTTTTATGCTTGAGACCCACATGAAACTAGAAAACATAATGCAAAGTGACATGCAACTCATTTGAAACTCAGCTGCAATGGTTGCAAGGCATCTCAAGTTGCATGAAACAATCAAAATGCCAGCAAAGCATCATGTGATCATGCTGAATGACATACTTTCAAATGATTGGTCTGAACAGCTGTTTGGGCCACTGTTTATTCTTTGTTAGCCAGATGTTATTGTGACTTCTGTAGCTGTAGCTTATGTATGATGCCCCCTAATTTTATACTGAGCCAATCCAAAAGATGAAAATTATTACAGAAGAGATGACTGAGACCATGATGAACTTGTTGTGCATCTAGTTAAGTCAAGTAGGCCATAGAGAAAAAAAGAATGGCAATGACAGCTGAAACATACCTGCATAAAAGTTTCACCATGTAAAGCCAGCCAGTGAGGTGGTCATGTACACATATGACCACATAATATTTGTAGTGTGAACGCTAAAGTGTCCTAATTTATCTCAGACAGCAACAACAAAAATATGACTAGCCTCTTGGATCATCACAGCAGAGACGAAAGCAGCTGCACAGCTTTCTTCATATCCTATTCTGTTTGTTTACAAATCACGTTCACAGTCCATACAGTCTACATGATTTTGGTGGAAAAAAAGTCCATTACAAATTACTCATTACTTTGTTCAAACTGTAATTGGACTACTGCACTGATTGCTTCCTGTAAAAGGTACTGTCTCTACTCATTACTTCTGCATTACTATCCTAAAATCCATACACATCTGTACCAACTGAAAAAGACAGAAAAAAATCCATATTTAGAAAGAAAGGAATCACAGGAATCATGGGAATCATCATTTAAAAGGCCCTGACTTTACCCTGAACACACAGCCTGTTATGCTTGATTGAAATTATGAATGGCTGATTCTGTTTGAAACCCAGAAATGAGTCAATAAAACCGGTCTGAAAACAGCTGCCTCCAAATAAAGTCTTTGTGATTAAAATACAAAGCTTACAGAACTATTTGGCCTGTGCAGATGAGGCCGGGGATCTTTCTTCTTCAGCAGAGGGCTCTTTATGCATCAGTTTCATATTAGTGTGATTAGATGTTTCACCAGGTTGCTCACTGAGGTTGTGAACATGAGCTGCGCTGCTTTTTTTCACAAAGTCTCCCAGTTAGCTGATGCAGGTAGCACAGCTACACACAAATTATATACAAGGACAGGAACAGATAATCTATATAGAAGAAATGTATGTTTTAAATACATTTATAATATTGTTCTGTTAGGGACATATGAATAACTCATACAATGGAATTTTTTAAGCCAGTGACAGTAATGTGATACAAGATATTCAACTGTAACACATTACACAACTTTGTTACAGGAAAAAGGAATCACATTGTGCATACCTTACATCCAACACTGCTCGTGATGCGTTTTTGTCTGACTACAAACTGATGTTCTGTGTGGTACCCTTCCTTCAGTCACAAAATACGAGCATACACTGAGGGCTAGCTTTACAGGGTGAAACTTTAATGCACCTAGTTGCATGTTGTTACATAATTTCCATGCAACTTGACAGTTACACAAAGGAAACAAAGCCATGACAGTGAAAGCTGCATACACAACGCATTCAATTTCTCCACTAGTTAACCTAATAAGCAGCTCATGTTTTTTAATCTACTGCATCGTTCACAGCCTGGGTTTGATTCCCCAGCCGGGCAAGCAAGGTCCTTTCTGTGTGGAGTTTGCTCTTCCCATGTGTGCATGGGTTTCCTCCAGGTGCTCCCGTTTCCTCCCACAGCCCAAAGACAAGCAGTCAATGGACTGGCGATCTGTCCAGGGTGTTTCCTGCCTTCTGTTCGATGTCCACTGGGATAGGCTCCAGCACCCTCCCACAACCCAGAAGGATAAGCGGCTAAGAAAATGTGTGTGTGTGTGTGTGTGTGTGTGTGTGTGTGTGTGTGCATCGTTCACCCTCTGGATCCCAAATGAATCTGAGCTCTGTGTATAATTAGAAGGCATCAAGCGAAAAGAAAATGAATGTTGCTAGATCACATAGAGAATAAATAGTAGGACAAGCAGCCATTTTAACATCTGTTCCCATTAACTGGCTTGTTACACAAATGTTAGCTTTAGGGATCTGACAAAATGAAAAACTGCCAACCTTAGGTCATTTGGGGGGGTGGTATTTCCTTTTCAGCTGCCCAGTAAGCCATCTTCTGATTTATTTTCTTGTCCATTGCTGTGGTGAGATCAGTCGTTTGATAGTATGTTGTTCAACGTGATTTCATGACGTTTTACATTATGCAGCAACATAGTTTCATTTAGGTTTCAAGCAACTAAAGCTGAGTGAAAGTTTCATTGTGGAAAGACGCCTGGAAATACTTGGTTTTTAAGTTTTTTAAGTTCTTTAATAAGTATTTTCATTGTAGATACGTTTACTTAGAAAATCAACAGATCATCTAATTTGACAGGGGTATCCAAACGTTTGCATATGACTTTATAAACAGCTGCATGGTCTGCGTATGAGCAGATCACTCGAGACGGATGTTACTGTCTGGTATGAACAGGATTTTAGTAATACTACACTACTGCACAATTTACTTAGAAAGCTCAGAACCATCATTACTGTTTTTCAGTTTTTCCAGTGAACATTGATAAAAGAATCACTATTTGTTTACAGGCAGTCTCCTGTACTGGCCCTGTCCTCTTAGTCACAGAAAGGTTGGTATTTTGATCGTGAGAAGGAATGAAAGTTCTAGATATCAGACGACTCTGAACAGCACCTGCACTGGCTAGTCAAATTTCCTTACAGCTGTGACATTTGTACAGATGTAAAGGCAAAGAAAAATAAAAAGCCAGAAGAAAATATGCACGGCATCCCTGCCCACATGATGCTATAATATATCCCAGGACCTGTTGTACCACGCCTCAGTCTCACTGAAACTGTGAGGTGCAGTATGCGTTAGCAGTGAAACCTAAATCCTACAGAAACCATCAAAATACCCCGTTTTCAGAGCCCTCTTAAAGCTGAGAGGAGTTCCTGCACTGTTATACATTCAGACGCACACCAGACTGAAACCTTTTCATACTAAGGTGAAAAGTTATACTTGGATTTTGCATTTTAGCCTTGTTAGTGTCATATCATGAACAACTGATCCTTGTTTGTTTAAGCCATACTGCCACACAGAGGTAACGTTTCCATGTGCTCTGAGCGTTTTCACTGTAAAGAACAGTTCTGTGCTTTATACAAGAGTGAGAGGGCAGGGGATACCTCTGCATATTTGGTGGTAAATACATGTATGTTTGCCTAAGCGATTGAGCCAATAAAATGGAGCTGAGACCCCCAGTCCATTTCACTACTCCAACAGCCAACATTTACTTTATTTTTCTGATTTCATATTTTATCCTAAGGGAATTGTGGTGTCATGAGCAAACCCTAGCAATGTTCCGTTTTGGCAGAGCTCTTTATTGTATTTGTGGAATTTGTGGACACAAGATTATGGGCAAGATATGAGACCACAAGGGCTACGCACGAAGCTCTGAGCAGCTTTTGGTAGAGCAGCTGAAAAGCACATGATTCTGTAAATGTAGAAAGTCTGCAGAGGCAATTGCAAGTGAAGGTGGTGTTATTTGGTTATATGGCAAATAAAGAAAAACTGATAAAAATAAAATTATATATGTACAATGTTTTTATATATATAATTATATATGTTCAGTAAATGTTTAATTTTAAAAAATGTTTCAATTTAAAGCTACACTATGTAAGATTGGGATTTGGAGACCTCTTTGGTGGGAATGTGTAATTGCAGGCAATGTGCAGAAGAACATTTTGTAATGTCAGTTGTGTTTCAGAGCCCTTCCTCAGAGATTTTTTAAGACCTAAACATGAAGCCTTTTTTTTAAACTGTGTGTTGACATTAATACATAAAGCCATATGACATGGTCCACAGAACTCAAATCTGCCCCAATGCCCCTGACTTTTAAACTATTATTTCAGGGTTTACAGGGTGACGCCATATTGTAAACTGTTTTCTTCTCCTGACTCTTCTCCTCTACTTTCTTCTACTTTATCAAAAAATCTTACATAGAGCAGCATTAAGTAGGGATGACGTCAATCTGATATCGGGCTGATATCAGCTGAAAATGCTGAATTGGGTGTGGGAGGGAAAATCAAGGAACAAATCTAGCCTGAAATAGCACACACTCACATTGTGTCATGTCATTTTGTTAACTATGTATTTCTTGTGGAGTAGAGGAGAGTGTGGCACAAACTCACACAGGGTAAAATGTAACTTGAATATTTCATGTAGTTAAACAGGTTAAAGTAGAACATGCTGAAAGTTATGTTCTTGTAACCTCAGAGCAGCATTGTCTTGACTACGTTTAGATCTTGGAATGAAAATGCTTCAATTAAAATATCTCCTTTTAAAGCATTAGGTTGGTGTCAGCCAGAACTCAAGGTTTCAATATCAGTATTGTAAAAGAAAAGGCAGTATCCTCCCACCTCTAACTTTAAGGCCCAATCCCATTTCACCCCTTGCCCCTACCACTTAGCCCTACCCCTCTGTTTTTTCTGTTCACGCCTAGGGGGTAGGGTGTCCCGATTTCTGTTGAGATAGAGGGGTAGGGTGAAGTGTTAGGGCTACATGGCCCTCCAAACGGAGGTTTTTTCAGAGGCACACTCCAAACAGAGTGTTATGAAAACTGGCAAGATGGCTGCGCAAGCAACCAAAGAAACAGACAAATGTGAGTATTTTAGCCGTTAAAAATTCTGATAACCATTGTATTGTCTTAGTTTAATGTCATTTCAATGTATTATGGTACTTTTTTTCATAACACGCATAAAAAACCGCTAGTATTATGCTGATGTTTTGGTAGCTAGCTGGATGAAAATTTCCTGTTCCACATTAAATGGTGCAGCAGTTACATTCTTGCACCTCAGGCATCAAAACTGCTGCACGATTTAAGGTGGAACTGGGAAATTCTAACAAGTCAGCTGTCAAAAAGCTGACTTCAGCTTCATGTCAGCGAAGAATTAGGGGTGGGCGATAATAAATAATTATCATCCCCCCTCTTTGAAGGCATATGATGTCCTGAATTAAATGAAAGCCCAGCAGTGAGGTTGCTGAACTTTACCCTCCTCTGCTATCACTGTAGACTGGCAGGGTCGCCTACAGAGCACCGCTAGTGGTCTGTTAATGAAGTAATGTTTTTTTTATTTGAGGTTTGTCCCGTTTCATAGGGGAAGATTTTAACCATTACCCCTTGTAACACAGTTCCAAGGGGCAAGGTGACACTCGAAAACAAGGGGTAGGGGTAGAAATAAGAAATGGGACTGGGCCGAAGTTCTGTCCTACTCCGTTTATTTATGTACTATTAGTGCTTGATGGAAATAATGTATGGATCAAGTACACTTTAAAGTGTACACTTAAAAATGATGGTTCGTCAAGTGTTCTTAAGTTCCATAAGTTCGATGAGTTCTATATAGAAACATTTCATGCTTAAATGGTTGTTTGCACAGTGAAATCGTTCTTCAGATAGATGGAGAATATGTTGTATACAGTTCTATATAGAACTCTTTCGAAAATGGTTCTTTATAGCACCAAAAAGGGTCCTGTCTATAACAATAGAAGAACCATTTTTGGTGCTATATAGAAACCTTTTCAACAGAGTTCTATATAGAATCATATACAACAAATTCTCCATCAATTTGAAGAACGATTTCACCATGCAAAGAAATATTTAAGCATTTAACTCATGGTTCTAAATAGAGCTATTCCTTTTACTAAAGAACCCCAGCAGAACCTTCTTTTTTAAGCGTGTAGGTAAATTGTAGGACTTACTGTCAGGGTTTTTTCCTTCTTGTAGAGAAAGAATTTTCCCACATGATGTGCTCTCAATCATAATGTCAACACATGCATAGGGCAGCTCATTTCCCTGCACTTAAATGTGAGCATGAGGAGACGGAAAAGAGCTCCTTTCAGGCGTCTTATCTCGATTGCTTCCTGCAAACATGTCTATGGACCAATCAGTATAGAGCCGGGAGGCCAGCTTGTTATCATTAATATAGGAAGCAGAAAACATGGCAAAACACTAGGAACTAGCCAGCTTTAGACTGCATCCTCAGTGGTCAGTTTCCCTCTGTATTCTCATGTACCTCAAGCCAACAGTCCATTAGGTCCCCCTCAGTCTCGCTTCCTCTTGGAAGCTCAGGACAAATCCTGTTGTTTTAAACACAATAAGCAAACACTGATCATGGAAGCGCACCATTGTATGATATGAGTGTAAAAAAAGACCATATGAATTCTGCTGGGTGTTTGAGGTTATAAGGACAGAGGTTAAGAGAGGCTGGCAGTAGGTAGATACACAGTCCAGATTATAATAATTTTCCAATTATTATATATTCATTGCATCTTTATCTCTATAACCCAATATAGAATGACACAAAATAGCCTAGTAATGCAAAACAATCCAACAATTATGAATTTTGAAAAGTACCTGTGCATCTTCAATGAGAATCTCTATTTTATTTGTTGTTTCTTTTTTTATTATTTTGAAGTTGATGTCTGTGCATTCAATGTTGTTTGATTCCTACATCAACCAAACAAAAACTGTGACTATACTTCTTTTTGAAATTTTATAGTAGTGAATTTTATTCATTATACATGAAAAATGCATGTCACAGCACTGACTTTACAGAAGTGATATTTTTAGGCAACATAGTTTTGATGCCTGTTTTTCAATTTAAATTGAAAAAAAAAAATCAGAAAAATTATTGTGTGTCCTATGATAAAATGATTTTAAATATATACATTTCATTTGATTTTGTCAGTGGTGTTACAGAAACATAAAATGTTGTTTAATTTTTTTTTAAGATTACTTCTTGTATGGATATCTCACAATTAGTGAAATTTATTTTATAGTTCTAAAAAATTTGGTTAACTTTTTCTATTATTTCTTGTATAGATATCTCACAGGAAGAAAATCTAAGTCTGAGAAGTCCACAATTGGTGAAATTTATTTTATAGTTCTAAAAAATTTGTTCTAAAAAAAGTTCTAAAAAACTGTGTTGCAGAGATCATGTCAGTGATGTTACCCATGAGACATAAGTTTAAAATTACAGCATGAATGCAATCTTTGTCATTTTCTACTTACATTATGACTTTGAAACTAATGTTGCAGTGCACTTTTCTTTGGAAACGCTCACATTTTAGTCATTTTGTCAGTGGTGTTACCTTCACTGGTGTTACAACTTCACTGGTGTTGTTCAATAAGACAGACTATGACTTCATTTGCACCTGGTCATTTCATGTGACTAGTATCTATATTGTGTCCTGATAAGATTTTGGCCACATGCATTTACACTTGGTAGTTAAATGCGTCCCCGGTTAGTCAGACTGAAATCTGATTGCTGTGTGCAAATGCGCTTGTTAAGCGGCAACTGATAACCAATGGTTTATCAATCGCCTTTTCATCTGCAGTTTGTTTTGCACAGTAGTGTCTGTCCATATTGCTATTAAGCATTTGATGGTTATCTTCATCGTAGACACAGATCATGTGCCCAGTGACGTATTGCATGAGGAGGACCCAAATCCAGATATAAATTGATTCTCAAGACGCAAGAAGTGATCACGTGTAAACAGGGTCTATACAACATAAAATCTGTCTTCCTATTTAATTGTGGAAAAAGGGTCTTTTACTTTGAAAGGACAAATACTTTATGAGATCACATGACCAGGAATTCTTATTATGATGTTGTTATTAAAATACATTCCAAATACCAATTAAAACTGTATTCATTTCCAACACTGGGTCGTACATTTGACTAAGTATAAGTTGGATTTGTTTGGTCTAGTTTTCAATAAAAAGATGTTTTTGAAGAAAAATTAGATTTTATGGTACTTTTTTTTTTAGATTTTATGGTGCTATGGCATCATTGCACATTGTTGACATATGGCGACAATTTACCAAATGCCTCACTTTAAAAAAATATACATTTTTTCAAATATTTGTATTATTTAAGCAATTTTAAAAAACAAAACACATTAAAACATTTTTATCATAATTTGTGCAATAGAGGGTTAACTTCCATTGAAAATTAAGAATGTTTTTTCCTTCTCTGACGTTACCATTTTGGAGATGTTTGTACCACCACTGCATGATAGTCTTCCAGTGAACGTACCACCATGAAGTACTGATCTATTAAAAAGCTGAACCTTGGCAATACAAATCCCCTCATCTGATCATGGAAAACGGCATCCGTTGTTTGGTCATGAGCTCCGGCTGGGAAGTTGTGCAGAGACATTTGCGCGTCAGCCACTGAATAACAAGCAGATGAAATACAGGGGTAATTCTGCAGGTACTTGGACTGTGGCCACACCAGCAGTGCTCATGTTTAATTTACAGCCTCTGCCAGCTTTTTACACATACAGTCAGACTGCAAATGCCCAAACTCGCTTCGAGAATTAATGTAGCTCTGAGTGCTCTCCAACTTTGAAAGCGGTAGTTAGTTCCAGGAAAACGTGGTGATTACAGATGGTACTCAAATCCTCTTATATCTGAAGTTTTATTCAAAAGGTGTTTGAGCTTTCTAAATTTTCCTCTTGAACTGGAAATAAAACTGTTATGAAATCAGTGTAAGAGGCCAGTTATTGCAGATAAAATAAGTGAACTTATCTTGTTGGCCCCTGAATTTTTACTGTACATATATATATATATATATATATACAACACTGTGCAAAAGTCAGAGACCTACCTTCATTTATTTTATTTCCAGTCAAAACAGCCACTGAGTAAAATTAATAATTTTCCTTGATGAATAGTCCACTCATCAATTTACATACAATGTAAAGGACAACAGGCATTTTCAAATTATCTCAAAAACATCAAAAATGGAGATATGAGGTTTTCTTCTGACAACAGCAATGTGTATATATATATATATATATATATATATATATATATATATTTGTGTGTGTATGTATGTATGTATGTGTATATATATATATATATATATATATATATATATATATATATATACACACACACACAAATGTATATACCACTTAATGTCTACCACTTACAGTTTCCAACTGTTAAATAACTGACATGTCCTGTATAATCTGCAGATCATGTCTAATTAGTTGAAATATAAAGAATGGCGTTATGTTATGAATGGTACAGTATAATCAGAATGAATAAATATGATCAGAATGAATAAACTCTCAAATGTTACTTATTTAAAGTCATTACACTGCTGGTCCAAACTGTTACAAGGTTCTCTGTACTGGGATTGAACTCTGCTCTCCCATACAATTTACTTAACCATTAGGTTAAACAGCCAATTAAAATACTCCTAAAATGCTCAGAAATACTCCAAAAACTTGTAACCATGAATTAAACATTAGGATTGTTCTCAAACTAAGTATTGTGTTTTTAGTGTGTGAGGGGCTAATTTCTACTATCACAACAATTTTTAATCACTAAAAAAAAGCTGTTGAGATAACGCTGTTAATTATAGCATTTCTTTTCTTTTTATTTTGATCAATAATGAATGGTGCTTTTGCAATTTGCTATTTGCTTAAATGAGAGGTTAATTAGATTTCTGATTGCATATTAAAAAAGTCTGTACTTGCATTACAGCCAACAGTTATCATATTTTTAATAATAATTTATTGCTTTTTCTATTGTCATCATGATATCCAACAGCTTTATCAAGCATTACATTTTATGTCAATATTGTACAGCCCTACAGAGAAGCTGAGCTAAAGTACTCAAAATCAAAACAATGTCTGATTATGATTTTGACCGCCACATTTTCAGCACCAGTGAGCCTAAACTGTATCTACAGGACAGGTGTAAAGCAGGTACAGCAATCATTGCAGGCCAGCAATCATTGCAGGCCACGGTAACATTGTTACCGTGATATTATTACAAATCAGTGAACTTTTTTCCATCAGTGCTGCAAAAAACTAATAAAATACAATGAAATAAAGACTTGGGTTTTTTAGGTTTTGACGCTGCAAAATGTACTTTTGAATAAAATTCATTTGGAAAAAAAAACACTCTTTCTTTAAGTAACAGATGCACTTAGCATTAAAGACTAGATTTCACATCCAGTCGCAAATGGAGATCACAACTCACCATGATGAAAATGTACAACGCTTTGGTCTGTCCTCCTTTGAGGAACAAAACATGGCCCTTAACCCAGTCAGCAACAAAGAACCTTGATTTCTTTGACGTGAACACCCTCAGGCATCTGCAGAATGTCAAGTGGTCACACTTCATCAGTAATGAGACCATTTGGCAGCACAGTAACCAGACCCAGGCCTCTATTCCTGCCAGACAGTGGCGTTGCAACTCGTCTAGCCGTCCAGTTCAGTTGCCACCTGACGCTGCACCTACTGAGCTCTTCCACTTTACCATCATCCCTGCAAAGGAAAACACAGAAGCTCTTTGTTGATATTGTGCACTGTGCCACAGGTACACTCTTAAAATAAGGGTTTCTGAATGATTCTTGGATGTTCAGCTCAGAAAATCCTTTCAGTGATACAGAACCTTCAGATTATGTTTAAGTTTATTAAACTGTGAAAAAGATTCTTCACACTAATGTCCAAAACTGGTTCTGTATAGGATCATTCATTGAAAGATTCTTTAGGGAATCAAGTGTCTACTCCAAAGAACTCTTTTTGGCACCTTTATTTTTTAAGAATTTATGTGAAGCCTCTTTATTCACACCACAGGAATTAAACCAGACGTAAAACATATCTTCAATTATGCAGTTTGTTGACTGCCTGACAGGACGTCTTTCTGGCAGAGACAACATCCTTTGGAGGACTGTGGTTGATGTACTATTTTTACTTGATAATTTCTAAGAGAACTGACCACAAACCAGACTGTTTCTAAGCTGTATGCAAGTGATTAAGTGATTGGTAACACTTCATTCATGAGGCCATACAACACCTACATAAGCCTTTCATGACACCTGAAATAAATCTCTATGGAGCGTTCGACCAACTTAGTTCAAACTGTGAAAAACTACTTATTAAGAGGTTAGATACACACAAGGAATATGTTATGACCTATTTAAACCCAATGCATCAACTGAGGTTCCAATTTTTTGTTGTTGTATTTAAAACGATCTTTTAGATTACTTTCAAAGTAAAGTTGAAAGACTGACATTTATCACGAGTTTAATTTTTAAGTAAAAAAAAAAACCTTTTTCAAAAATTCTGTCCCACGTTTTCATGTCACTACCGAAACACAAAGTTTTAGTCTCTAGGCGGACCCTTATTTTAGCCACACCCCTACATTTTAGAGCAGGAAGCAAGACTGCATCCCTGTCCCTCATGGCCACATGATGAGCAGTTTGATCACATTGTTTTGAAGTAAATGTTTAAGTCTGAAAATCATTGTGTAACATTAAGAACAGTCACTATCAAAATACATATTTTCTGCAATTAAACATTTTTGTATTTTGATGAAAAATGTTATGATTGTATGTGTGTACAACTGTTCAAATCTGCGTTTGCTAGTAGCATTTTTGCATTGTGCTCAAAATTAGCTGAAATTGAAACAGTCACTACTGAAATATTTGGTAAAGTTTTGGAGGCGTTATGATTGTTTTGTTAGTGACAAAGTTGAATGTTCAGTCATTTGTTTTGATAAAATAAACATAATTAAGGTGTAGGATCACTGAAACCTACATGATTTTAGTCTAAAGTCCAAGTCAGTTAAAAATCCAAAACGTGATTTTGACTTTAAATCAATTCAGGAGAATGATCCATATAAACCTTTAAAAAGGCTTATTCCAACACTTGTCAGTTGTCATAACACTTCTTCATTGAAATTGACAAAAGCAGCCTTTGTGACAATTGACGCCTGTTGAAATAAGCCTTTATGGATGTTTATGTAGATTCATTTAATCATTGAAGGCTTATGTAGGTGTCATGTAGCCAGAGTGGGGATGTAACAGGATATGTAACAGAAAAAGTATTGTGAAAATGTGTTCAGAATACAAAAAATAAATATTTATATTCGGTCCAAGTTCCATTTTGTACAGCCAGTATTTAGAATCCAGTAAAGTTTTACATTTGTAGGAGAATACGTTTAGAATACTTATTCATCAAACAAAAAAATGTACAACATACAAAATAAATACAATCAGTGCTTGCTTATTAACTATTTTAGAGCCAATGCACAACAGGCAGCAAACATGCTTGTTAGACAGATTCTAAAAAGGAACCCAGTTAACGACTTCTTTGCAAACACTGAAGCTCCTACTGAGCTCAACGTGATGATCAGTAACTAATCTCAGTGTTACTGAGCTCTCCTAAAGCCTGAATAGACTGATAAATCAATGTGATGATCAGTTATAAATGTCAGTGTTACTGAGCTCTGCTAAAGCCTGAGTGGACTGATAAATCAATGTGGTGATCAGTTATTAATCTCAGTGTTACTGAGTTCTTTTAAATGGACAACCAAACTAATAATCTTCTCAGTAGTGGACTTGTATGCAAGTGATAAGTTTAGAATCAGTGTTGTACTGGACTTCTGCTCAGAGGGTTGTGGGAGCAGCAAATTGTGTTTTAAATGATGAGGAATTTTTCATGAAACTACCAACTAATAACAGCAAGGAACAATATGAATTAACTAAGAAATCCCAAATTTATCTGCTCTAATAGAAGTTGAGTTATTTATTTTATCACTTGCCTTTTTTACTATGCTTTGTCTTAGCATTTACCTGCCCCTGAAGGACAAATGCATAAAAATTTCCTTTGGTGTTGTTCATGTGTTAGATTCTTACATAGCTTTTACAGGTTCTTTTTTCCTAATGAACAGAGTGGCTCAAATTCCTATCATTTCTGACATAGTGCAAGCTTGTCGAAGATATCAGTCCAGCTTTCAGTGTGAAATTACTATTTATATGGGACCACTTAAATGGAAGGTGATTGCCACTTTAAAGACTTTCCTCACTGCTTTCTGCACTGTCTGTTCCCAAGGATACAGTATGGTATGTCAAAATGGTGAGCTTTGCCCTGTTGACTGGTTACTTAGACACCAAGAATGGCAATTAGTTGTGAACTGACATGAAGAGCCCAGTGAGAGTCTGGGGTTCACAAACCTCTGACAATTTACTTAACTTAGTTCCAGTAATATTAGGTAGTAAAACTGTTGTAACTGATGTTGGTGATGTGAAACAAACCAGGCTTTTCTTTCTTCGGCGCTATTTAATAAGGCTTTCTTGAGCAAACCCTGCTTGAAACTGCTTTCTCAGAACCACTAATGTCCCTGATATATGTGCCTGTTGTATTAAACCAGCTGGGGATTATGTATCCTTGGAAGAACTATGTTGGATTTCGTCCCATGGCGTTTTATAGATTCTGCAACATTTGGGAAATCCTCACACTTATGATGAATTGAGAGAGAAGACATTGGCGCTGTTACTATGCAGGTAGGCTGTCTATCTGCCAGATGGAAGTCAGAGTCTTTTGTCAATAATTAGATTTCCATCCCCCATATCTTATCTTCGCCATCTGATTTGCCCATGTGTGATGCAGATTGAAAGCCAAATGTGCGCTTGTTTCGTAAAAACTTTGTTCCCATAAAACTGCAGGGGGCTATGACTGAGAACTGGGCTATGGAACATCTATTCAGTCTCATAAAAAGGAATGCTCTGTTGTCTGACTACAGAAAAAGATTCAGCGAGAAGATATTTAGGAAGTGGACATGATACTTGATGGCATTAGGGCTCAATTGCTAACATTCTTCACTTAGACTGAACCCAAGCCACATCAGATCACAGGTGGATGAAGGGAGCGTCACAGTGGGATTATCTCAGCCTCGGATCAGTTCCAGATGTGCACGGTTTGCGTTTATAAATGGCCTCCAGACAAATGCGCTTTATTGTACTGATTACCTCCACGTGAGAGAAATTTGTATCCCCAGTGATTAGTTAGAAACGATCTGTGTTTACGGCAACATCGGCATTAAGAGATAATGTTTACGCTGGTGATGCACTCCGTTTGGAAGACATACGTAAGGGTAAGGACTGCTCCGGGTGTGGGAAATAGCCATGCTGTGCTCGGCGGTCAGCTCTAGGACGAAGCCACATGTGTTCACTTGATTGCGGCCCAGTTCGCCACACACTCCGAGTCTATAAAACATTTGACACTGCCTGATGTGCAATACTGGGATTTGTTAATACCATACTCATCACATCATCTCGGTTCTTGTACGTTCCAAGGGGTGTTGTACCGTGGCACTCGGCCTTATTGCGCCACGTTAGCTAAATGACTGCTGGCCACCGCCTTGCCTTTACTTCATCATGTAAGTCATGGCCACATGTTTGTAATTTTTTTCATTTTCGTTTGAACATGGAAATGTAATAGAGAATATCAAAAGATTACAATCGTCATCTCACATAAAGGCCTAATACACTGGCTTGCGTGATCCCTATCAGGCTACAGCTGGAACTACTGAACTCTCTCAAAGAATCCTTAAGAATCCACAGCAAGAGAGTAACAAATGGACGCAAGAGTAACAAGCATTAAAGGAAGCTAGTGCCGGTTACTATGTTAGCCAAACAAAGTGAAGCCTTTCTTGTAACGGATGGGAAACATTCAGGCGACGTAATCGACGCTGGGAGAGAGAGGGCCGGGCCTTCAATTACTGCCGGTAATTGTTTGCTATTGCATGGCATTCGAATGAGATCAAGCAACATACAGGTGCTGAATGGACTGGCCAAGCGGTGAGCATCTGTCGAGTGCCAACAGTTTGTGAGATCACCGGGGAAATAAAGTAAACAAACGGAAAAGCCGGGACCCATGGCAGTACCTGTTTTGGGGGCTCATGTGAATTTTATTAAAGGCACTTTGAAAGGAAATAATAACAATAATCCTAATCAAAACAAGATGTTTCGCTGGCCTACGGTGCGTCACTCGCCTTGGAAGCTGAGATAATGTGTTTTCAGCGAGGCTCCAGAAAGTCAATGCTGTTCATAACATTTCTTTTGTGATGAAACTATTACTTGTCACTCCTCGAGGGGAACCTTTCCCTGAACATCTAAAAGAATGATCAACTTTCATAAGGTTAAGCAGCTGCTCCTGGAGCACAAAGGTGATCCTAAGTTGAGTCCCAGTGGTGTCATATGCTGTCTATAGCTAGGGGTCTACAGTAGCGCAGTTGGTCATGGCTGTGCATGAACTGGGTGGAAGGGATGGCACAGCAAGTGAGGCATCAATCTTGGCATTTGAGAGGTTACATCACTCCTCTAGAAAGTGAAACTTTCCTTTTGTTTTTCTTTTCCCACTGTCTTTGTCAGGAGGTTAAATACACAATAAAAATGTGGGCATTTCTCTTTTTTTAACTAGAAATTAAATTTATGAAGGAAAAAACATAAAACTTTAAGGGTCCTCTTCAGCATTCTCTCGCAGGTTTGTTAAACTTGATGGGGGGCATTTAATACAGGCAATCAAGCCATTGTACCCAAGTCTTGGCAGGCATGTTGCAGCAAACTGTGCAGCAATCACAGGGAAACTTTACAGTATCCTCCTTAGAATGAGGTCTATGGTGTGCTGCTACATGGACCAAAATGCTTATCAAACCTCATACAGTTCCATATTAATTGAGTGATTATTTCTTTTAAATATATTTGTATAGAGTGAAAAATTTAACTGATAATCTATGAGTATGCATTCTTGAAAGTGGAGCTGCATGATACTGATAAAATTCAATATCTGAGTATTTTCCAAAAGTCAATGAGGCCATTTTTCCTCTTCAAAAAGAATGTCTTAAAAATGTTGTCTAGTTACTCAGGCTGTGATTAATCCGGGTTTATACATTTGCACATGAAAGTATGCTGTTTATGGCAAACAGCCAATCGTGTGAAACATGAGGAGGAAGGAAAGAAGGAAAAATAAATCATGGTACCTAAATATGTAGAAAGTTATACATTCATAAGAGTAAAAAAGCAACACTGTTGCCACTGCCACCAGGGTTAGATCTGACTAAGCTTAATGGTAGCTGAATAAGTAAAATACTGCATCATGAGAAAGACGGCTGGATTGAGAATGCGGAGAAGATTATCTGTAATTTAAACTGCAGCTTATTAGAAACCCAAACGAGCATCAAATCATCAGCAATACACAATTAGCCAGTTATAAATGTATATAACTTAGATAGTTTGTGGTAGTCGTTGTTATTAGTTAGCCTCTAATTTAAGAGTATATCAGCTAGTAAGATGGAAAGGGCCCCCAAAAGGCTAGAGCCGGCCCTCTATTATTCATTCAAGTTATTCTTTTTTCAGTACAAGGAAAATAACAGTAAATACATATTAAACCGAAAATTACACAGAAGCCTCAACAATTAAATATAATATCAGTTTTTTCAGTATTTAGTGTGCCCACTCTTTGCCTTTATTACATCTTCTTTTCTCTTTTTTGGAAGACTTTCAGTTTTTCAAAGAAACCTGCAAGGATATTTTCCCACACCTTCAAAGTTCAGTCTTAGTAGTTGGTTGCATTTGCTGCTTCTCATGATCCAAGCAATTCCAAACACATTCAGTAATGTTGAGGTCTGGGCTCTGGAGTGGTCAGTCCATTGTTCTCAGAACACCAGCAGCTTCTTGATATCTGCACATTTTTAGACTGATAGTGTTGAGTTGTCTTGTCACAATGGAAGGATGGACAGAAACCTGTGGATTTTTTCAGATCTGAAATAAGAGTGGAGCTTGATTTTCTCTCAAAGAGGAAAGCTTTAAGTACTGTTTATTTGATGGTGATGGTGTTGGTGGTCTAACAGGGCTGTGTTGAGGCCCAACAAAACGTAGCAAAATATATACTTAAACAGAAATGGTAGTGCGCTGAACACTCTGTTGTATTGCTCCAGGTCTTGCATAACTGTTAGTCCTATTTTCTCTATTTGTCTTTTAATCATTTTTGAGCTCCATTATTGGAAGCTCTTTTGGTAACACTTTATTTGGAGTGGTCCTTTGTAGATGATTAATAAACTCTTAACAGATCATCAGTAACACATCAACCACATATCAGTGAAGTATCAGTAGTGAAGCATTTGAATACATTGAAGTAAATATCTTGTAGATGTTCTGTTGATACGTTACTTACATTAAGTAGATGTACTGTTAATATGTTACTTCCATTATGCAAAACCTAACCTTACCCAAAACCCTAACCCTAACCCTAACCTTGGCCCTAAACCTAACCCCTCACCTCAACCTCAACCTAAAACCTGATCCTAACTCTCATATGTTTTTGACATGTTACCGAGAGTCTCTTGAGTGTTTCATCTAAAAAGGACCACTCAAATAAAGTGTCACCGAAATATTTTCTGAAAAATAAATCGCCTTTTTGACAGGAAGTTTAAAGACATGAAGGCTGGTCTCTAACGTTTGCACAGTACTTTTCCTTCCCTGTCTAAAAGTTCACCTAATATGTTTTTCTAAATGCAACAACACTCCTTCAAAGCAAAAAAAACATTGAAGCCGTTCTGCTCTGTCATCCATGTCATGGAGGTACCTGCATCAAATCATTATGACATGTTCAGACTCTTTAGCGTGGGGGGATGCTGGTACTCACCAGGGGCTCCAGCTCTGACGTTTCAGAGAGGGAGAGGGTACGCTTATCAGTCACATTTCCCAGATTTCGTCTGCGGCAGATGTTGTCCGCTGGGCGAGCTGAAAATGTTTGTTTTTGCAGTGAATGTTTGGGAATATACCAAATCACGGAAGCCCAGTAATGGCAGTGTGTGTTTGTTTGTTACATTTGTTTGAATCTGAGGACTTCACAAGAAAAGAATCTTCCCATTTCTCGAGATGCGAAGATAGTGGGGTCTCTACCATGTGTTTGACATCTCTTTTTCATAATTTATTGAATTTCTTTCTGAATATAGCGCATATAACAGAATGTATGTCAGGTAGCGTGAATATGAACATTGTATATTAGGTAATGCTATGTAAATTGTACTGTAGTGTGCACATTGAAAACCGATGCATTTATTACTCCTTATATGAAAACCAACATCAAAATGTTATAATATCAATAGTAATATCATTATAGTATTATATTTCACCACTCGTGTCAAAGTCCTTATTGTAATAATATCATCTCAAATGGACCAATGTCAAAATAAAGGGCATCTCCACCAATTGTTTATAAAATTCTAAATGATTAAAGTTTAGATGTAAACAAAGTCATTCAGGGTGGTTTGATGTGAAACACTTCATTCTAGAGAAACATCCCAGAATTGTTCAGAGCGGTGGTGATAGGAACCAGACGTCCACCTCTAAAAGCTCCCTCACAGAAAGTGATTACATGAAATGGTTATGAATGCACTGCCTGACATCTGACACATTGTTTTATAAAAGTTTTGTGAAAATGTATTTTAATCCATTTAATCTATTCATGATCGAGGGTTACATGCAGGGTGTCGTAAGGCAAAATAGTCCCCAAAGAAAACTCATTATTTTCAGATTTATATAACAAATTAAATTAAATGGCTATATTTGCGTTGTAGATGTTGTGACCCCTGGTTCCTATCACCACCACTGTAAAGAATGAACCATTTCACCATTTCACATCAAACACTCTGAATGACTCTGTTTACATCTCAAGGACTGAATTATTCCAAAATTTTGAACAAAAATTGGTGGAGTCCCCCTTTAACAAAGAAAAGAACAAAAGTGCAGAGACCTCATTCAGGGTGTCAGTTCTTTGGAGTGAAATGCTGCGGTTGTGCAGGGTTTGACTCGAGGAGACATTTGTTCTCAGTGAATCACCAAGGATGTGAAACTGTTATTTGCCTGTCCAGTGGATGATACTTTTATTGCCACAGTGATTGATCTCTTAAAAATCCTTGGATGGATGTGTGTGAAAACGGTATTTTGACTTCTAGTCTGCACATCTAGTGAAATGTGAAGAAACTAGTGTGTAACAGCTGGTTTTGAACAACTTGGATGAGATTCGGTCCAAGTGATGTTGAGCCAAAACTCCCACAAGCCTGGCATATCAGCTTTTTTCTGAGAAGGATACCTCATTAAATCTGTGCACTGATGCTCAGATGTTAGCAACTGTTCCTTCTCTGTAATTAAATCCACCTCATTTGCAACAGCAAAAGCAAGCCACAGCAATGGGAATGATCACCAATGAGTGACTGTAGGTTTTACTAATGATTAACTCCCTACGGCATCCACTGACAAGAAAGAGAATCAGACTTCATACCGTGCATTCGTAAAAATAAAGGTTCCTAAACATCTTTTGGCTTGGACGTACCGTTTTTGGAAAAACCTTTGATTAGCATAGAACCTTTGTGTTAAGTAGAGATCCTTTAACCCTTCAAGACCGACACAAAACTACGGACATTTCAGCTATTTATTGTGCGACGTCTCGATGCCATTGCTGCATTTGTTTGACATGTAAAGACCTGACATGTTGTATTACAAGCTAAATGTTTGAAGAAGAAAACACATGAATAGCACTTTAGGTCACATGCAAGTTGCATTTTATTGTGACGCCAATTAAACAAATCAATAAACAGCTGTAAGTTGTGCTCTGAATGAAATCACAGTGCATGCAACAATAAATGAAGCCTCATGCATCTTTTACACAGTGATAGAAAACACAGTAGCAGACAGAAAGCACAGATTCTACATACTGATATATTTTTCTATGGCCAACATAGACATGCATATGATGTGACTCCTCTGGCTGCAGACTTAAATGAGTTTAAGCAGTGCCTGCCAAATTCTCAGACTGGATTACAGGTGAAATGTTTTGTTCCACAGGGCCTAAATGGGGGGGGGTGACATGGGGGCGGAGGTGTTAGATATGGTAATTAACTGATGACAAAATCCAGTGTTCTTTAGTTCTTAAAACTTGCACATCATATTTAGAAAGAAGCATTCTTTAGAAAAGTGATTCTCAAACTGGACCTCAGGGACCCCAGATGGTCCAGATTTTTGCTCCAAGCTAACATGCAACACATAGAGCAAATATGTGGACAATCTGGAGGTCCCTAAGGACGGTCTGTTGTTTTTTTACTCTGTTAGAAACAAAGGGTATGTGCAGGTACATTTTTTGTTCATCAAGGTACAAACAATGTAAATGTTCCCTCAAAGGTACAACAGTGGTTTTAAGGCCCAATTGTGTACCTTAAATAAGTTTTTCCCAGGTGATGTATGTAAAGTATGTATTTGTACCTTTTCTTAACCTAATGTTTTAAAATAGGACAATAAAATAAAACAATAAAATAAAAAGCTTGGGGACGAGACGGGGTGTGTGGAGTCAATACAGGACCCCATGTAAATTGAATCCTGTCCAAATACAGCTAATGTCATAACAGGATAGCGTCACCGAAAGACCTGTTTTTATGTCTGCTTTTCCTGTTCAGTCTGGCCATAAAGACAAAGGGCGTAAATGTTAGTTGACACTGTGGAGTTTAGGGACTGTTAGCACAGACTGCTGTGTCCAGAGTTTTAACTTTTGGAGGCCTGAAAAAATCAAATCTGCACCCATTAATGGAGGCTCAGACCTTTGGTTTTAGTACCTTTGTTAAACAAGAACTGCCAAGTAAATACACAGTTGTCCACTACAAAGGACATGTGTGGGAAATGTCAACAAATACTTGACTTCTCAGTGGTTCCTGGAAAGGCCAGACATTTCTTTGTGCCGGTGTCACACTTTCACAGCTCCCCATTCAGAATCTTGTGGCCTTAACAACTCACTTGTGTCTTGGGTAATGAGCAAACAGTGAGAGGTTTACTGGCCAAACTGCAAAAAGAAGTCATATTACTGTTATGATATTTGTAAAGTACTTGTTTTTGGGTACAGTGGTCCCAAAATGGGGTCTTCAGAGTGAGAGCATGAAAGAATTTTATGTGGTTCCATAATCCTATTAAACCGAGTGTCTCACCAATGATCCATTCTGATCAGTCATGGCACCTTAAATCTGCTGCCAGAGGAGTTACGGGACGTGCATGAGCACACAGGACAGAGTGAAATGTGTCAGCACATAGAACCAGTGCTTTATGTGTGGTATTGTGTTTTCTGTCTGTGTGTAAAAGATGCACGAGGCTTCCTGAACTGTTGGATGCACTGTGATTTTCGGATGCAAAGAACTTTATGGACTTCTTTCATGACATAGAAGGATAACTAGAATGTCAGAATTAAAAAATGAATAGAATTATCAAACAAATCCACTGAAAACACAGAATTAACAACTGTAATTCACTTACGCTTTACCGCCAACACTCCATTTGCAATAACTCGACTCATGTCAAAGTCCAGTACATTGCTAGAAATAAAGGTTCTGTGCAAGGTACAATCAAGGTACAAACAAAGTAATTGTTCCCTCAAAGGTACAACTTTAAGGTCTAATTGTGTACCAAAAAATTAGTTTTTCCAGGTGCAAAGTACATATTTATACCTTTTCATAACCTAATATTTTAAAACTGAACAATAAAATAAAAAGCCTGGAGACGAGATGGGGTGTGTGGAGTCAATACAACTTAGAAAATATCATTTTAATTGATTATGGTACAATTATGTTCCCTGACTAAACGTACTGAGATGTACCCTTGAGGGTACCACCCCAGTGACAAGAGGGGTACTGCCCTAGTGACAGTTTCATACCTTTTTTGTCTGAAAGTGTAGCAAAGTGTGTCCACTCGGCAGCCATCTTTGCAACACCCCTGAGCAGTTATTTCCACTCATAGAAGACCAGACTTCATCTGTTTGAAAGGGGAGAGACTTAACCGTAATTAACGTTCCAAAAACATGTATGAAATCACTGATAAAAAACAGGAAAAGCTCTCTGCTCTTGTTCAGCAGGAATACCAATGCTTTCACAATAAAAGTCCCATATAATTCTACTGGTAAATGTAAGTTTACTTTATTTGAACACTAAAATAAACACTAAAATTGAATACTTTATGTATTTATACTACTATGACTAATAATAATAATTATCATTTTTATTATTAGTATTTGTAATTGTGGTTTGCAGTGACAGAAAAGTTGCTAATAAACATTGACCAAGATGGGTTTAAATGAATATTTCTGTTTTGTAGTGAATATTTATACTTGCAAAAAATGATGGGGTAATTTTTCATATATTTTAGTTCACGATGCCAGTTAAAAATTTACATTTAAACTTTATGCCATTCATAAATAATCCATAACATTTATAATTCCATAAATATGAGACACTTTTTACTCTGCATAAGTGGTTTGAGTTTGACACCCTTGATGTAAAGTTTCTATACCAATCAAGAACCATATGTCCAAACCAAGAACCATATAGGAACCTTATTTTTAAGAGTGTATCTGACTGTTTTTTCATTTTTCACTCTGAGTCTATGAAAGAGAAAACTGAGCCATTATTTTGTCTCAGTTGAACACCAAAACGGTGACTCAAGACAGGTCACGGCAGCTAATTGTTACCGCTTTCTGAAACTTAATGGCTACAATGTTGTGATAGCACAGCGTTAAATAACATTGCATGAGAAAGGGATCCTGATTTGTATTCGCCTGCTTGAGTACAGTCAGAATTAACTGAAAGATGTTTTGTCAGGAGTTGGTAAGAAGTTGGTAGGATCATTTTTACATGTGGGTCAAACAAACAATGGGTTGCCATGATATCGTGACTTGTTTGCACAGAGCCAAGAGTGTTTTTTTTTACACTGTTTGGACACGCCATCCCATTTCACACCCATTTTTTGTGTCATGAATGAGCTCAACGTTACATTTACTGAGTAAAGAGGGGAAAAAGAAGAAGCAATAATGTGCATGGACGATTTCACCACGGACTGTTTTCGAGACACTTAAGAGATTAAAAGAGTTTTTTACTGCAAAACATGTTATGAGTAAATCTCACTGTCACTGGCCACACATTTGTGCTATTTTGTATTCAAAGCATTTCTTTTTTATATAGCAGAGAGAGTTCATCTCGCACATACACGTTAGGTTGTTGCACTGGTACAAGTGTTTCTTCTAACAATGTTAAAATTCACCATGTGCAGGTATGTGCTCTGACAGAGCTCATCTCATCACTGTTACTGCAGCTACAACCCAACAGGTGGCTGAAGACCAAAAGCAAAATAGAAAATAGATCAGAATGACCATGAAAAGATATAGGGAAACTCTAGATGCAGTTTTCAGAAATGCTACAAGGAGAAGATTAACTGATTGGTGGAGTTGATCCGTATAGCATGCAGTTCAGAACATTTCAATCTGTGAGATTTTACAAAAACTAATAAAAGTGGCTCAAAGCTCTTAAATTGTAAAATCATACACACATACAAGGCTAAAGTTAGCTTCTTATTTGCCAGCTTCTCATTTGAATTTTCTTTTCCACCTTAAATGGTGCTGCAGTTACACTGAGGTGCCTTAAACGTAGAAAGAATTAAGAAAGATGGTGAATATGAAGCGGACATCAGGTTACCTCAATAAATGCATTAATTTACCTCAATACATGAGGTAATCAATCAAAAAAATACCTCAAACATTTACTAAATGTTTACTGACCAGTGTCTCACTCCATCCCAACTCTCAGCCATTTAGATTTAATCTTTGATGTTATCACTCCAGCAACAAATCAAATAAAATCAAGGCAATACACTTAAAAAGTGATCCAAGGCTCCCGAGTGGCGCAACCGAGTGGCCCTATCATCAGGAGATCGCGAGTTCGATCCCTGGTGATGCTACAGCCATCCGTGGCCAGCAGTCCTAGAGAGCACAATTGGCCTCGCTCTCTCTGGGTGGGTAAGATGGCCCCCCTTCTCCCCCCATCACTCAGTGCGAGACTAGACAGCGCAGGCGTCTGCTAGCTGACGTAACAGATCTGGCGGTTGGTGCTTTCCTCCGAGCGCATTCAGCTGTCCAATGTTCGAAAAGATGCGGCGGCTGACTTTGCAGGTCTCAGAGGAAGCCTGTGTTAGCCTTTGCCCTCCTAGCGTTGGTAATATCGTGTGATTGGGGGGTCCTAACTAGCGGGTGGAATTGGGGATGACTAAAATGAGGAGAAAATTGGGTAAAAATAAAAAAAATAAATAAATAAAAACAAAAGAAGTGATCCAAAAAAACAGTGTTTTACTGTGTTTGCTGGATAAGTTATGGATTTGTTATCTCATTACAAACCGCCACAGCACTGCTGCATGAACTTGAAGTTGCCTACCAAAATAGTGGCAGCACGATTGTGGCAGCACTCGGCCAACGCGTTGCAAACACTCTGTGCCTCTGTTCAAACTCATTGTGCGTTCTTACGTTACTGTGGTGGTTAAAACACTCAGTACAGAAGCAGCGATAGAGGACAAATCAGAGCAGGGTCTACTGCTATTCCAACAGCTCCAACAACTGAACGTGGACAAGTAGAGGTGAGTGAGCTGCGTGACATTTTTGAACACAGCTGCGGGCGAAACCCTGTCTGCGTAGCTCGAAGTGTCTGCATTACCTCTGCATTCGAAAGGTAAGATATAAATTTAAAAAATCAAACATTTCCACACCCACTGCGGCAGTATGCTTTAGCTAGGCTGCCTGAGCTGTTCTATTGTAATTTATTTCATCTTTACTGTGGTTAATGTTTTGCTTGTAAAGAACAAATGAATGCTTTATAGGGAAATGTACTGCATAATCTTGCTACTGTTTTGTCTCAATTGGAGAAAAAAATGTGCTCATATTGGTGATGTGCCTAAACTTTGGTTAGTATGCAGCCATTGTGGTGCGTCATAGGCCTTCTTTAACTTGCTGTGATATCATAACAAAATCACTGACCATGCAAAAGGTAGGCAGATAGGGGCCCACCAAACACATGTGCCCAGAGGTTCATAACTTGATGATCTGGGCCTAGCCTGCCCATTCACACTGAAGTTATAAGGAGTGTTTCAGTCCAGCCTGCTGTTTGAATGGGGCACAATACAGGACAGACAATCAACCTTAAAGGCACACTAACAAAAACAGCCTGTTTAATTCTAATGGCGTAAAGAGAGGTTTCATAATGGTCATGTAAAAATGAATGATTACTGTTTTTGGTACAAAAAACCCACAAATATCATAAGTGGACCTCAGGGGGGAAATAAAATACTAGAAAAATGTAGGATTTGGGCCCTTTAATATAGAATGACAGTGGGTTAAGATTCAGAGTCCGTTTCAGGCTGTTACAACATGTCTGTATAATTGCGTGTCTGTTTGTTTTAGTATGCTCTTTGTTTTGCTGCCAGAACACCCCCATTGTCAGACACTTCTGGAAATGGACCACATCTCAGCAGTTCAGTCTTTCTGGTTCATATCCTCATTTTAAAACAAATACTGTAAATCTGAGGTGTTACATGTGTCTCTGTCGTTTTTCGAGTGCGGGCTGAACCATGTCAAAGCCATTAGTGAAACTCTAGCATCTCCAAAGCTGCAAGTCAGTGACTGACAGTGCTTTTCACATGGTTGCTCTCCCAGAGCAATGTGATAGCAAAATATTTACACAGCCTCTTGATTTGTCTAAACTGATTTTGATCCCTATCAAGTATAGGACAAGCAAGCATCTGCCTCCACTTATCAGATTCTCATGTGTTTGTGTGAGTTGTGGATGTTTATTGACAAATACGCTGACCTGGGATTTGGGCAGCTGTAATCTGTCCAGGATTTCATTTGTAGTTTAAATAGAATGTTTCCACTGCTCGATTATGGAAGTTGATTAAGTGAACCTTTGATGAATTACTATGAGTGCAAAACATAATTGATCGAATGCGTTGTTTTTGGGGTGGTCATTAAAGTGCATGTACTATGAGTAACAGTACTTTATTAAAGTATTTCCATTTTTTTAAGGCTTGCTTACTTTCACACCTCTACATTTCACACTGGAATTTTTTTTTGTTGTTTTCTATTCTTTTTTTTTTTTTGAAAGTGCCAGCTGCCCATGTGGTAAAACTGAATTATGAGTGGAGCAACATAAATTGACTTGAAAAAACCTACCTTAAAAGCTCAGAACATTTTTTTCCTTTTCATGTGAAGTTACTATTGTGGAGATAGGAAGTTTAGGTTTTGTCGTGACAGTGATGTTCTGGGACAATAACCTTTTAAATTTTACATTTTACATTTAGCAGATGCTCTTACCCAGAGCGACTTAAAAAAGTGCTTTGTTGACCACTCAGAGAAAGTATCCTAGTTAGTACAACTAGGTTACAGCCTAAACTATCGTTGAGCTCAGATACAGACGGACACAAAAGCCAGTTCTGATGCCTAGAAAGATACAAGATACAGAAGCATAAGTGCAGTACAATGTATTTTAATAAGTGCTAGATTAGTGTTTAGAGCTTTACAAAGATGGTTTTCAGTTTGGGGACTCTGAACGGACTCGGACAGTCAGTGGAAGTGTGTTCCACCAATGGGGTGCCAGGACAGAGAAGAAGTTATCTTCTGCACATTTTAATGCACAATTACTGGTTCTTTGATGAAAAAATATAAAAAAATGGAAAAATATAAAATGTGGCCTGTAAAAAAAATTGCATATTTTATGTTTTATGTCCCAATATGTTAAACTGAGAAAAAGTGCAATAAAATTTGTAGACAAATACCATATGTAAATGTGTTCTCCATAGTGGATGGATTAACTTGGAAAACCAACAAAACAATGTGACCAGGGTTCCAACTTTTGCCCACGACTATATAAATGAATGTGATGCACTTACACCAATAAATCAAACCAATCATAGCACACATTTCACTAAATCCCTCCCATAAATACCCAATGTCCAATCATAGCTTAGCAACTGAGCAACTCAGACAAGCATTCAGAATGAAAGAAAATTCCATAATGCTGTGCAGAGCAATTTTAAATCAGATACTCAACATCCCAGCAGTTTGGATGGGAAAATCAATTTTACCTATTTCCTAAACTGAAGACACAAGACACAATATTGCGTTGTTAGAATAACATAGTACTTTTAATTTTGATACACAAGTACATTTAAAAACAATTACTTTTGTATTTTAACCCAAATAAAAATATAAACAGAGCACTTGTACTTTTCCATGAGTGATATTTTATCTGCAGTATCTCTGCTTTCACCCAAGTACAGGATTTGTATTCTTTGTCCACCATTGATCCTCATTCCTAGCTCTCCTGCTGACCCTATAAAACTCTTTTCTTGGTCCAACATAATGTTCTCCCTAAGCACCCCTGATCTGTACTGTATCAGTAATGTTTGTCTCAGTCACTTGTCCAGTTGATACTGTTTATATTCGAAGACAAGTCCAAAGAAATCAAATCTGCACCCATTAGACAACAGGCGACTACGTCCCTTCTCCAAAGAAAACAGATTAAAATTGGACTCTCTCGTTTGCGGCATTCAAATCTAGTGATCCCAGGTGGCCTCTCTAAATGGGTTCTGTGGTGTCACAGCATGACAGGCAGAAAAAATACATTTGCCTTGTGTATTTTTGAGGCTGGCCATGTGACAGCCTTGAAGAAAATGCACCTGGTCTGGTTTGAAACGCTGCTCACGTTTGCTGTTGTCAGCCAGCAGTAGCCAAATTGCTTGTACCAGTTGAGTACTTAGAACTAAAGCAATGGATGAGACTTATGAATATGAAATGTCTGATATAATGTAGTCTCGTGGGGCCAGATGTATCTTGCAAAGATTTGTGGTGGGGGCAACTTGTTAAACTTTTGGTACTGCATAGGGAAATCTGCCACAAACAAGAGCATCCCCCCTCTAAAACCTGCTCTCAAATTCCTCTAGCCCATTCTCTTTCAAGCAGATTAGCTAGCAAAGCTCTATCATCAGCACATGGAACTGTTATTCTCTTCTGAGAGGTAATGTTTGTTTTTACCACATGTAATATGTTCTCTGCATTAATGACACGTGCTTATGTCGAGTTTTGGCAGGACTTTTAAGTCAGGATCACTTATGTTCCATTTATGGGCTAACGACTGCTAGTTGTCTCTTGTCTGATAATATTGACCAGTGCTCCATCGCCCTCTACTTTGAGCTCCACCTTCATCAGGCATTGGACTGGCTTAGAAATTTCACACTCAGTTTGTTCCCACTCTATGAAGTCTACATTCCCACCTACATTTAGCCCAAAAATTCTGTGGTTGTCCACAGACGCTCTCATTTCAAGAACATGTCTAGCCTGTTGAGACTGGCAATAAACCTGATCACCTGTGTCCAAAGGTAGTAGAGGTCATTAAATGATCAACACCTTAGACTTGGACTTCCCACAGTTTAGTGTATCAGCTATATTTCACACCAAAATGTCTGCTGATATAGACCACATCTAGATCTGCAAATGTTCTGTCATTGCAGAACCATCCTGAGGTGGTTTATGTGGTGGTTTATATATTAGTCCCCATTGGACACTTAAGAAACTGAACATTTGCATAGCCGCATCACAATGCTCCTCGTTGGTATGTATGTCCTGTTCATAGAAGCTCACATTACTGGCTAAAGCAAACATTACCGGAGGCACCGTGGTTGAATAACTAATCCAAGAGTCAGCTGTATAGTCTGAAGGGGATATTTGGTGTTCCTTGGTATTTTAAACTATCGAAATCTGATCGATTGAGAGCTACAGCTGCTAATGGTTGCACAGCGGGGAACATTTTTGATGGAAATACTCCTGAGGTTGACTGTTTGGATTGAAGGACATTCCACCAAGTTGTTTTTGTCTGCAACAACTGTCTTTAAACACTGGGCTGCTTTATGCAGCCAAGTGTTCTTGACATATGTGGATTCCATCTGTGATAGAATCCTGTAAATGTAACACTATTGCAGTTGGCAAGACGTGAGATTAAAAATGATTTTCTCCCATATTGCATGCACGCTTGACATTCAGCTTGAGATCTTAGCCATTATCACCATGTGTTGCGGCCTTGAAAGTCATTGTTGTAGCATTCGCTGACCAGCAAATCTCTGTGTCCCCAAGAGCGGCCGCCATGCATTGCAGCAACGTTTCGCAGTGGTTCCCTGGTGTGAACGGAATGCAAACATCTAAAGACAGGTACCGGGAGACAGAGCGCACAATGTTCGAAAGACTTGAGTTTCACGTTTTGAAAATATTTGACACTTACGGAGTGCATATTTGGATCTGCCCCTGACGGAGCTTGATGTTTTGGCTTGTTGTACAGCAGACACCCCCTGTTGTTTCTTTCCTTTTCCTCCCGGAGCAATCGCCAGTGTGGTGCAACTCATTTGGCAGCATTCCTCTTACCTTTTAAAAGAGGCCATGGCAGCGAATGCATAGGCATGTAAAAACAAACTCTCAGGGACAGGTTAATAGGACCCAGAGTCCACATAGAGGGGGAGGAAGGGGGGTTAAGGTGCCCTTAGGCCTGGGAGTCGAGGTAACCCACATTTACGGAGACTACCTTACAGTTATGCGTGGTTATGACCCACACCCATCAAGCATTCCTTGTTTTTTAGAGTCAGAAGATGCACTTAATGGCAGTACGTATAGATACACAGAAGACATGGCTTTTACCCAATCTGGAGTGAACAATACCATCTTTGTGTAAAATCATGCCTGTGATAATAGCGCCTATAAAACACTCAAGGTTTCTGAGTCAAAGCCAAGATGACTGTTACTCTTCTGCATTGTCATCTTTCAGCAGAGCGTTGGACAAGGGCAGAGAAAAAAAACATGCCCAAGAAAAATTCTATAAGTCCACCATGGAGCAAATAAAAAGAAGAATGTGACACCGTAAAAGTAATGATTTTCGGAACAAAATAATAATACAAACAGACGTTATTACCACAAATTGTGCTGCAGACATTCCACTAAACTTCCCTTCACCTCCGAAGTGCAGACACAGCCTCTGCTCCCTCGAGGACACATTAAAAATCCCTCCACGTCATTAGGGGTTTGTTTAAATCCAAAATATTCCATTTATTAAACCTTTTAAATGAGATGGAAATGCAAACTGTAGAATAACATTGTAAATGAGGCTTGTGACTTAATTAGCGAAGTGATGCTCGCTTGGGGGCAAACACTGAATGAATGATTTAACAGCCCAGCATGAGGGTGTGACTGCATGCATTTTTTCTCACTGCTAATTCAATTAGACAGTCTGTGTCATAGCTCAGATCACTTCCCTTCAGTTTTATACTCACTACTTGTTTATTACTTGTTAGTTTATTTTGGACTGTGGAGAACACTCATTAAGCTACATCATTAACACCTAAAAGGTGATCACTGCACAATCCAGGGAATAACTCAGAATAACTCAATCACTCAACTCAATCCAGAAGGACTTTTTAGCCTATGCATTGTGCATTACAAAGAACGGAACATATATACATATACACTGTGTGAACAAAAGTATTGGGACACCTACAAGAGCTTTTATGATTCTAAATCCAAAGGCGTTAATATGGAGTTGGTCCCTGCTTTGCAGCTATAACTGCTTCCACTCTTCAGAGATGATTTCTACAACCTGAGTGTCTGTGGGAGGTTTTGTTCATTCATCCAGAGGAGCATTTGTGAGGTAAGACACTGTTGCTGGATGAGAGGGCCTGGCTCACAATCTCCGTTCTAGTTCATCCCAAAGTTGTATGGTGGGGTTGAGGTCAGGGCTCTGTGAGGGCCAGTCAAGTTCTTCCTATACACTATGTAAGATTTTTTTTTTTGTTATAATTGAAAGAAGCAGTATTACTGAGTCAAGAGAAAAGTCACCTTGTAAAGCCTGAAATAATCATTTAAAATCATTTAAGAGTTAAAAGGTTTTGGGTTGGATTTCGTGCGATGTTCATGCCTCAAATGCAAAATCAGCATAATACTGATGAAGATATGATGTCAATAGTAGATCATTGACTCACATCTTCAGAAGACACTTCCTTCACCATTTTCTCAAAGAGAGTTCTCTTTGAACACTCAACATCATCAGATACTTCCATTAAGGGAAGGAATCCAAAGCACAACCAGTGTTGCATGTAATTACAAATTTCCACCAGAGGGGTCTCCAAACTCCCCAACTCTTACATCGTGTAACTACTGAGCAAGTGTCTTTGACATTTGAGAAAATTCTATGTAAAGCTATTTATCTGGGCAGTGGGCGTGTATTTGTTCTGAAAAATGTTTAGAATACATATAAATAAACAATACACTGTGATTTTATATGTATAAGTGTGTAAGTTAGCTTAGCCATTTCCAGAGTTCTCCTCAAGGAAACCCAGTTTCTCTAATCAATCATGGCTGTAGGGACCGTTGTAGTTCGGTAGGGGGTGGGCATGCTCCTCACCACCTTTAAAAAATGTATATTTTGTACCCACCCATACACTTTTATTGGCTCTATTTCTTGCTTGTTTACACAAAATGTCAAATATATTATCTATATTTAATGTGTCCAGTTCGAATATGTTGAAATAAAATGGTCTGTAATGGAAACTGTTCCTGGGATAAGGACAGAAAATGCTTTAGGCCTCACTCGCAGAACAGAAAATGCCACCCCAGAGAAAACATGAAAAGAACAACAGAGTAAACCTCAAACCCACCAACATTACAATGTCCCTCGTACATCCTTCAATACTTTATTAAATTTGACCAGGTGTGCCGGCGGTCAGTCAAATCAACAAATCAATGCAGTGGAGGGCATCAATAATTCAGGAACCGAACTTGTGTTCTTCTAACTGTATTCTACTAATCAAGATATTAAAGTCTGTTTTGAAAACATGAGAGTCTTGTTACTTTTTACTGTGTTTATTTGTATTGATGCTTTATAGGCAAAAACATACTGCCATGATAAATAGTTCTCAACAATTTCCGTCACTGCCTAAGACCTTTGCACAATGATTTAAGAACGATTGTTTCTTCTTCTTTAAAGTTACCATTTCTGAGAGATGTGGGGTTTTTCCTTTTAGAGTATTAATGATATTCCACACGCAACAGCTGAACAATGAAAGCAGTGCCGTTTGCAGAGCACATGTTGAACCGTTATGGTAAAATAGTGTGAAAATATACTCAAAAATAAACATAAACACCAGATTCTCCAGCGCAACAAGGAGACTGGTCCTAACAAGGTCTGCTCAGGAATGCGTGCGGTCACGACTGCAGATAGCATTTAGCTGAGCTACAAAGAGATGAGCAGGTCTCTGTTTATACATCCCCCAAAAGGCATGCTCTGACGTCCCTCTGTCAAAAGAGAAACACTACATGTTGACATTGTGTGTGTGGTAGACATTTGTACGTCAGAGATTCTCCCAGTTCTTTCTTCTTTTCCCCCATCTGCAAACCCCAGTTTATTTGAATGGTGTATTACTGCTTTCCATTGTCTAGTACTGTCTACATTCTGTTCTTGTGACAAGTGGTGGGTGTGAGGTCTAAGTTAAAGAAATAGACAAGAGGCCTTCAGGTTCAGGGAGCTGAAATCTAAAAGAAAAGTCAGAGAGCATCATGAGCCTATCCAAATAACCAACTCTAAATGCTTTCATATGATGGTACAAAGGAAGAAAGGAGGGCAGTACCATCTCCGACCTGGAGTACACTGCATCAGCTAAAGAAATAGTAACAAAGTATTTACTAGCAAACAGCATCTTCTGTACAGTAAGGCTCTCTGTGCAGGTCTGTGTACTGTGTAGTGGTCACTGAGCCTATGCAATCTTAATCAATGTTGAGTAACACTACGTGATCCACATGCAGCACCATCAAGTACAGTACTGTGAGTCAGAAACCGCTGTTCATTTATTTGAATTGCAGTTAAAACGGCCATTAAGAACAAGTTATTTATTTTTTGGTTTCAGTATACAAGCAGAAAAGGTTTTTAACAGAAAATTACGCAGAAGTCTTAATAACTAAATTTAATATCAGTTTTTTCAGTATTTAGTATGTCCACATTTTGCCAGTGTATAAAATTTAGTAGCATCTAGCAGTGAGGATGCAGACTGCAACCAACTGAATACCCCTCCCTCACCACTCCCTTTCCAAGCGTGAAGTAGAACCTACAGTGGCCTTCCGGTTTTCTGCCATTGCCCGTCCCGAATTTGTTTTGCTTCTTCATGTTTTTGTTTCTTTGATGATGAGGATTCACCCTCCTTTCTTTTTCTTGTGCTGAATAATAAGACAAAATGATCAGGCAGCACCATCAGCAACCACTACTGGTGCTAAAGCGTCACCAAATTCAAGCTGCCACTTCAACGTAAAAATGCAAAAGGCACTCTCTAGAGCCAGTGTTTGGTCTGTCCATTCTGGGCTAATGTAGAAACACGCGCAACATGGTGGCCTCTGTTGGAAGAGGACTAGCTTATATGAAGATATGAAGGGCTCATTCTAAGCTAATGAAAATACACAATACACCACGATTCGTAGTTACAGGTGATTGTACACTAAGGAAAACATGGTTTTGTGTACTATATTCCATTTCTGCTAATAATAGATCACCTTAAATCTTACACACTGCACCTTTAAAGAAATCTGCAAGGATATTCTTCCACACTACCAAAGTCATTGTTAGAAGTTGATTGCATTTCCTGCTTCTCATGATCTAAGTAATCCCAAACACATTTAATGACTTAGATCTGGACTCTGCTTTGGTCAGTCCATTGCTCTAAGAACACCAGCAACTTCTTTGTTTGATCTGCGATTTTTTTTTTTCTTATTGACAGCTATACATCCTTTCAAACCCATAGCATTGAGTTGTTTTGTCACAGGAAAAGGTCTAAGATCAAAAATAAAAGCTTTAATCACTGTAATCTGATGGTGACAGTTTTCATGGTCTACCAGGTCTTGCATGATTGTTAGGAGTTCCAATTTCTCCATATCTTTCAAAAATGTTTTGAACTCCAGTTTTGGAAAAACTGCACTTGTTTTCCTTTAACTTTCTCTTTCCTTATGCAAGTGGATTGTTATCTTACTCTCCTCAGACATATCTCCTGAAAAATGAATAGTTTCGTTGCCATCTTTAAATATATGAAGGCTGGTCTCTGTCCTGTAAATTACAAGTGTTACAAATAAATGATATAGTACAACAGAAAGTGGCCAATTTGCAAGGCTCCTTTCTGTGTTTCTAACATTGGTATGTATTCAGCTGGAAAAAGGGGGAAAAAATCTGAACAAAGCACAGAGTAGGCCAAGTGGAAAACCCTCATGCCTGCAGTGGTTCAACATAACCTCGAACAGCACAAACAAGGGGAACACGACCATGAATACTTAATGGCTGCTCTATTCCAAAATGGTCTTTTTCCATTAATCACCGTAAATTTTCCTCCACTGTTACCTGGAATAATATGGTTGAATGTATTTTCCACTATTACTGCTAATTGAGAGATGTGTGATATTATTAGCCAACGTCTGCACAGTTTGCTTATTAATAATGCAATCAAATCAAGCATGCAAAGGATTTTCCCATGATAAGATATTCCACTGAAAACGCACCAAGGCCATAGCAAGATTATGTGCTACAGGACTGTGTTAAATGCACTAGATAAAGGCACACTCTGTTTTTTCTGGCATGGCATTTCACAACCTTTAAGTGAGATAGCAGGAATGACTTCTCGCTTTTGGACCACTGCATCAAAATTACAACCATGACTATCTTAATGGTGTCTCCCAGGATTTGAAGGATTAAAGTATGGCTACAGCTATTTGGAATGCATTGTGGAGCATAATGCTTTGCCACACAGGCAGTCAGTGGTACAGAGGATATACTCTGAGCTTCCAGGCCACATCGGCCCAGGCAGCTGGGCTTCTTCAAGCTTTCTTACTGCATGGTCTCTTGAACAAAATCCAGCTGATTGGAGAGGTGATGAACCCCAGCGCCCTCAGGCACACTTACGCTTCCCAAAACAGGTCAAGTGACTCGACCTGGCGGTGGAAAAAACTGGCTGAAACAAGTCTCTTCTATAGGCGCAAGAAGTCAGCTTCCAGCCCTAGGTATATTTATGAGCTAGTGCGGACAGTCGGACAGGTTGGGGGCACCTCCAGCTGACCCTGACGAGGCTCGGCTCAGCAGGGTCCCGCAGCCAGCAAGCGCTGAACTGGCTCAGCCCTGTGGAAGGGGGGTGAACAGTCATCAACAAGGCCCACCGCATTCCTCAGTGCGCCCCGGCCAACGTCAACAGCTGCGGGCAGGACCGAGCCCCCACCACCGCTCACCTTGCCTGGCGTCTCGACGGCACGCTGACAGCGAAAGCCTCCCAGCATGAGAGGCCATGCTGCGTCTGAGGCTTCCACCAATCAGCACATGTTCCACTGAAGTCCAAGGCAAAAAAAATGGCCTTGCCTATGTGGAATGGCATTCCACATAAGGTGTACGGTAAAATACCCAAAAATCTCCGACCCTTTTTCAGTAAACCATTCCAGGGTAAGCTAAGACAACAGATTAGGCTGGCATTGTGACAAGTAAGAGCTGAAACAAGTAAGCGCTGAGGTAATGACGCTAGTTTTCAGGCACACTTTGAAGCCACTCAAAAGGATTCTGCCATCCTCTGAACATCTGCCTTGACGCCTGACAATTACATGTTTGAAAACACTATTTCATCCATTCTCCATGGTTCCCTCAGTGACAGCAATTACAGGGTACTCATTAATCATGAATGAGGGCCTGTTTTGATCTGGCTACACATTTATGGCAGCTCCACCAAAGTGACCTTTCAACGAACCAGTGCATATCCAAGCTTCCTCCTCATTTGCCAAAAGTAACTGTGGCAGTCATTAAACTGACAATCACTGTGCTTGAGACTGCCAGAGTACCAACCACTATGATACAGTCTTTATTTTTTTTATGTACTTCCTACATAGAGAGCAACAGCACATTTAGCTAAATAATTCACCACAACTGCCCACCCACCAATGTCGAGTAGATAGGCCAACTGTGTGGAATTTCACTCATTCAACACATTTAATTGGATCCCTTAAGTTGTATTCTGAGCTGACTTGTTTTTCTTATGACATGTGCACGATGAATGATTTCATCCTCACTAGAGGGTCAAGTAGGGGGATTTTGGCCTGTAAACTTTTCAATATCGTTTGTCCATTGTAAAGATAATTCAAGTGTAGACAAATTGGCAAGATCCAGCTGTACTTCACAGCCAAGGCAGGCTTCAGCCAATACCATCCCTGTCACGGAGAGGAAACTCCAGGCGCCCCGTAATCAATATGCATTTCACATCTCAATGGAAGAGCAAATTCCTTCCAAGAAACAGGATCCGTTATATTAGCCACCATGGAGTAAAACAACAGAAACAGAGACATCCATCAAAAAGTGGGCCGAGACGGCTTCCTCATGTCGTACCCACCCTCAAGCCCTTTAAGACCAGTGATAGTTTGATATTAACCCAAAGATGTGTTACATTCCCTTGTATGCTCTCATGTCCTGATGTGAATATAACCTGAATCTGAAGTGCTGAAACCTGCAACACAATACCCCAGGTTCCAATGACACAGGCAGCAGTCGGAGAGCCGCAGCGGCTGATCTTCAATCACTGGGCTTATTGCAGACCCTTCAAATGGAAGCAGATGTTGGACTTCACAGGCGTCTGTGACCTGAGCTAGCGGAGCACACCCACTTCCCCCCCCCCACCCCTCCACTCTCTTTTCCAGGATACTCTTCCCTCGATCCATCATAAAACCATCAAAGTATAAAGTAATGTAGGGGAAGAAATGCAGTGTTTCCTGAGCAGCCAAGTCTCAGTGTATCCCGGCCTTGTTTCCAGGTGCAGGTTGCATGGGCACTCCAAACCACTTACGGCAATTGGGGAGTATGCTTTTTAGTGGGTGTATGGGAGAGGACCGGCCTTATGTGCGTGCATGTGATGGAGGACTTTTTCCCCCGACTAAAATGCGTGCAGACCACAGTGCAACGTTTAACGTCCATCATTTGAATACGCCTTTGTTCCACTGAATGATTCTACAGATGTGACTCCTAAGGACAAGTATCCATATTAGTCATTTAGATATTATATTCATCATAAATCATGTCGTCCCACTAAAATGACATAAAAATCTTTCAAAGAAATGGCAGCTCTTTTGCTGCAAGCGTGTCTGAGGTGCAGCCAAGGGGTGTGAAATCAATTCCTCGTCGATCGGTGACTAACAATATCATGCAAGGAAATTCGTCCATCAAGTCAGAAAAGTAATATTCACCTTTCAGCAACACTGAGCTCCTTCTTTCTTTGAAAACATAGCAGTCATGTATAAACAGAGGTTTTTGTTTGAAAGCATTTTAAAAATAAAAACTGCACTACTGAGACTATTTCTTTATACAAAATCTCTTCCTTTAAGCTCTCCCCACAAGTTTTCAGAGGGGGTTGGGTCAGGGGACTGCTATGGACACTGCAAAAGCATGGTCATTCTATGGTCAGTGAAGGCCTTCTTGTGGATCTGGAGGTATGCTTTGAATCTTAGCCTCTTGGCAAAGGCAGCCAGATTTTTTATCTAAAGTCTTCTGGTATTTGAGTCCATGATGCCAGGTATCCTAACAAGAGTTCCAGGACTTGCCAGACCTGCATCATCACAAATCCATCACCATACTTTCATACATTCAGGATTCTTTTTTCCTACATATCTTTAACTCTTGACTTTGCGCCAAACCCATCTCTGGAAAAGTTTGTTACGGAAAAGCTCTACGTACTGTCGAGGTTATATCAAAGCCTTTAGGATTTCTTCTTCTGTTTTTTACCATTTGAAAATGTCAGCTGTCTTTATACATTATGTACATGTCAGGGATGGATCAATAGTGTTTTAAGAAATGTTAAGAATGTTTTTTCTTTCTTTTTTAAAGTTACTATTTCAGAACGACAGCAGATATTTATTTTGTGCGATGTTGAAAAACTGTAAGCCATTATGTTTGCAGTTTGACAGCCTTTCATCTGGCAAGCCTTCAAAATCATTGGTTGGCATGGAGTTGACCTCAGGATCTACTGCAGAAAAAGGTTTACCTCCTTATGGACGGTGGGGGCAACATATGCTTGTGTCCTCTTCCAGGAAGGTCCATCACAGCACCAGTTCTTAATTATTACCCTAAAGACCATTTATAGCCTTGTTAAATAGCTACTATCTGATTTATGAAGGTCAACAGCCTTTTGTTCTTTTGTTCCCCACTTTGACAGATGACACTACATTTTCACCCTAGTGAAACTGGACGTCATGGACAACCACTTAATAGTTTATAAAGCATCAGTTGTGCTTAAAACCAGGAATGGCAATATATGTCAGCTAAAGTTAGTTGACTGGAATGTCTAATAGGCTAATCAATGTGCCAACAGTAAGTGTAACTGGGATTTTTTAAAATTCCTTTAACTCATTTTACTTCACAGCAGAGCTACATTTCTATTCGCAGTGTAAGATGGATAACATCTTTTTTCATTATTTTCATCATTTTTACCAAGGGTGCCAATAATATTGGTGCAAAAGGGCAAAGAGCTGAGCAGGCTTACCATTCTACACTTTTATAAACGATGGTTCTTCAATGGTTCTACATAGAACCATGAACAGTCAATGACCCATCTGCATGCTTAAATGGTTCTTTGCAAGGTGAAACGGTTCTTCAGATTGGTGCAGAATGTGTTGCATAGGTGTCTACTTAGAACCTTTTTAAAAATGGTTCTATGTAGCACTAACAAGGGTCCTTTTACTGTTACGATGGCAAGCTTATAACAATAGAAAGACCCTTTTGGTGCTATATAGAACCATATACAACCATTTCACCATGCAAAAAAACAATTTAAGCATGCAAATGGTTCTATATAGAACTCATGCTTACTAAAGAACCCTTGAAGAACCAGTCCTATTATAATAGGAAATAATAAACAGTGCATTACTATTGGAGCGCTAGCACCATCTAGTGAGTCACTGTCCAGTTTTACACATATTATCTTCCTTTGACTCCATGTAGCAACAGTCTATATGCAGAGTCAGTTCTAATCTGACCAACAGCTGACAATGCATGATGAGATTGAAGGTGTGGGCAACACCAAAACTCAGTACATTGTCTGTTTGTGGGATGATCTTAAGGAATGACAGTTCTAGTGATGTCTAGGTATAATTGTGCACACACATCCTTGCATTTGCAGTACCAATCCTCTGGCCTGGAGCGAGCACTCAAACGTGTGAAAGGCTCTGTTAGACACATTGTCTCGACTGTACAGAAACATTAATCTGAATGCCCAGCCCTTCAGCTGGACAATAGCATTAATGATAATCATCACCTGCTCTCTGGAAGTGCATTAGACCTCCACAGCAACAAAAGATCTCCATAGTAACTGGCACCTGACCTGCCCCTGGTGAAATATGAAAGTGTAGTAATTATCCTTCTTTCAGTGATGCTGCGGCTTATGAATTGTTATGAAATGAAGTGCTGTGAATATGTACAATTATATATGAGAATTTGAGGTAATTACATTCATTTAGCCTTGAATGTGTATTACAAGAGCAAAATGCACACTTCATCAAAAGACTGTAGCTTTGCACATAATAAGAACCCAGTTTTACTTTCTTTTATTTCATCTGAATTTTCTCTTCTTTTGTCGCCTTTAAATCTCATGCTGCTTTTTTCACAGTGTGAAGTGACAGATAGAAAACATCGTACCGTTTTCACACTGCGGTGACCCCCCTTGGGTAATCCTAACTAATGTGCGCCTTTGCACGCAACACTATAAACCATGTTGTCTCAAAGATCGGTGCTGGCAATACAGTGGCTACCATGATTTAAGAGCCTGATTTAATTTGGTCAGCAAATGCAATTGATGCAAGATGGCTCTTCTGGACAGTTAGCTGAAAGGGCTGTTGTTGCACTGGAGTCTGGTCTTTGTCTGAGTGGGCGTATGGACGATTATAATTCCTGCTCCCACGCGAAGGCAAGCAAATTATACACAGGCACTTAGCACTGGACGCAATAAGCGCCGCAGAGAGCCAAACACGTTCGGTTTAGGTCGTCCTTTTTCGCTGGGCTGTTAAACGTTAAAAGCATTCTGTTGCTTTGACATGCAAAAGCTGTCCTCAATGTGCGCAATGAAAAACTGCCCCTTCTTGCATCTGAGATTCATTCATTTGAAGCCAGGCTGGTAGGTGCCGATTCTCTAGTGCATATTCGAACTGACATGCAATGGAGAGGCTCCAAACCAAAATATGACAAACATATGTTACTGTGGAAACCACTCGAGCCGCCTTTGTGGCCTTTATTACGTGCACTAAGAAAACAAAAACAAAAACAAAAGAAAAAAAAAAAAAACCTTTGTAGCAATTTTATTCTCAAAACAATGCTCACCCAGACCTACAGTCATCCATTACAAACATCAAACAGCAGTTCTGAATTCTGGACAGCAATACACCAAACAAAAACACTCCTCAACTAAACTGCAACCACATAACAAGCAGAAAAAAAAACAAGAAAATCTGTGTTTTACAAAGTGCCCAGATGCCAGAGTATGGGATTCTAAAAACACTTTGCCACGCCCGACCCAGCCCAACCCTCCCGCTGACATACACAGACAGATCTTATGCTCTTCTTATTGCATCATCAATGTCTGAAATTTGTTCCTTCAGCTGGTTCCACTGTTCTGGGTTCAATGCGATACCTGAGAAAGATTTCAATACAACTGATGAAGCAAATTAGTTGGAGAGACAACATCCCAGAACATTCATTTAAAAGGATATTTAACTCTAAAATGCAAAAATTGGAGTAAATCTTATGCAAATGACCAAGTTACATGATCTCCACTAGCTTTTATATTTACTGTGAACCATGTCAGCATTGTCACAAGTATTTTCTTCCCGTGAACTACAGTACTAAGGAAAGTCAGAGACCACCTTCTATTTGTTTAATATCCAGTTAAAAAGGCCAGTAAGTACAGTTATTCATTTTTTAACTTCAGGAAAAAGCACAAGATATATTTAATAGTAAATTACACAGAAGCCTTAACATCTTAATACATTACATTTTTCAGTATTCAGTGTGTCCACACTTTGCCTTTGTTTTTCAGGAGACTTGCCTTCAATTTCCTAAGAAATCTGCAAGGATATTTTTCCACACCTCCACAGTTTGGTCTTAGAAGTTGGCTGTGTTTTCTGCTTTCCACAATCCAAGCAATCCCAAACACATTCAATCATGTTGAGGTCTGGACTCTGGGGTGGTCAGTCCATTGTTCAGAGAACACCAGCAGCTTCTTTGCTTGATTTGCACATTTTCTTCTTTTTCTGTCTTTTCTTTTCTCAGTAACGACTTCTTGACAGCTGCATATCCTCTCAGACACATCGCACTGTTCTCACAGTGGAAGGATGGACAGAAGCACCTGTGGATTTTTTCACATCTGAAGTAAAGTGTGGAGCTTGATTTTCTCCTCTCTCTCTCAAAGTCGAAAGCTCTAAGTGCTGTTTATCTGATGGTGACAGTTTTGGTGGTCTACCGGATCTTGCACGGCTGATAGGAGCCTCATTTTCTCTATCTTTTAATACACTTTTGAACTCCAATTTTGAAAACTCCTGTTTTCTTCCACATACTATTCTTTGACTTTTCCCTTCTTTATCCAAGTGGATTATCTTATATCTCATCTACCCAGAAACATCTGAAAATGAATAAATTGTACCTTACGGTCGTTTTGGCTGGAAATTAAATAAAGGGTGGTCTCTGATAATTTCCAAGTGTCACTATCATTGTTAAGTACAGCAAAAAGTTCCATCTTTTTCATCTCTGCAAAACAAGGGAAAGCAGGTTTGATAATTACCTTTTTTGCCAGGCTTCATTTCACCGGCTTGGTCCATCCAGTATTCTCGAATGTCAATCAAAACTTTTCCTTTGAAATCTCTGACACTAACGTACCGCAACTTCCCAATCTGAAACAGAGATGTCATTTAGGCTCAAGCATCATAACTGTTCTCATAATAAATACAGCATATGATACAGCAAGTGTTTATAAGCATTAACTACTGTACTACATTAGCTATTATAATGTCAATGATGAACTTCTGTTCTTAAAACAAGTCCATTGAAAAATCTAACACTTTTCATTTTACTCCAAATGCAGTCAAACAGCCAAGACATGACTGCTGTCAGAAATTTCTTTCTTTAGTTTTGCACAGAAGCTAATGTAGATAATGTGGACAAAAGTACATTGCACAGCTAAAAAGAGTCGTAGCAGCCATCTTGAAACATGGATTTTGTCCATACATTTGTTCATTTTCTATAGACAGCAGGATGTAATAGTATCAGAAACCACTTAAGCAAGTATATTCCCGCTTATTTAAGTAAATGATGTGGTACAGGGCAAGCATGTAATTTATACATTAAGTTTCCACAAACCTAACTGGTGGTCATAAGCTGCCATTACTTATTAACTACATCAACCCTCCGGGTTCTAAGGGTGTTTTCTTGATTTTTGCATATCTTCTTAAATTCGCCTTTAAAGGCACTTGCATATAACGACACTCATATGTTTAATGTCAAAATGCTCACATATCTTCATCGTTACTTTCCAAAACTGCTGTAGCAACTTCAGTGGCTGTAAACTGTTTGCACACCATTTCATACACGTCTCTGATGCCAATTGAATAAAGGGTTTCCGACGTGATGGGTAATTCCTTAGTGATGTCCACTGGTCAGTTCCACACAAAATATCAACAGACACATGAATCTACCAATTACACGGTGAGAGGCAGAATACTTGTTTCTCAACCCTCTTCATAGCCTCATAACTCCGGATTTGAGTCATGTATGATCTCGTGACAAGAGAGAACTGTAAAGGCAGACTAGACATTCAGGAAATGCTTGAACCACATTTCTACACTGTATTACTGCAAAGCGAAAGAAAAATATATAGAAACATCAAATTTGATGTGTGGGCAAGTTCTTGGACCCCAGAGGGTTAATCAATAATATGATAATGCCACACCATGATAATACCACACTTTTTTGGCTACTGCATTGAACATGTTCTGCAAATATTTTTCCTTTCTTTAACTGTTGCTGTATTTTTCCAGTACTTCTTTTCTCATCGCGCTGACATTTTTGATTTTCTTTGATGTAACTTGCATTTTTGCAGAACACAGGTTAAAAAGCCGCAGCATTAGAGGGAGACCGGTGTGCTAATCACTGCCACAATTACTTTATGAATAGGCTCAGTTTTGTTTTGTGAGTTTTATTAATCTGGCCCAAAATGTCCAAAGTTTGTAGACACCTGTTTCTTCTGAAATCAAGGGTATTAATAGGGACATCCTCTACTCTTCTAGGAAGGCTTTACACAAGATGCTGAACCATTGCTGTATTGGATGATATGTTTTGGATCACAAACACAACTCCATCTTCACTTGGAGCACTTAATGAAGCTCCATCATTTCAGAGAGTGCAGTTCCACTGCTCCACAGAACAATGCAGGGGGGCTTTATACCCCTCTAGCCAATGTGTGGCTGTTCCAGAGTGTCCCATTCTCCTGACAGTGATTTTCTATGGAAATTATATAAGCTGAACTGACTAATTAGATAGCTGCCTAGATACTTCTGCACACCAACTTAATCGTCTCAAACTTATTCATGTGGCTTGTACTATTCGTCTGAAACAAGCTCCAAATACTGGAATAGTGGATGTTCTAGGACAGACAGTAGTTTTCTGTCAAACATACAAGCAGCTTAAATATCTAATGTCTAAATATCTCGCAGCAGCCTTCTGTCTATGCACCAGAGACTGCTCCCGGTTGCACTTCCAGCTAAAGATTACACTTTATGTACAGCATACTAATCTTAAGCACAAAGTGTTAGCAAGCATGAATATCTCAGAAGTGTTCTCAACCTGGAACATGTTGTCGTCATTACTCCGATCACTCTTAGAGGAGCTGCTGGGTTTGGAGGTCTCTCCACTCTTCTGCTTTTTAGCAGGCTTCTCTGGGGCACTCGCCTTCTTTCTCTTGGCCTATGACAAATGTGATAAATTGTGCCATTTAGACTCATGAGTAGGGGCTTTGTTAGATACAAGCTTAATCATAGGTTGTAAGTTATGTCACCACATTTGAGTGAGTGCCAATTATCTCCGAAAAAAAAAACAAAAAAACAATCTAACAGTTTTGGTGTATCCAACAGGAAAACAGACAAGTTCTTCTGTATCCAATAATAGACTGTAATTTGTGGTACTTAAAACATATTAATGATCATACCTTTGTTTCTGCTTCGCTGTCAGAATCACTGCTAGACGTGGAGGACAACACTTCTTTTGATTTAGGCATGCTGGTGAAGACAACGGCAAGACTGTTACGACAAAATGTGAGCTAACACTGCCCCCTCATGACAATCCCAGAAACTACATTATTTGCTGCCCCACATGACACCCAAACACTGCAACCGAACTCCTTACTGCCAAATAGGGCCGGATACAACATATTGCTTGTCATTATTGCAGTACTGGCATTCAAATACTAATCTTGCAATCACAAAAAATTTTTGTGCACTGTTCATAAATCAGTTCTACATGAACGTGTTTGTGAAAGTGTCAGGGTATTCATGCGATCCAACAAATAAAAATGAAAAAAAAAAAAATTAGTATTAATAGTTATCATCCAACACCTGGTTGAGCTAATCAAAATGAAGTTAAATCAAGACTGCAGGTGCTGGAATTTAACACATCTATGTGATGGCTAGGCGTGTCGAGGAGAAATCTGGCATCAAACTGGCTCACAAAATATTAAGTACTATTTTGAAAAAAAAAAAAGATAGTGTTTTTACTGTATTTTCAGTAACATGTATGGTCTTTTTACCTACAAAAAACAATTATTACCAAGATAAACGGCTTTGGTGCGCAAGACTTTTGCACAGTACTGTAGATTAGTATACATACCACAAAAGTTCAAAAGTTTGCCATAATATTGAATAACAATTATTAATAACTTATACAGTGCATACCAAAATGGTACAAATTAGACATCAAAGCATGTAAATAAAACAATTTATTGACAATTTAAAGTATTTTGAGAACAAGAAGTTGTGACAGTTTTAAAAAAAATTACATAATACTGTACTTTTCAATGTATACAAACTTCTTGTCACAAAATTACTATGAATAGCTATTTGAGAGATCGGTAATTGTTTTTTTTTTCCAATATGAGGCAGTCTGGATATGAATATAATTGTATCTTCCTTCTTGATGCTATACAGCTTTCTCAACAGCTCTGTTCGTTAAAAATGTCTTGATTTTTAAACCTTCCTACAGTTTGAAACATAGAATATACCATCATGTTAGAATCTTTTATACATGCATCAACAACAAAACTGGTTTTACTGTTAAAAATAGTACTGAATAGTAGTGCCTAACATAGTACTGCTGCAGGCCAGTATTTAACCATGCCACTTGTCAATTAATTTTGAATATTTGGCAAAGTGTGACGCAATAGCAATGCGTAGCGATATAATCACAGCACTAGTATTTGGCCCATATATTGTGCAGCCCCACTGCCATAATCTTAGACAAGTTGATGCGATACCTTTTGAGAAGGGTCTGCAGTTAACCTCTGATCAAAATGTTTGTTGTGACAGGTTCATGTCTCAGAACTTTAGCCACCCACACTGATCCTCAGCTTAAGCTCTTTTTCTGCAAAGAAAGCCCGCCTAAACACATGGCCTACTGCTGATGAACACATGGATTTCTTTTGCTTCTTTGGCTCCATTTCGCTTCCACCTGATGCAGAGAAAGAGCTTATCTTTGGGTTAGGGGTTCTCAAGGACACTGTATGTAGATGGAGTTCTTTTAAATAAAATTCACACTCATTGTCCACTTTATTAAGTACACCTACCTTGCTATCCATTTTATCAGCTCCACTTGCTATACAGGTGCACTTTGTAGTTCTACAAATACAGACTGTGGTCTGCACATCTGTTTCTGCACATACTTCGTTAGCCTCCTTTTACCCTGTTCTTTAATGGTCAGGACCCCCACAGGACCACCACAGAGAAGGTACTATTTGGGTGGTGGCTCATTCTCAGCACTGCAGTGACGTGGTGGTGTATTAGTGTGTTGCGCTGGTACGAGTGGATCAGACACAGCAGTACTGCTGGAGTTTTTAAAACACCTCAGAGTCACTGCTGGACTGAGAATAGTTCACCAACCAGGATTATCCATCCAACAGTGTCCTGTGAACACTGATGACAGACTAGAGGATGGCCAATACAAACTGTGCAGCAACACGTGACCTGTTGCAGAGCTGGGCGAAATGGCAAAATAAATGTGATACTTAAAGACTTTTAAGTATTCAGTTAAGTATAATACATTTAAGTATAATACACACATCTTTCTGACATCTGATAAGTTGGAACAGACAAACTAGTGTCAGATGATTTGTATCTGTATGATTTGTATTTTTATCTTTATATTTCACATACTGGGCTTATCCTGGGAATATCCTGTCGTTGTAATCAAACATGCAGCTAGGAATTTTGTCTTTTTAAATACTGAGAATATCCACAATATACTCAGAAAATCATATTGGGACATAGTTTATCACGAGAACAATAAATATTGCACATTTATTGGCCGGCCCTAAACTACTGTGTCCGACTTTACATCTACAAAGGTGGACCAACAAGGTTTATGTATCAAACAGAGTGGACGCAGTCCAGTCTTAACTTGGCACAGACTTTCTACCAAAGGCCAATGTCAACAAGAAGGCAGCACCCTGCTCAAAGGTAGCAGGAGCTGTCTCCTCGACAGTGGCTGACCAAAGCACTGAAAACGAAAAAAAATACTGGCAGTTCCTGCCCAGCCTGCAGAGATCTAATACCTTGGGGATAAGGCCAGACGTTCGGGCCCATCTTGCACGGCAGCCTCAACAGTACACAGGTAAATTAAACGCCGTAAAGGACACAGTAGAGTTTATATGGTGCCGGGCTGGGTGGTCTCAAAGTGCAATTTTCCAAACAGTACCTAATCACGAAAGCCCTTTCCACTGACTTTGTATTTATTTTTGTATTTATTATTAAACCGTTTATTAGCAGATCAGCTTGATGCAACGTTAAATTCACGACACACAAAGCAACTTGCTAGCTCAAAACTAGCAGCTCAAACGTCGGTAGCGAGGCCTGAGATAAGATACTCTCAAACGCCTTTGTTTTCGTACAGATAACCCTCTGGATTCACTTTCGAGTTCTGCACATTAAAACACAAAAATATGGTCTCCAAAAATACATTTTGTGTTGTTCGCTATCAGCTGAATTTACGGCGACTTACATTGAACGATGCAGTTAGCTGGATGCTCTCTCCCAACGCGTACTTACAGCGGCGGGAAGTCTGGGTACCAAGATCACGGACCAATCATAGCTTTGTTTAGTACCGTGGAGATTTGTGGGAAATGTATTTTCTCCACTTTTGCGCCAGTTGTTAAACATCGCCAGGGAAAAGAGATATTAAGGATCCTTTATAGTACATTTTTCTTGTATTTTTTTCCCAAAGGTCCATTTATGATATCTATGTGGTGTTGCTTTATGTACTAAAACAGTCATAATTCATTTAACATTACTTTCCAAATTTTCTTTATCGCTTAGAATTAAACAGACTATTTCATTACTTTGAGACTAATATAAATAAATGCACTCTGTTCTGATTGGTTGCTCTTCATTGCGCCTCATTCAAAACAAAGTCCAGGCCGAAACTCTCTTAACTTCAACGTGAACGGACATGCTAAACTACTGACAGCTGAATGGAGAGTTGAGATACTGTAGGAAATTTTACCGGTGTTTGTGACGTCACAAAAACAGTGAACTCAAAGTGGGCTGTTTTTGCAGCTCACTTTCTATATATGAGAATGAAAGGACTTGTAAATAGTCGTTTTTTTTTTTTTACTTTAACAATGTTTACGTACCAAATCAAAGTCTTTTATTTCACAAATGTGAGGAAAATTCAGTTTTCCATGATATGGCTCTTTAACACAAAATAGACTTCCTGAGCATTCAGTGAGGGGCCCTTACCCATCCCATTGAATGAGTTTTTAATTTTGAACTGGGAAAAGTTACAATAAAACAATAAATAAGCAGCTCGGACTTTGTGACGTCGCAGGGACGGCTCACCTTTGAGGGGGACTGGGTAGCATCCTATGTCTAGCTTACTCTGCCGTTGGGTGCAATGGAACCATGGCTGTGCAGAGCGGCCACGCAAGGAGGCTCCTGGGAAGCGTGGCGTTCACAGAGATAAATTTATTGTAAATACATTACTGCTTAAAATAGCGTATATGTGTTGATTGTGTCATTCTATTTGGGTTGCGTGGTAGTTAGTGCAGTGTTAGTGCCTACCATCAGGTAAGAGTGTCTCGGCCAATTGAACAGCGGTTCTGCCTTGCTGCCTATGCAATAAAAGAGCATTTGCCTTCAACGTGCAAGCGTGTCTTGTTCTTCGCTAACGCCACTATATTTATATCTATGCCTTAGACATATATATGTATAAAACATATATGTACATGATGCATCTTACAAAACCTCAACTAACATTAATGTTGGATATAGTGTTCTGTCCCCCGCAGGACGGCCCAGTCTTATCTGTAAAGGTCCAATGTGGCTGCAGGTTTTTATGGCACGATTCGCATCACTTTGTGGAACTACTATTCCCAGTAGTCACTCTTTGCGTTGCGCATGCGTAGACTGGTCAACTTCCTGCTACGACGTTCTGATATAAATACCGCTGGTAATGAGTCAGAGCTCGTCAGAGAAGAGGAACCCAATGATTCCCATATGTCCAGTGGTCTCCTTCACCTATGGTGAGCAAAATTAAATAAAATCATACATACTGGGACTGTATGCCGGCCCATGCGGCTTGGTTGCGGTTGTGATTGAGTAATGGGTACAGTGGGGTGTGTAAATGCTCGGTGTGAGTTCATTATTTACATGGAACGAAGCCCGAGGCTAATGCGGGGTTTTCATGGTTGCTAGTTAGCCTGTTAGCGAGCTAGCTAGCCTTTCGTTAGCCGAACGCTCAGCCTCGGTGAATCTGACGAAGCCTCCTATTCGCCAGCGTCTTGCTTGTGTTTTCCCATTCCACCTTAAATGATACAGCAGTTACAGAAGTAGCCTTAGGTGCCAGAATGTAACTGCTGCACCATTTAAGGTGGAGTGTGAAAATTCGAACAAGAAGCTGGCGAGCAGGACGGCGGTTTAAGCCTCGTGTGAATCTGTCTCTTTGCAGTGCCCAGCCGGCTAGGTGAAGATGCCAAAATGGCTACCGGCAACTACTTTGGATTTACCCACGGTGCTGCTGCGCAGTACAGGTAAGGGCTTTTGTGGTGGCGTTATTTTCTCTGTTTGAATCCCTTCATTGTAGCGATGCTTTCACTGTTGGCCGTTGCGAGTGGTGCGATTTACGATATCCCGGTTGCCATTGTTCAGCAGTGGGGGAGGGGGCGCTTTCCAGTGAGCAGAACGTATATGTAGGGACGTCAAGTGTAAGTTAGCCGGTTCAGTGTAAAAATATACACGATATTTGCCTTAAAATGGCGATTATTGCTCTTTCTGATAACAGTTGCCCCGGCGACGTTATGGCCGTTACAGTGCTCGGCCTCTCGGGGCGTTGATGGAAGCATCGTGTTTCGGAATCACAAATGAACTGCACCGTTGTTTTCTTGTTTACGGAAACATGAGCTGTTTTCACGAGCTCTGGTCACTGTTAATAAATCATTTGGCAGAAGGGGCATCGACTCTGGCTTTAACCGTATGTGACTAGATGCCTAGATTTCTGATGTTTGGATTCGCTGAGGTTTATCGGGACTAGGCCTAAAGTAAACGCATTGCTGCACTGCTGGACACGCTAGTGTGTCTGCAGTCAGCTGTCATCGTGAAGCCGGTCCTGCACCATGTAGCCTTAGCTAACCTAGCTGGTTTTCTTTTTCATCAAACGCTAAAAAAACGCAGAACACTGTGGCAGATGGTAGTTTATTGCAGTAGGAACCGTAATTATTATCGACAGAGTAGGCGACCCGCTCCACATGCCCCGAACAGGATCACGATATTCTCGTTTTGAGAGATTCTGAACGACAGGATCCTGGTGGGCAGTTGTCAAGGACTCTCTGAATGTCACGCAGTCTTTTACCACACTCAAGCAAATCGGCTGCTGCTTTTCCCCTTTTAAGTGTCCTGCTCAAAGCTACAAAATGTGCCTATCCATTGTCTGATTGGACAGAAACTGTGGAGAGGAATTCGTGTCACACTGAAAAGCGATCACCACAGTGGAAAAATGTGAAATGCAATGCACACATGACATTACTTTTCAACAGTGAGACACAGAATATGCACCAAAATGAAAAACAAAACCTCTGTTACGCTGTTGACCTCCTTACTGAAACGGCACACAATGATTTGCATTTTAATAATTAAATGCCAAATTCGAGTCAGACTCGAAAACAATTGACTTTGAAATGTAATGAATGCACGGCTCTGTTGTTTAACACTTTGCAGTAATTTGAACAGATTTTCTTGATTGAAATGCAATCGTAATGGTGAAAACGGTGAAATGTTATGCACACGACATTACTTTTCCATAGGTGACATAAGTGCTGAAATGAAAAGCAAAACCTCTACTATAATGTTTTGTCACTTGACATCTTTTTGTACTTGAAACATATTAAAATGCAATCAAAACAGTGAAGTACAACGCGCACACACGAGATTGCGTTTAAACAGTAATGTACGGGAAATGTGCCATAATGAAAAGTAAAAAATCCCTTACGTTGATTTAGTGTGATTTGATGTACTGCAGAGTGGAAAGCAGTAGTCGTGCCTTCACTACATTTTCATGGTGGACTGTATTCACTGCTGATGTGAGTTCTCTATAAGCAAGTCAATGCTGTCAGTAGTAACCAGTTTATTTCTATTTTGGACTGGGTGATATGGCGAAAATATTATTTCATGATACTTAAGGCTTTTTTAAAAATACACAACAAGAATCACAATGTTATATCCAGTTAGACAGGCCTATTTGTGCTCACTTCCATGATATGCTAATGAAAAGCATATTGTGACATATAACGGTAATTGTAAAATATCATCATATTGCCCACCCCTGTTTCTATTAAGCCTCACCCCCACATTAAGTACTTACATGAACATTTTTTTTTTTTAAGTAATGAAAATATTTATTTATTTATTTAACCAGTGGGCATGTGAAATGTTTTTGATATAGTTACAATTTTCTCTATTGGTGTAGGGTGACGAAATTATATGGTATAACTTTTTGTATTGTACCATATTAACAGTATGATATTAGACCCTGGTCATTGTGGGATATTTGAACTGATTAAACTGGAGAAAATCATATTTGTCAAATGGCATGCATGTCCCCATAGTTTGATAACTATTCTATTATTGTTTGTAATTAATTATCTAATGTGTAATCACCCATTGTTGCTGTAACTAGAGCTACCCAGGCTAAAATGCAGCCTCTTCATGGCGGAGTTAGTTTAAACATGGTGTTACAACTGAGCTACCAAAAGTTTCCAATCAGAAGTCCATATTCCTCCATATAAAGACAATTCAACGCATTCTTTAAAAATATATTTGAATGTTTTTAAAAATGTATTTTAAAAATATGAATTATTTTACTAGTACTTTTGTTCTTTGCAGCCCAAAATCACCAGTCTTTTTGTTTGCTGATTGCTAGACAACATCGAATTCTATTGAAATGATAGGTTGCCTTAATTTGCTTAGGAGTTAATTGGGATGTTTTAATATCTGCGCTCATGCAGATGCTTGCATTTGTTGGTGTTTGCTTGCATTTAAATGTTTCTTACTCAAATATTTAAGAAAATATGTAGCAAAAATGTAAATTTGTTGTGGGCTGCTCTCCTCTATTGGTCACAAAAAAATGATGGTGCTTCTTCCTTTTCTTTTAAATGGGATTATCATATAAGAATAAAAAACTGCTCAACAGTTGACAGTAATTAAAGTCAACCAGAAATCATTACCTGGTAAATATGGACAATAACAAGTCTGTGTTGGACAGATTTCTTTTTATTGTCTATAATTGCCATAAATTTAAAGGGCACATCTAGAAATGTGCTGTCCTTGGTAAATAAGATCACACTACTCCTATATCAGTGTAAATGATATGAATGATGTAGACTTATAGACACTTGGCAGCAGTAATGTAATTTTTTGTTAAGTAATTGTTACCCTTTTCCTGTCCCATCCCTGATGCAGGCAAATTGCCTGTTTACATTAAATAGCCACTGTTATTATTTTACGTGTATATTTAAACTGACGCTTCTCAAATGTCAGGTGACTGAGGATGACCCGCATTGCCCCCATATTCTAGTTCACCTTTTCACAAAAAGAACAAGTAAGGTATTCGTAACCTGGTCTGTTTATTTGTTTAAGCCTTAACATTTGCAATTTAAATTAATCTCCATGATATGATCTCAGTGCAAAAAACACAGATTTTTATTTTCTCACACAGTACTATTTTTTAATTGGTATTTAAACAAACCAATAAACGCTTACCGATCTGAATTAGCTCACACACTTGCTCAGAAACTGTTGATGTGCATCCATCAATAAAGGCAGCAATGATTCTTGTTTTATACAGTGATAAACACAGAAGTCTCCAGTTGCACAGACATGTATGTGTTTTAATTCTGGTGACATGTTTTAATGAGTTAAAGTGAACACCAGCAAAGTCTCTGTTTGTATCACCAGACAAAAATGTTTGACTGGAGTAAACAATTGATTTTTTTTTCCCTCCCCCCACCCTTACTGAGTAAATTGGGTGGAGTGAATGTATCAGTGGTGTGTGGGGCTTTTACAATGGCTTTTTAGAATCATGGAATGCTGATAATGTCTTAATGCATTCAAGCAGTATCTGAGGCTCTTTCATACAGTGCTTAGTCTCAGTTGAAGAAGCAACAGTAGTGTCAGATCATTCAAAAGCTTTATAATATGTGCAAATAGTTTTATTTGATTGTATTGGTAGATCCACCTTGACATAAGATAAATGTTCAATGGGCTGTGTGTTTTTATTTATTTGTTTGTTTATTCGTTTAGGTCTGATCCTCTATTCATTAAAGCAGTAAGCCATGAGAGGCTGTACGTTACTGCGATTTTATGGGAAGGGTGTTCTAAAAACTTCCTTCCCTGTGATATAATCGCAGTAATGCACAGCCTCAGGTGGCTTATTGCATTTATAAAACCGTGGCCAACATAAATTCTGTATTTTATCATATTTTTTCAGAAGGTAATTTATTATTAATAACAATCGACATAAGTATTCCACCAAGAAATATAGTTCCTTTAGAGTATGGTGTCGTTGCCAGACAACCATGGACCACTGAGTGAGAAGAATGTTCGGTCGCACGTTGCTGTGTGTTGCAGACATTTCATGAAAGTTTAAAATTTTTGTAATACAAGAATGAACATATGACAACACAGCACTGTTTTAGGCAAAACTTTTGCTTCATAAGTACTTTTTGGTCACCAAATTATCACCACGAGTCTCATTAAGCACGAATCCAGTGACTCCCCTCTTCGCGTGCTGCGGTTGAATCTCAAATGGCTTCCTGCTCCCTATGTAGGAATTTGAATACTGGCTCTTTTAGCCTGTTAGCTAGCTGACCAGCCTAGTTCTAGTTAAGAACATAAGTCACCAGCCCCTCAGTTTGAACAAAATCAGGTTCTTACTTCATCAGCATATTCGGTGGTCCATTCAAGCAGCATGAGAGTCAAAGATTAATCTGTTAACAACACTATGTGCTTGGTGTTTCTTTTTTTTTGTGTAGTAATAAACGAGTTGTTGTTGTGAGGTGGTCAGAGGTGTACGTTTATTGTGGATTTCACAATGGCTTCGAATGCAGCCCAGCCAATCAGATTTCAGGACTGGAACTATCAGTTTTATAAAAGTCAGTATGGCACAGTACCATATAACAGTAATTATCATGTTTTATAATTATGCCTAATGTGTGGGATTGTTGGAAACTGTCCTGGTAGTTTAAAGGCACTGCGTTTCATGCCCTCCCAAGACACTAAAATTAAGTTTGTTCATGATGGGCAAGCTTGAAAGTAATATATTGAAGACACCATAAAATAAGTATTAAAATAAGTAGTCTCGCACTATTCGTGTAGCCAATAAACATGGTGATTATACTACATCTTTTATGAAGTAATATGTAGCTTATCAAATCTAACTTAAATTGGGTTAGTTTGACTAACCTTTAATGCACTTAACATGTTTGCAGTGTCTACAGAAATGCAATTATCTGCTCAGGCTCTGGATCTACAGACGCTCAATACTAAATGTGAGATTAGGGATAAAAGTACTGATGGTATAGCACTCTGAGCCCTTATGTTCTTGTCTTGCAGTTATGCATTAATTATTATCACAAATCTGTCTGCTGTGGTGATTAATTAAGCCTGCAGTTAATTAGATCTTGTTCATTTTGAAAAGCAGGTGCTTCTGTTTAAAGCTTTGAGCAAACTAACTGACCTCTGAGCTTTCCATTGAAGGTTCTTTGAAGGATGGCTGTATTCATGTAGGCTGACAATCCTTACATGCATTCCCACTTGGAAACTGTCCTAACTGGTTAAAGGCATTTCATACCCAAGACATGGAAGTGATATGTTCACTTTTAAGCCAGTGAATGATCTTATGTTTTTTTTTCACGAGGAAAATAAATGACTAGGCATCAGAGGTGTATTGGTATTAGCAGAGAATTGCTGCAAAAAAACTACCAGCATTGTACAGATGTCTAGATTAAACATTTCGATTTGACAATTCTGATATTTTCATGGCATTTATTGTACTTCAGGAGAGCAGAACCTTTGGATGGTGCTGGGCTACTGTGCTTTAAAAGACGGCATGTTATTAATTTTTAGCATGTGTGTAGTTTTGAATAGTTTCATATGTAACTCCATACAAATAAATGTTTTTTTCTTCTTTATGGCAATGCAGGTGGATTTAGTCTAATTTTTACATTTTAGTGATATTAAAGCATCAGTATGTGAATATCATGTATAAAAATAACTAAAAAGGGCCTAGGCTTATAATTTCCTCCCATTGTGCATCCCTATAAATTACACAATCCCATTACACAATCCAGCTCACCAAGCATGCAGCACACGCACAGATTAGTGTTTCTAGTAAAAGCTTTAAAGATGTATCTGCCCAATAATCTGCCCTTGAATAAGATCTGATGTTAAAATGACTGTAGTAACATTTTGATATTGTAGGTAGGCGTGTTCCAGTCTGATTTGAAAGCTCAGTGATGGTAAAGGACTGACACAGACATATTAATTGGTTTATATGAGCTGTATAAGGCTGTATAAAATCCAGTTCCTCTCCTTTGTTAAAGCTGTTTCAATGCATTGCATTCTTTCTGCCACTGTTGTTGTGGTAACATAACCAGACCTTTTTCACGACTGGCAGTAGTGAGACATAATTCAGGAGTTAACAAGCGCTTATCAATGTGGAATTGTTTTAAAGCTGAAAATTAAAACAAGGCAACAGCGATGTGTAACATCTGCAAGATTTTGAATGTGGTTAAGCTGGACTTTCATCAAAACACTGTTAAAATGCATGTAAAAACTTAGTTTGTACTTGTTAGACAAGCTTGAAAGTTTGAAACTCGTCAGTTCGGTGTCACACTATTCATGCAGCCAGTATTGCAGCATTATTAGTAATAGATAACCTAGCATATCTAGCTTAAATTGGATTGGTTTTTACTAGCTTTAGAGTATGTCACATGGCTACAGTGTTTACAAAAATATGAATATCAGCTCAGGCTATGTATCAGTAGATGCCCAGCACTAAATGTCTCTGAGATTAGGGGTAAAAATGGCTACAGGTAGGACATTCTTGATAAGCTCTCGTGTTCATGTCTTCATAGTTCATTAAGGCTGCACAGTTACTTGTTAATGATCATCAGGATGATTAGCCTGTAGTTAATTAGATTCCTCTCTTCATTTTTACAATCAGGTGCTTCTATTTTAAGCTTTGAGCAAATTAACTGACCCCTTATGCTCCCTTTGGGAGATCTGTGAAGCATAACTAAGTTCATGTAGGCAGGGGAAGGTTGTACATGCATTCCTGCAGCTTGTGAGTCTGCACTGAAATGTACAGTGACTACTAATTAAAACTGTCAGTCACAATTAGAATATTTGTGTGCAATTGATCAAGTTTCATTGTATTTTAGTATTGTACAGATACATGTGGATTTGTTCTGCATTTTAACTGTACTGTTGCCTAAAATTGTGAAATGCAGGAAATATTTCATGTGACCTGCTTACTCTTAGTTATTAGGTATTTGTTTAGTCATATATTTCTACTACAAAAAACATTGCTTTTACGTTGCTGTTGCTAAAGTCAAATGAACTGTGTCTTTGCATAATGCAAAAGGTATGTAAAAAAGGGGGTTTTAGTATGTAAAGGCCTAGGTTTTGAATAACGCAAAAGACTATATAGAGTTGGCTCCAAAATACAGAGGGCATTGGTCACTGATCCTTCTCAGTGCGTTATCTTGGTATAACATTTGTGTTTAAAGTCTTCAAAGAAATGTTACTTGATGAATACTTGCTTTCCTCTCTCTTTGCAGTCAGCAGCCGGCCGCTGGGGTAGCCTACACCCACCCCACTACAGTGGCCAGCTACACTGTACACCAAGCACCAGTGGCGGCTCACACAGTGGCCGCGGCCTTTGCCCCCACAGCTGCCACAGTTGCCGTAGCCAGGCCCGCCCCCGTCGCCGTGGCTGCAGCTGCTACCGCTGCTGCTTATGGCGGGTACCAGCCTACTCACGCTGCCACCGACTACGGGTATGCCCAACGCCAGCCGGAAGTGCCCCCACCTCCTCCACCGGTTACCTCCCAGAACTATCAGGTAAGGTAGTATTTATGATGTCATAAGGTGTGTGTTCCCCCCCCCCGCTCCTTCTGGTTTAAATATTTGCATTGTAATTGTTTAACATCCATTTAGCTTAAGATGTTATCTTTACTTGATAGGATTCGTTTAGTCATATTTGTCTTAGTTTTGTATATATGGTTTAGCACGTACTTAGTTGACCAAAGGTTCATTGTTGCAGAACTCGGACAGTATTAACTAGGGCTGCAACAAACGACTATTTTGATAGTCGAATAATCTATCGATAATCGATTATTCGTTTCAATAATTCAAATTCTAAATCGCTCAATTACAAATAACTAATATGTAGCTATCAGCTTTTAAAATTTGCTTGAGGTTGTTTTTTGCATTTGCCAACTACAATGAAGACAAAGATGAATACCTTATTTAAACATTCACTGTTTTAATTAACTTTCTGCTTGCTGAGTGCAATATTCCTAAAGTGGGTTCTGTCCAAAATGATACTTCCTTAAACTGCTGCTCTGCGACGGTACTGAACGCAGCCCAGCAGTGATGTTGACTGCCCCCAAATAGCAGCACCATTGATGGGCCTGGCTGAACCCAGCTAGGCATCTGTGCGAATATCTATGAGCAACACTTTTTCTCTAGCCATAAACGTGAGGTGCATTCAAGTTTAGCAAGCAGTGGCGAACGTTTGTGGCAACTTGTTTTCTATGAACAGTTAAATTTGAGTGATTTCTGTGTAAATATTCCATTTCATCGATAACCCTTCGTCCAGCTGCCCTGTATGTTTTGCATAGAACTACTTATTATTATTATTATTATTATTATTATTATTATTATTTTATTTATTTATTTTTTAATACACCTGTTAAGAATGGGTGTGGCCAAAACACATGAGCTTGATAGTTAGGAAGCGTATCCACATACTTTTGGCCATATTTTGTATGTTTGTTCTTTGACTGATGTTTAATAGCAATATTTGATGTATTTATCGCATTCTAGAAGTGCAGAATGTTCAGGCAACGCTGGACTACTGTGCTAAAATACCTGCATTTTATTTGTTTTACTGCATTTGTGATCCTTTAAAATATATGTATTTCTCTCTAATGCTATTGCATGTTGATTGTATAAATGTTTATGTACTGGTGTTGGCAGATAAGTGCATGGGAAAATATCGGAGATCAGCATTGGCCTAGAATATTCATATCAGTCCATCTCTAAAATTGACAATTCTATGATTTTATTTATACACCTCAGACTACACATTAATTGTTCAGTTATTCAAATTAAACAAAGAAATGTTTTAGATATTCATATTTGAATAACCACACCCATTCCTAGTTATTAGTTGACAATCACAAATGACTTATTTCTTTTCCCCCCATCTCTCTGTACTAACTTGGATTTACTTCAAGCAATTTCCAGTGAGGCATTCTCGAAATGCCTGTTCACTTCATGTTCTGGTCTCCAGATGTGACTTTAAAATAGCTTTCTCTGAAACAGAAGCCAAAAGGCTGATGTGGAAATATCTCACATTTGCTTTCTTTGAAAAGCCTAACAGTGGAAATATAGTTAAATCTTGCAGGCATCTGGAGAATTCTCAACTGCCAGTTTAAATTACAGTAGCTAATCTCTGCCCTGCACCTGACAGTGATTTTTGGCATCTTCTGTAGACTTTTTTCTAACTAAATTCCCTGTTCCTCTTGCAGGATTCCTATTCTTACGTTCGGTCATCAGCCCCGGCTGTAGCTTATGACAGTAAACAATACTATCAGCAGCCCACAGCTACGGCAGCAGTAGCTGCAGCAGCTGCCCAACCACAGCCCAGCGTTGCGGAGTCCTACTATCAAACAGGTAATGCAGTTGTCGTTGTCCGCATGATCATGTCATTATTTTTTTAATTTATTTATTTATTTTTACCCAGTGTTTAGTCTTTCTAATTACATAGCAATAAACTTTTTGTATTTGAAAGAATTGACCTGGCTTGATTCATTGTTACTGTGAGCCATTATGTAACAGGCAGGCATTAATTCATTCTCAAATTACATTGATGAGAGGCTCAGCCTATCATGTAATCCGAGTGGAACGTTGATAAGATTGCTCCATTGTCCCTGGCTTCTGTCAGCGCCCAAGACTGGATACAGCCAGGGCGCCACCCCGTACACACAGACCCAACAGACGCGTCAGGTTACAGCTATTAAACCAGCCACTCCGAGCCCGGCCACCTCCACCTTCTCCATCTACCCAGTGTCCTCGGCTGTGCAGCCGGTGGCTGCGGCCGCAGCAGCTGCAGCCTCTGTGGTCCCATCGTACTCCCAGAGTCCCACCTACAGCACCAATGCTGTCACATATTCCGGTAAGAAGCCCAACGTTTTCATTCTGGCTCGCAGTCTTCATAGTCACCACAAAATTACAAGTGTCCTGAAATGATCTATTAAGTAATTTCTGTGAGCCTTTATTTGTTGTGGGTGTCAAAATTCACACACGTTGATTTTGGCATGTTAAAATAGATTTTAAGTGTTTCACTGATGCTAGCACAAAATACAATATTGGCAGCAGCAAAATACCGCAATTTCTGATGCAGACGTGAGCTATTGGGGGATGCTTGCATGATGCTTGCAATTTTAAGGATCTATTGATATTAGTCTACAGTGGGTTTTTTTTGGCCAGAATAAAATTCATGGGCTATCTTTAAAATTATTTAATGTTGGCCGTTTGCACATAAGATCGGGCACCTCTGCCCTTTACCATGTGTTTACTCATTGCTTTTGTTCTCAGGCACATCCTATTCAGGGTATGAGGCTGCGGTGTACTCTGCTGCGTCTTCATACTACCAGCAACAGCAACAGCAGCAAAAGCAGGCTGTTGCAGCCGCCGCAGCCACTGCAGCCTGGACTGGCAGCACGTTCACCAAGAAAACCCCCTTCCAGAACAAAACTCTGAAACCCAAACAGCCTCCAAAACCACCGCAAATACACTACTGTGATGTCTGCAAAATTAGCTGTGCCGGACCACAGGTAAGTCTTGCTTTTTGTACTTGTTTGACCCACCCCACTCAACCCCCGAAGGATTATTGTGTTGAATGTATTAGGATTCGGTACAACACTCTGTTCACTCTAAACAACAAGGCACAAGACAATAGGTGCAAAACAGGAAGGCATTAGAAACACCACACAATGAAATAAATATAAACAGTGACACAAATGTAATTCATTGTTCTTGGTGTTGCATGAACACTGTTTTTTTTAGGTGTTCTGAAGGAGCTGTACACTGAATCATGGCTTACCTCAGCTGAGGATAAGTTACAAATACATCTCTTTTCAGAAGCCTCTCTGTTCACTTATAGACTTACAAAGAGCATCTGGAGGGTCAGAAGCACAAGAAGAAGGAGGCAGCGCTGAAGGTTTCTCAGAGCAGCAGCAGCAGTAGCGGAGGCAGCAGCTCTGCCCGAGGCACGCAAAACCAACTGCGCTGTGAACTCTGTGACGTCGCCTGCACTGGGGCGGATGCCTACGCTGCGCACATCCGCGGAGCTAAACACCAGAAGGTGAATGACTCATTCTTCAGGGTGACTTATACAGAGATTTATTTACCCTTATGTTTTGATTTTTTGTTTCTCTGTACACTATATTACATATTTATGAATAACATTCACATTTTATATATATTATATTGTGTAAAAGCCATTACACACTGAGCGCTTTTTTGTGCTATTTATTCGGATGACGATATTTCAAGCATGTATATGTTTTACACACCAAACATCATTTTACAGACCGTGAAAAATTTTAATATTGTTTTTGTGCTCAGTTCAATGCAAACTTCACTGGCGAAATGAACTCTGACCAATCACATTCATCTCTGGCATTGGCATGACACCAAAGATGATGGAGCAGTTGTATTCCAGCAAAAAAAAAATAGAAATTTAATGAATGCTAACAGGATCAGAATCTCCAAAAAAAGCTCAAACTGGGTCACAAACATCAGAGTTATAGCTTATGTGGATGCAGTCTTTCAGCTTCTGAATGAGCACAACGGGTGGACAGTACCCAGTGCTTCTTCTAGGATTTTTCACACACCTTCTGGCACCCATGAAATTAGGTGGAGAAACTGTTTGTTCTTCCCTTGCTTTTCCAAAGTGGAAAGCAACCTGCACAATATCACAGGTAGCTCATTTCATAAGAAGCAAAGTGCAAACAATTTGGTGAAATTAAAAAAAAATAAAATGATCACATTGCATACGGTGTGTGTATAGTTTTGATGCAAAAAAAAGTGCGTCAGAATATTTTGCATTCTTGTGCTATTTTTCCACGTCGCCTTCAGTGTGTAATGGCCTTAGGTTTGCATTTCTGTATTTTGGTCTTTGTCAACAATTGACAAATGTGTTGAAGATATAGAAGAGATGTTTTCTTTACCTAAAGAAAATAAATATATTTATGCCCCTCTTACGCTAGGTTGTAAAACTACACACCAAGCTGGGGAAGCCCATCCCATCAACAGAGCCCAGTGTAGTGACACAAGCATCCGCATCCACCACGGCAGCCGCTAATAAGACAGCCAGTGCATCCCTCAACAGTTCCACCAGCAGCACTGCATCTGCTCTGCCTGCCTCCTCCACCATCTCCAGCTCCTCCTATCTGAAACCCGTCGGGTTGGTCAACAGCACCATGACCTCAGCCGCGCAGGGTAAGAGCCCTGCCCCCAATGTTTCTGCCACCACAGCTGCTGTCAAAAAGGTCAACACACCCAAGATCAACTTTGTGGGTAGGTATCAGTCTTTGTTACTTGCAGTTGTTGTTGCATGCAGATTTTCTTTATGTGAAATTTCACCTATAACTCCTTTTAACTTACAAGACTCAAGTTGATTTGCTCTAGAAAATGCTTATATTTTGTGTGTTGTCTTTTTCCCCCTCTTCTGTCATGAATTTGTACCTAGTAGGGCTGCACAATATTTTTGTTAAAAGGTTATCGATGATATTGACCTTTTGCTATACTTCTTATTGAAGATTTGAGTATGCAAAGAAGGCCTCTAACCAATCATCATCGTCATCATTGTTAAACTGTGTGCTGTGAGCATCCTTGACCAATCATAGTCTTGTGGGGCCAGACATCATCTTGTACTGAGAACATGTAGGGACAACCATGAGATTCTCAGCTAAATAAGTGTGGGCACAAACTGAATGTGAAATTTCTAAACCAATTCAACACTTTGTGAAGGTGGACTTTGTAGGGGGCAGTGGTGCACTTTATCAAAATTGTATGACGGACAACAATTTGGTCGTTAACCCATGGATGTAATGGGGCAAAAAAGATCTGTTACCTAACAATAACATTTCCTTAGCTCCTTGTTTTGCTGGTGTTGTCGCTTACTGCAGACATTAAAAGATCCTGCCCCAGGGGGAAACCCTTGTTTGAAGCAGATTTTGCTACAATTCAGCATATATTCTCTTTACAACATCATGTCTGGCTCTGCGAAACAAGAACAACCACAGTGTTTTGATGATTGAAGTTATTATTGTAATCCCCTAGACATCAATTTGTTTTCGTCAAAATAATGCAGGCCAAGCTTTAAATGTCACATCATTGATACAGAAGACTTTGGAAGATGTATTCCATTTGCAATATGTAGGAATATAATCACTGTACTAATATTTTGTCCACATTGTGCGACCAGGTTGGTCTGGGAGCCTGACCCTTACTACTGAAAATCATAACATTGGTCATTTAGATGTGTTATGATATAGCCGAACCACCATCACACTAATATTTCTCTGCTGTTACAGGTGGAAACAAGTTGCAGACCACTGGTGTTAAGATGGATGACTCAAAGATTGAGGCAGCTAAACCTGCCCAGTCCTCATTGGTCACACCGTTGCAGGAGGTTAAAAATGATGCCCCTGATTCACTGTCCCCACAGTCGGCTCTGGCAGCCTTGCAGAGTGACGTCCAGCCTGTCGGACATGACTATGTTGAAGAGGTAACCGAACTTCCGTCTCCAAACAAATGTGCACATTTATCAGCAGTTGCCAGAACATGGCACTTGGTGACAAGTGTGCATAATAAATATCATAATAAAAATCTCTTTACAGGTTCGGAATGATGAAGGAAAAGTCATCCGGTTCCACTGCAAACTGTGCGAATGTAGTTTTAATGATCCCAATGCAAAGGAAATGCATTTAAAGGGAAGGAGACATCGTCTGCAGTATAAGGTTGGTGGATGATCTTTTTATTACCAGATTTGGTTAATATACTGTTTCCTAATATTTAATCCTAACTCAGTATCCACACATATTGAAAACTTGGGCTGGGCAGAGCATAAATGTTTGAAATTTGCATGCTACTACCTCAAGGAGTAGTTTGATCAAAAGCCAGATTTACACTGTTGTCAACTTGGGCTTCAGATTTGAGACTGCTTTTTAATTCTGCAGTTTGGTACAATCTGCCAACATCCTGAAATGTGGGGGAAAAATGAGGGGAACATGCCAACAAGCTAGTGTGATGCTTTTAAAGTCTGAAGCATATGTCCAGCTCTGTTACTTCTGTGTTTATCACCACCCCTCTATGACCATTTCCTGCTTTTCTGTTAGCTTAAATACTTAATGTCTTCCCTCAACGTAGAAAAAGGTGAACCCTGACCTCCAGGTGGAAGTGAAGCCTAGCATCAGAGCCCGAAAGATCCAAGAGGAGAAGATGAGGAAGCAGATGCAGAAAGAGGAGTACTGGAGACGAAGGGAAGAAGAGGAGCGCTGGAGAATGGAGATGAGGTCTGAATCTTGATGTTAAATTATTATTATTATTTACTATTATATGCATTTTATGCAGCTGTACTAAGACGCAATGCCAGATGATTCAGTGATTCAATTCTTCTGTCTTTAGGCGCTATGAGGAGGACATGTACTGGCGACGAATGGAGGAAGAGCAGCACCATTGGGACGACAGGCGCAGGATGCCCGATGGTGGATATCCACAGGGCCCACCTGGACCCCCCGGTCTCCTTGGGGTGAGGCCTGGAATGCCCATGCCACAGCCGCAAGGACCTGTGGTTAGTCTTTCAACAGACAGAAGCACTTTATTCAGTATTTAGAATTATCTTTACTGATGTTCTTATAAATAATAATGTTATACATAAAATGTGAAAGTGCTTCCCAGTATTTCAGTAAAACTACTAATAGCAAAAAATACAATAAATCTAATAGGGATATAATGATCATTCATTATTGTGCCAGTTCCAGGTTGTTTACAGCCCAATTGAACAGATTTTTATAAACACGCCTACATTATTGCCTCACTTTGTTTCGTGAAATTGCAACACATCTGCCATAATAAAACAATAATTTGGCTGATTGCCAATTTTGGGCCAAATGCTGCTCTTTAAAAAGATATTGTCAGTACAGTCAACATCAATGCAGTATGTAGTGATAAAGCAATGAACAGGAAGCGGCTCTGCTTGTCTTCACTTAACTTGAGATAAAGTGTTTCAACTGCAAGTCCTTGTCTTAGAAGTTAATCCTTTGGGCCAAGCAACAGGTGGAGTAAACTTGTCTGCATGTTAAAAGTAATGACTGTGTTTCAACGTGCTCATGTGTACAAAACAGTGCATGTAGTTATTACCCTTCATGACTTGCTTGTCCTGACCTGCATTGTGTTTCAGCCCCCACGTCGCCCTGATTCTTCCGATGATCGTTATGTGATGACCAAACATGCAGCTATTTACCCCTCTGAAGACGAGCTCCAGGCCATCCAGAAGATCGTGTCCATCACCGAGCGCGCCCTCAAGCTTGTGTCTGACATCATCACCGACCAAGACAAGGGCAAAGAAGAGGAAAAGGAGAAAAAAGAGCCTCCCAAGGACAGGTGAGCCAAGACATTTTGTCCTGAGTGTGTTTTGTTTGTTGTGTGTTTTTGTTGGGGTTTTATGCATAGTTTTGAACTGTTTTACTCATTGTAATTTAGTGTAGTTTACTACCCTATTTAATTGAACTATATGTAGTCTAAGGCTGTCGCAATTAATTAGGTAAACAAAATTACTATCTTTAAATGTGTTTTCCTAATGTGTTTGACCCTTTGAACCATCTGCAGTTCCACCCTGAAACCCAACTGTTTAAGCAGTCTGTGCTGCTCTGCGACTGCGTTCCTCTGGTTTAATACGGGTTTTAAATGGAAAGCTCCATTGTTGTGTCGCTTGATGAAACTAAAGTCATTTCAAAGTTGTAAAAAGCACTGGTTTTTAAAAGAAAATAAATCTCTCAGTACAATTAGATTTAAGTGCATAAAACAAATGAGGCCAATTGCAATTAACTGCACAAAAGAATATGGTTATCTCTTATTAAATCCTAAAATGTAGTTACAATGAATTAGCAGTGATTAGTTTGAATTTGCATGATGCATATTTTAAATTCATCTACTGCTCTCACAGTAATAAGCGGAGTCTGCTGGACATATCCATTTATGTGAATGGTTTTAATGTGTTATTTTATTTTATTTATTTTTTATTATTATTATTTTTTTTTGAGAAAGGGCTTTGCATGGTCAAAATTTGGTTGTGTTTTTATTTTCAGTGTTTTTACTCTGATTACTTGATTTCCCCCCACCCCCAGTCCACATAGGCCCTGTTTTGTATGTTTCGCTGGGAGCCATGGAGAAATGTTTACTGTATACTTCAAATATTGATGGTATGACAAAGTTCTACTTGAGTCTATACTTGACTTTTGATTTGCTCTTCCACCTTCCAGAGCGTTGAAGGGCGTGATGAGGGTTGGCGTCCTGGCCAAAGGTCTGCTTCTGCGTGGAGACAAGAATGTCAACCTCGTTCTTCTGTGCTCCGAGAAGCCCAGCAAGAGTCTGCTGTCGCGCATTGTAGAACATCTCCCTAAACAGCTCACGGTATTGATTCTTTGTGAATTTGCTTTGGTGCATGCTTATTCAGTACTTCTATTTATTTTCAGCCAACCCAAAGCCTTTTAGTCCAGAAACAGCCAACACCCTGTCATTCTGTTCCGTTCTTCAAGTATTTGTTACAGTATAAACATGCTTGATCTCACTTATCAGATTCTGTTTAATGCCGTAATTGCCAACGGTAGGTTTGTTTTTGTTTAGCGAGGAGATCATATGCAAAAGGGTGTGTCACAACTAACAGATTAGAGCCTAACTGATAAATTCTGGAAATGCCAAGCTGAAGATTTCAAAGTTTATTTAAAAAGTAGTTTACTGATGTGATTCGATTCTCAAACTGGGCAAGGGGGTGGATTTAGTCAGTTCTTAGATTCTTAAATGTGTTTGTGGGTTTTGTTTTGTTTTTTTTGGTTTTTTGTTTTTATATTAGTCACACATTATATTCAACCCAGTTACGATACTGTTTCTTGTTTTTCTGTGTTCTACTTGCGCTGCTTTTCATATAGATAACATCTATAATGTATATCAGTAATCACAACCTGCAGAAGTGAGGTGCGTTCTCAGAAGTTAAAAATGAGCAGTGTGAACTGTTTTGCAGTAGTAATATGAAAAAGCAGCAGTGTTTCGACTGCGTTTGAGCTACTTTTTGCCTATTACTACAAGCACCATGCCACTCGGAGCATGTACAAAATACAATCCAGCCCGCTTGTTCACTCGTGAGTAAAATATTGTTAGCAGGAATAGCACGCTCAAAACTGAGAGAAAGGACCAGCACCTGTTAGAATAATGCAAAATCATAGAGTACTAACACTATACAATGCTTTCTGCAGAAGGTGATTTCACTGCAGAATACAAAAAACTTTTTCCTTTTTTTCTTTTATTACTATTATTTTTTTTAATGAGTATGCAACACATTGCTAAAGTTTCAGAATGAACCATTTATTCCCCAGTCTATACAGTCCATATATGTAAACCAAGCTGTAAAATCAGCCTATTTTGAATTCGTTGTTTCTGTGACGTGACTCTTTTTACCTATATCCACCCTTTCAGCCTACAGCAGTTTAGCTCCGCCCATTCACGCTGAAGTTATAAGGAGTGTTTCAGCAGATACTGAACATTTGAAGCACTCTGATCAGATTGGGGGCAAAATAAATAGTTGTCCTCCCACACAAATTCTAAAGATATGTTATTTGGTGAACATCAGTATTTGCAGATCTTATAAGTCATTGGGTGTCCAGCTGTTATCAGTGGCTGGCGTGGTTGCATATTTCCAACAAAGCAGGAGGACACACGATCAATTGTTTGAAGACGGAGCAATTGGTTTAAAGTTTGAATCCGGTCTGTCTGCTTGATTGGAAAACCTACAGCCATGACAGCCCTCTGTGTATAAGATTCGAAACCACTGACTCATAAGTTAATCGATAGTGGTCTGCTAAATAGTCATGTCTCAGTTTTCTAGCTGGCTTTCATCTACAGCTGTTCTTCTAACCCATGTGTTTCTTAGCTGGTGACACCAGAGAAGTATGAGGTGAAAGGCTCAGTCCAAGAAGCTGCCATCATCCTGACTTCCTGTGCTGAGCCCAAGATGCAGGTGACCATCACGCTGACCTCGCCAGTCATCCGAGAGGAGAATCCCCGGGACGGAGGTTGGGAAAGACGTTGCTCCCTTAACTCGACCACCTATCAAATTAATTTGACACGTTGATTTGACACCCTTAAGAGCCCATCTGCTGGCACCAAAGAGATGCTGTGTGATCTGAATAATATCGCATTATTTTTGAGCATCTTTTGAAATGGATTATCTTTTTGCTCCTTTTCCTGTGGAGAGTAAAATTAATATAATGTGAAGTATAAAACCTGGTATGTGCTTGAGCTTGGTCACAATACCATAAATGGAAAGAAACTTGAGTGCCTTCAAAAGCCTTGGAAATTAAAATTCAGTTACACGTTTAGCTTATTTAAATTCTGGAAGCAATTTGCTTTTTCTTTTTTGCAGTGTATTTCACTCATAATTTGATTATTTTAAGAGCTGAGCATACTAGAAAAAGCTGAACATGTCTGGGAGAGATATTTTGAAGGCAGTTATTACTTATGAAATAGATTTACCGTTCAGTCAAATGTCACCTGTTTGTATGGTGTGGTCATTCTGATTTGTTGTAGGCATAGTGGCCTTTTGACAGAGCCGAGTTCGCCACAACCAGGTTTTATTTAGCCTGTTACTGAACTAATTGCCAGCAGTGCTGCTCAGGGCCCTCTCTTTGTAACACCTCTCCAGTGCTCTTGAAGCTCTCCCCAAAACAAGCATGATAAGTGTTTTTGCATTGTGTCAGTCTAGTTAGTCTTGAGTAAGATTCATTTTTGTTTCCTGTGTCCCAGGGGATTCTTTACATGTATATATTTAAATAACCAAGGGATTATATATTTTTAAAAAGACTAGGGATCATGTAAATAAACAAGCATTAAAATAGTGCTGCGTGAAATGAAGTAGGGAAACGGTGGGAAAGTATATATTGTCCCCACAGGAAACAAATGTTTTTGTCTGGTGATGAGAAGATTCACCATTCTGAGGTCCCTTGTTCCAAAATGAAAGTGCTCCCCTGAGTGAATCAATCCTCTGTGCAATGAATGATGTGATTGGTTTATAGCTTCAAAGATTGTTACTAATACTCTCACTGTAGAAACCAAAACCTCTGTATCTGAGAGTGGAAAAATGGGGGAAAAAATGTAAGGCAGTTTGGCTCAAAGTTAACTTGACAACCCTTCCTTGTCTTGACGTTTTTTGACAAAGGAGAGTTTAATTAGGTAAGAGCAGCCGAAATGATCTCAAACGTGGGCCGCAAGTCTCTGCTCTGATAGGTCACTGTTCCTGTTTGGATCCTTAGGGGAGTATCAGTAAGCTTTTGGGAGGAAGGCTTTGTTAGAGGAATCTTTGGTTGGACCTGGGTTTTTACAGCCTTCGGTATACAATGACCTAAGGGGGGTTTTCCCAAACCCACTCATGACAGGTATGCATGCAGTGATGTCCTAACCCCTCTTGCTGGGAGCTTCATGTTTTCTTTCCAGCACGCATTCCTGCCTTCATGTATCCAAAGCTTTTTACACGTCCAGCCCAAAGCCTCCTTGCGTTCTGAATAACTCGTTTCCCATCTGAGGCTACGTCTACCAGCTCCGGAAGGATTTTTGACCAAGGTCCCCCTCCCAAACCCCCCCTCAAACACTTTGCCACACCTACCATTGCCATGCCACTGCAGTGGGTCACACAAAGCACTCATCATCTACAACAGACATTCTACATCTTCTTTGCTGTGCCCCCTTTTTGTGCCGCACTCAAGAATTATAAATGCAAAGCCATAGCAGCCCCTCGTCATCCTACACTTACCGGGGAATTAAACCGATTTTTCAACATGTCTGCATAATTCAATCGTTGAGATGTAAACAAAGTCATTCAGAGTGGTTTGTTGTAAAATGCATTCTGAGAAAAATTACCAACTGAAATGTTTTGTAGAGCAACTTGCTGACACTAAATTCTTTACTCTGGTGCTGATAGAACCCAAGGATCGTACAAATATAGCCATTTTATTTACTATCCAAAATGACCAGTGAACCTACACATGTCTTGTGAGTTTTTCTATGTAATGTTGATGAAGGTAAAAGTGTTTAATCTGAAAAAAAAACAGGGATTGTTTTTGTCATATGTATGTCTCTGCTATTAATGAATTCAATATTTTAGGCCTAAACCTTCTTAAAACCATCATAGAACACTGTCCCAAGTATCATGCAGTGCATTTATAAACATTTAATATAATAACTTTATGTGAGGTAAATTTCAGTGTTTAAATTCGAATTCTGTTTCGGTACATTTTGTGTCTTCCACACCAGGCCAATCTGAATGACTTTGTTTACATTTTAACCTTCTAATTTATCGCAGTCCTCTTGAAAAAAAGGTGGAATTCTCCTTTCAGGAGAAATAAAGTATAGTTCTTTTATAAGGGGCCTCTCTAAATTTCATAATTTCATTTTTCATAACTGAAATGAGTCTGTGAGCAGGTAGATGCTGCTTACAGGTAGAGTAAGTGGGCCAAAGAATCGAACTAGCATCCAATGCTAAATCTGTACTTGTGTCAAACTACAAGGAGCAAACAATATCAAGATGTGACCGTTTTAGGTGTGTAAGCTTTGAGTTTAGTATTTATACCCATATATATTTATTTAAGTTAATGTCAGCATTTACATTTAGACATTGTAGATGTTGGCAGTTTCAGCTTCTGAAAGCCAGAAGTTTTAGTAAGTGTGATGCTGTGTGAATTACGCCCTTCCTAATGCTCAGTGAAAACTGGTTTTGGTATTGACACATGCATATTTACAGCAACCCTGGTCAGTTGATTGTTAGCATTTGATGCTAATTTGTTTCACTGAGCTCCCAACCAATTCAGAAGTTGGATTATTGTGCACTATTCCAGAAACAGCTGTAGTTGTTCAAAAATGATGAAATTATGAAATTTCTATTGGGCCCCTCAAGAAAAGCTGACCCCGAAGTTGGCAAGAAACTGCTTAGTAACTCTCAATACAGACACATCAGTACAGTGCTAATTTATTGAGTGCATTTCCAGTGGTTTGGTTTTAATTTGAATGCAGTAACCATTAAGACAGTGGCAGAGATAATGTGCAATATCACTTATTCAGAATGGCTTCCTCTGCTATGAAGGTTCTGTAGCTAATGCAGTATTTTGGATTGATCAAAATATCCTCAAAGCAATTGAGAACTTTCTCCCTCATAATCATCCCCTCATCCTACATTTACAAGTCTATCAGCGCTACACTTCAGTCTAATACTACGACTCTTCCTTCTAGTGTCAGTATAACAAATATAGTGCCAGTATAGCAAGTATATGCAAGTTGTTGGTTTACAAAACTGATGAATGACTCAAGGTGGAAATGCAGTTGTATGAGTAGCTAAGAAAGAAATCGAGGAAACAACTTGGTATGTGTGGCAATGTGTTCTTGGCAGTCTCTCTGACCTGGTCAAACACCCATTCCTCACCACCATTTGACAATTCGATCCATTTTTAGATGTAACCTCGGGTATGGTGAAAGACCCAGCGGACGTCTTGGACAGGCAAAAATGCCTTGACGCTCTGGCTGCCCTACGCCACGCTAAGTGGTTCCAGGTTCGGAACATCATTTTTCTTTCTTCATGTAGCCTTATGAGATGCATTCTTTTCATTTGCTTATTTAATTTTAGTCTTAATTTTTTGATTTGTTGGAATTTTTGAACCTCAACTATTTGTATGGAGGCTAATGAGGAATACAAGGATGCTAACAGTAATATAATTAAATAACCAGGAACTTTTAAAATGAATAATCTGCTTTTTTATGTTTGCTATTCTTTTCTGGTCTTAAAACTCTAAGCATCCTTGCATACATTTTAATTTTCTTAAGAATATGTAAATAATGTGACATTTTATTAAAAAAAAAATATATATATATATATACATACTATTCCATAAGGCTGCAGAATACCTTTGCATAAAAATGTCATCAATAAGAGCTTTCATGTTGACCGTTTGTTCTTTGTGATTGTTTATTTGTTTTTATTTATTTATTTATTTTTCTTTAGAATAGGAATTGAGAGGAAAGGAATATCTGATTAGTTTACTGTGTGTGAAGTCGCTGTCTTGAACACACAGGCAAAGTAAAGCAGATTTCCTTGACTGCTTCAGTTCCTATGCTACTCTTTCAGACTGATGTTTTTGTAAATGAGAGCTTTTATTTTTTTTTGATTGAAGTATTTTTGGAAAGCTGAGGTCAGGGTTTACAAGATGACCAAGGAGACATTCTGAGTGCATCTTGCAAACTTTGAGCTCCTGTACTAACGACGAGGTAAAATACTGCTGGGAATGGCAGCTTATTCATAAGCACTGGCTAAAAAGTCTGTAAACTAAGTAAAAGCTTCCATTGTGAACAGTAGTGTTGCACCTCTTTCGGAGCCCCACCATGTCGTATGATTTGCAAATGTTTGTTCTTGTCACTAACTAAACTTGGCTTTATTGCACTGAAGGCTAGAGCCAATGGACTCCAGTCTTGCGTGATTGTTATTCGTATCCTGCGTGACCTTTGTCAGCGAGTACCCACCTGGTCTGCTTTTCCAAGCTGGGTGAGTAAGAAGACAGTGAGCTGATATTCTTTCAGGATTGTTAAGGCCTTTACACACCAAGCGTGATTTATTTGTGCAGTGTTTTTGATGCAGGAAGGTGTTTAGTTAGTAGAAATTTTAAGCAGCGTATACATGACTTAACATAATGATTTATTATCATTTGGATTTTAACTTTTTATTTTAATTTGGAAAATTTATATGAAACAGAATGCATCATAATGTGGCGATGATTATATACAAATCAAACCACTGATGCACATGCTGCTCACTCTGCGATACTGCTTTTGGATTAACTTTATGTGAATGAACTGAGGTGGCAGCCAGTCACATTGTTGATTTGTGGCACCATAACCGATTTTGTCATACCGATTGTGTCACTGCTATAGTCACATGCTGAGAGTTTTGAAAAATATGCTAAATCAAGTTTGGATTGGACATGGGAAACATTCACTGTGTCCCTGTGCTGGACTTTGGGTATTCTAAAGGATTTGGGGCAGATCACTGCCTTAAAGGACTGTCTGTAAAATGTATGGATGTTGAACAATAACAGTGTATTCTCTATCAAAGGCCATGGAGCTGCTTGTGGAGAAGGCAATCAGCAGTGCCTCTGGACCAATGAGCCCTGGTGATGCATTGCGACGAGTCTTTGAATGTATTGCCTCTGGCATTCTGCTCCCTGGTAAGACCATAATCATAGACCAACCAGTTTTGTAACACTTAAAACATCTGAAGGTTTATAAAACATTACATTTAAGTTAACCTATGACCACAAATTAGGACAAACTTAAACATGAGGGATTAAGAACACCCTATGAAAACTTCAAAAAGGTTCTAAAAACAAGGTGTGTTTAACAAATTTGGGTGTATATTTTCATTTGTTTGGTGACCCAACAAGTCTGTTACACTTTGCATTCAACAAAGGTTAGCAGAAATGGAAGTTTCCAGGGTGGCAAGTGCAGTTATACTTCAGCTCCTACTGTTGATGACCTTTAGCAGAAATAATTGGGTTTTTCTTGTGCTTTTCTTTCGGCATTTCAGATTTCACTTGGATCTGAATTTTGACTTGGCTCTTCTTGTTGTCTATATTTAAGGTTTTGTACCGTCATGTTGCGAAACTCTATTTTAGTTAGAATTTAGCGTTTTAACAGATGGCCTCATGTTCTGCCCTGATATGTTCTGGTGTGTTTGTAATTCATAGTTCATTCTGTCATACAATAGCAAAGCACCTAGCCCTTGAAGCGTGCAACCCTAAAAACAACTGTGATTTATAGCTTCCGTTTTCTTTAGATCAAAGGCAGTTTTTGGTTTGTGGCAGCCTTGGGTATGTTGTTGGAGAACCCATACGTAGGTGCTCTCTTACCAGATCAAACAGAGTTTATTTTTGAAAGCAGAGGCTCCTTCCTGACCTCCTGTAGAAACCAAGCTCGCCTCTGACAGTTTTAGTCATGCACATTCATATTCGTAACAGACCTCTGATTCCTAGAGACTGGGCTCCTTTCAGTCAGAATTTTGATGACTGGACTTTGTAGTTTGTAGATAACTCACCACAGTGTGGTGCATTATCATTGTACTGTGGAATGGGTGAAATTGTAATCTCTCTTGGTTTTGGAATAAAATTACCACACAACTGCTGCATTAAGACTAAATCAGACCGATCAGATCTGGTCTCTTCGACTAGTCATTTAAGTATTTAGTATTTGCATCGATTTTGATGACACAAACTGTAGTCAGTTTAGGGAACAACTAAGTAGTGTTCACTTGTGTTTCAGGAAATTTCCATTTCTGCAAATTTATGTTGATAGTAAAACTTTAGAAAGGGATGGTCCTACTTTTTTTTTTGATAGGCTCCAGTAGAATATTTGTAGATGTTCTAATTATTAATAAACTGTCTGGTGAACACTGATGCTATTGACAGAGTTTAAGCTTAGGATTAGTGCTGGGGTTAGGTTTAGGACCGAAGTGAGGTTTTGGGTTGAGGTTAAGGTTGGGGAAAATTAAAGTGAACATAATAGATATTTAGCTGAATGTAATTTAAATGCTTGAATGCAGTTTAAATAAAGTGTTAACAAAGGGGTCCACGAGTGGTGCAACTGTCTTAGTGGTAGCCCTATTACCAGTTCATGAGCTTAAATCCCAGTGATGCCACAGCCATCTGTGGCGGTGAGTATGAGGGCATGCTTTGATTAGTTTCCATGACTTTTGTAGGAGCTAGCTGTAGTGTTTTGTGTTGACTTCTTCATTATACCACAAGCTGTAGTAAAAATTCCAGAAAGTGGGACCATGGCCTAATGTGCCAAAGATGACTATACTTTAAATGAATGTTTTAAGCCTGTTGCTTTTTGATGCAGGTGGTCCAGGATTGATAGACCCATGTGAGAAAAATCCCACAGACACACTGGCTGCTATGGAAGAGCAGCAGAGAGAAGATATAACGTCAAGTGCTCAGGTAAATCTATGCCCAGCATATACCCTCAGCTCAGTTAGCGTTATCATTTTTTGGAGCTGATAGCATCAAAGACATGGAAAAATTGTAAGAGGGATTTTTTTGGTAATTTACAAAATGGTACAGTTTTACCACACAGTGAGGTCTGGGTTATTCCATTCCAGCACATCTAGGGCCTGACAGGTCACACCATGAACTTCTTTGGGAAAAAAAATCAGACAAACATCTGTGTAATTCATGCAGCCAGATTCAATATTCTAAGTTTCCCACAAATAGTTTTCTAATCATGATTTTGTTCCCCTAAATCACTCCTTGAATTTAACTGATTACAGTTTGCTGGTATCTAACTTCTGTTTTTGAACTGAGCATAACTCCCACTTGTTTGAAACATTCAGAATCTCTTTCAGAGGCACCAGACAAATATCTTGTCTTATTGACTATCAAATAAATTTCCTAGCCATGAAGATACATAACATTTTACAGGGATTGTGCTTCCTTAGGATACATTGCCTCATTTGAATTTTGATTTCCAGCTGTTGGTGTCACTGACATTTTCAATACCCGTTTAAAAAAAATGAATAAATAAAATCTCCTGTTATCATGATGAAGTTCAGGATCTTTTCTGCACCTGGAATGTAGGAGACTGTTTTAATGTCTGGTAAGACAGGATTGTGGTTGGACTTCTAAGATGTTGTGCATAATTCACCACGAGACATAAACACATTACATCTTACAAAATAATTACTCCATCTTACAAAATAATTACGCAGCTCCATTTAGTCAGATAATAGCATTGCGTACATTGTTGAACTGAAGGTTTTAAGATGAGAATTGGTCCCCATATACAGGTTTTGGCTTGATTTGTGTGTTTTAAATGGAAACCCATGATATGACCTGCATGACCCTAGGCAAGTAGGCATATAAAAACCAGTCTGCTCTAAATAGTTCTACAGTTTGACCTCTTAAACTAGAATCATGTCATCGGTTTGCATGTAGTTTAGGAGAACCAGTGTTGACATTCTGCTGTTTGTTTCTGCAGTTTGCCTTGAGGCTGCTGGCATTCCGTCAAATTCACAAGGTCCTGGGCATGGACCCCTTGCCTCAGCTGAACCCACGCTTCAACATGCGGAACAATCGCAAGAGGCGGCGCGACAACAGCGACGGCACGGATGGCTTCGAGGGCGAGGGGAAAAAGGACAAGAAGGATTACGACGGCTTCTAAACTTCCGCAAACTCCGCAGACTCGCCGTTGGCCATTTCAATATTCTGTGTATTCCAGTGGTGCAAAATTCAATTCCTGTAGGTCTCTGTGCATGCCAGTAACTTCTCCAGAAATCTTTCAGTGGCTTGTAAAAAGCCATTCGCTGAGCGTCACTTTGGCTCTCAGCTTGTCTACTCGTGCCCTTAAAGGACCTACGAAGGCAGCTTGGGAAATGCTTAGCTGCATTTCCATGACATACCGTGATTTGCTAAAGCGTTTAGCACACGCAACATTATGCTGACACAGAGAGAAGGAGCTGGTGATCAAATGTGCTCCAGTCATTCATGGTTTTTAAAGCTGGTATATAGCTTTCAGACTTTGCGCGTGCTGATTGAATTAGCAAATCTTAGGATGTTTGTACCCTCTGGAAACACTAGCCTGCTAGTCTAGTGGCTGCTTACTTTCCCATAAGAAGAAATGGACCTAAAAGCGCACATGTTAAAGCTAAAGTAAATAAGTCAGAAATAATGAAGGTCCTGCTGCATTTGAAATGAAACTACGTTAAATCTCAATCTGATTTTTTAAAAATCTTTCTTTCCCTAGTCTGCTAGCGTAGCATGCGCTAAGCTGCTCATTTTGTTTTAGAGCCAAGTTTGGCAACGTATTGAGCTAAAATATAACTGTGCCGGTTAGGAACAGACTCTGACATGGCCACTGTTTTAAATTGCTATGTAAAAACTTACGACGAGGACTTTAAGCTTTGCAATGTAATGTGCTCTAGGTTTTTTTTTTTTCCTTTTTCCTTTTTCCTCTTCTTTTGTAATCATTTGTTTTGAATGGAGACATTCCTCATAACCACAAAACCTAAGCTAAAATGTGACCCAGTTGTACGTTTGTCGTGTTGTGATGAATGTGACAACGTTGACTGAACATTTGAAGCCTACAAGCATGTGTTCCGTAGTGCTAATACATCCTGGGGGATCGGCTGTTTGCTTTTAGCCGTTCGTAAAGCACATCCTTGGCTAATCAGCAACCACAATCAGAAGAAAAACGTATCCCTAACCTTCTCTTTATATGAGTAACGCAAGGTTGTGCGACGCTGAGCTTGTTCAAAGGCTAGACTCCAAGTGTGTTTTCTAATTTTCACAGGCTTGTGTTGCATTTCTAAAGACACTGATCCCTGAGAGTAGACTTGGGTCATATTACTTATGAGCTGCACCTTCTCAGAGTTCTGAAGTTGTCATTCTGTAGTCGGCTTTATGCCCATATTAGGAACTGAGGGTCTAAGCCGATTTTCTCTATGAGAAAAATGAATGCTGCTATCGCACCCTGTGGTAAAATGACCCAAAAATGTTCCAAACCTGATGCGTTTTGTCATAGGGAACTCTTTCTTCTAATCGCTGGATGATGAGGTCGTTAAGGAGCTAAAATGCTAGTGTTGTTATATAGAAGCTAATATTGCTGCACACTGAATTGAATGGCAACCTCACAAGAAAACCCCATGCAAACCAGCAAGCTTTAGGAGGTGGGTGAGGTGGGTGTACACAAGACAAAATATCAGGTTTGGAACATTTTAGTTCACCACAGGGAAATTTTCAAAAAGACACTTCATTTCTCTCATAGAGAAAATCTGCCTAGACCCAGAGGTCCTTATATGGGCATGACACACAGTTTCAAAGGTCTGTTCTTTTCATATGTTGAACCTAACTATCAGAATAGGTCAAAGCATTGCGATGAAGACCACAGCAGTTTGCATAAGACCATGATCTTCTGCATTTTTTTTTAATTAGATTTGCAAAGGAAGTGATTCACCCTGAAGGCACTGTTGGTTTCTAAACAGAGAGCAGTGTAGTTGTGGTTGACCCAAGTCTGCCTGAGCTTTTGTGTTCATAGTGTTGTAATCCCTGAATCCCTAAATGTATCTGTGTATATATACATATATGATCATATGTAGCTACGTGTAGGCTATGTGTGATCTCTAATATATGACCATTAAAAAGCCAATATCTAATCCTGCAATAGGTCTTCAAAAAAAAAAGTTTGTATAATTTTATGAAAGCATGGCAGTGTTTAAGTTCTGTTATTGTTTTATAGATTTTTGTTCCATCAGTTTATAGATGAGCATCTGCTTGCCGTTCTCCTTGGTTTAACAATCCCTAGTTTGTTGAAAATCTATTGAAGAAAAAAAAAACATTGGAGGAAAGTGTTATGTCGGTGTTGTAATTGCGGATGTAGATCTATCCTTTCAGTCGCCTGTCATTCGCTGTCACGGTACTACTGCATAACAATGGACATAATAAAGACCTTTACAGAACCAGTTGCCTTCTTTTGGTTTTCCACTGAATGTAGCATTCCCTAGCATGTTGTTCAAGGAGAGGAAGGATGTGCAGAGGCACCATCCGGACTGCTTACACTGGCAATGGACAGGAAGTGACCATTACTAACTCCTGAAATGAAAAATGATCCCCAGTAGCCCTATTATTAGGGGACTCTCTTGAGTAAATGTGTTGTATCCTTAGGCAGGGCCTGTTCTCTGAGTAGTGTCAGAGTTATTGAGCTGTAGAAGCCTTAAGGACAGGCCAGCTCGGAAAAACGGTTTGAATTTAGAGTATTGCTTCTTCCGTTCTCATTTATTAATATAGACAAAACTATAGAGTATCCAGGCCACTGGTAGAGTGGCTTAATTACCCAGGAAAGGCTTGAAAAAGATTAGAAAGCCTGTAATTGACCAATGTCCAATTACAGTGTTGGCAGAAAAATGGCTCTCAATTAAAGGGGAATTCCATACATTTTTCAAAATCTCTGTACAATTCAACTAAAGCTATTTAGTCAGATTTCTGGTGTGGTGGTAAGGGGGTGGAGGGGCTGCTTTCACTTAAAATGCCCTACATGTGCCTGTCTGCCATGAATGGCTTTTTACATTTTAATCCAAAACCCTACCACAAAAATATGGAAAGACTATCTCTGGTAATAGGTAAGGAGTTTGTAACCCTTTCATGTAATAACTTTTTGTAATCAACAAAACATGCCATTTGAGCCCACACTTTTGCATATGACTGTATAGTGCAACCCCACCACGACCCTGAAGGATAAGTGGTTTAGAGGATGTCTGTGTGTGTGTGTGTGTATAGTGCAAAATGCTGGGTATAAGCGTGTGTGGGAACAACTCAGTACAGTGTAGAATAATACAGTATGAAGTTATGATACTATGTGCAGATTAATGCAGTAAAAGATATGGTGTGTAGTAATACAGGTACTATAATAATCAGATAATGAAGATATTGTCACTGTTGACAAAACCTCATATCTCCGTAATGGTAACTGTACAGGAGAAGGAAAAACTTTACCTCTGAATGGAAGTTAAGGGAACAAACTCCTTTTGGAGCATTTCTATGGTTTCATCCATCTTTAAATGAACTCATAAGACCAGCTGGCATTTTCAAATTCTGCAAAAATAAAAAATGAAAAACAGGTTTTGGTTCTTTCCATCATGAACCATATGGTACTGTATGGACAAATCTCTCTAGACTGGATTATTTCACATCACACCACTCTGAATGAACGTTTGCGTCTTATTGATTTAATTATGCAGAAATTTAAATATTTGGAAAATCTGTGAAATTCCCATTTAAAAGGGGAACTCCACCCATTTTTCAAAATTCTACATAATTAAACTGTTGAGATGTAAACAAAGTCATTCAGATTGGTTTGATGAGGAATGCTCCGTTCTAGAGAAACTTGCTGAGTCAGATTTGTTGACAGTGGTGGTGATGGGAACCAGACGACTGTAGAGTTTAATGCCTTTGAAATCCCCTTCACAGAAAGTTATCACATGAAATGGATAGTTATCAAATGAAATGAAATATACGCTGCCTGATAGTTCATGGTAGTTTTGTGATAAAGTTTTAGTTTAAAATGTATTTTAACCCATGGCGGAGGGGTACATGTGAGGTGTGGTAAGGCAAAATAGTCCCAAAAGAAAACTATTTTTTTAGATTTATCATTGTTCTACCATCATCATTACATTAAAAACCCTCAGAAGACGCGTGTAGGTTCACTGGTGGTTTTGGACGTTTACATCTCAAGGACTCAAGTAGTCACAAATTTTGACAAATTGGTGAATTTTCCCTTTAAGGGTGTCGTTTTAGACCTACCGCGCTGTATTTGCTCTCCATTGAGGAAGTGGGCCGTGTGGAAGCTGAGATTTGATTGGCAGCCGAGTGAACCAAAGAAACGACTCGGCTCCTGAGAACATTGAGCCGAATGAATAGTTGACTATAAAGAGCCAATAATGTAGGACGGGCGCGGCTTAGTATCGAGCAGGTTCATCTCCCCCGCGGAAATTCTCCCACAGCACAGGGAAGCGTTTGTCGGAGCTTTTCCAGGTTTACACCTGGACCGGCTGCTGGACGGCTTTAACGGATTAATTAGCGCCGAAATGTTGAGTTTGGGAGGCGGAGGAGCCAAGTCCACCAAACCGTCCTTCGTGTCTTACGTTACGCCCGAGGTACTTTCAGCGCTGATTGTTCTGACACTAACAGAGCTGGAGTTTTAGGGAAAAGTAGCCCAGACTGGACTGGGAGGGGTTTGAAGAGGCGAGAAGCTGAACTCAGAATTTTCCCGTTCTACCTTAAGTGGTGCGGGAGTTACATTCTGGCGCCCGAGGCTGCCGCGGTGACTTCTGCTCCATTTAAGGTGGAACGGGAAAATTCGAACAAGGCTCTGGCGAATAGGAAGCCAACTTCAGCTCAGCCAGACATGGTTGACCGCTTTCGCTCAATTTTGGAGAAAAATGGAAGTCTGTTCTTAGCTTGAACTTTGACTTTACGGCGGAAAAGTGTCTTAGTGTCGCTGTTTAACGCGGGTTACAGAAATGTGTGAAACATTTAGGAAACATCTGAAAGTAAGAGGTTGTTTTCTGACGCGCGTGAAGTCTGAGGGCTGTAAACTGCCCGTTTGACCTCTGCCGAGTCTGTCGACGGACTTTCGGCCGGTGGTTGTTCATTTATGACTGACTTTGTAGCGGACAGTTAAAAACACGCAGAGAAAGAAACGCTGCGGCTGAATGTGGCTTCTTCATCTGCTTCATGTTTGACATCCATTCACTGGCCGCGCGCGTGCGCTTCAGTTCAGCGGGCACGCGAGGCTGGAGGGCTTTTTGTTTGTTTGTTTTCTCAGATTGTTTTCCTGGTTAATAATTTAATAATTCAGTGATGGAAGGCGAAACGCAACAGGAAGTTACTGTATTTGGCCAGGACGCTGTAGTTCTCACGGGTTGTCCTGTGGTCAACTTTGTGTACTCTCTAAAAAAGATGGTTCTTCAAAGCTTCTTTGGTAAAGAGAATGCTTCTGTTTAGAACCATGAGTTCTGTATAGAACCATTTCATGCTTAAGTGGTTCTTTACATGTTGAATGGTTCTTTAGGTTGATGGAGAACGTGTGTAGAGCTATTTTGAAAGTGGTTCTATATAGCACCAAAAAGGGTTCTTTTTTGGACCATTTAAGTAGGAAGTGGTTCTGCATAGAACTCATGGTTGTAAATAGAGCCTTTCCCTTCACTAAAGAACCTGGGAAGAACCATCTTTTTTAAGAGTGTAAAAATTGACCCTTTTCCTGTATGAATTTTTGAATTCTGTGTGGAAAACTGGATTTTGAGAATGACCTGACGCTGTTAAAGAGGACTTCCGCCAATTCTTTCAAATTCAATAATTCAACAAAGTCATTCAGATTGGTTTGATGTGAAATGGTTCATTGTAGAGAAACAGACTCAGATGTCTGTGCAGTGGTGCTGATAGGAACCAGGGGTCTCAATGTCTAGAACACAAATGCAGCCATTTTATTTACTATCCAAAACCACCAGTCAACCTACATGAGTCTTCAGAGTTTTTACAATATTGATGATGAAAAAATGTTTTATTTGTGTACTAATTTACCTTACAATACTCTGCATGCACCTCTCTGCCAAAAATAGATTTTAAAAAATACACTTTATGCCAAAGTCTTATCTCAAAACGATCATAAAACAGTTTCTTAGACACCAGGCAGCATATTTGTAAGTGTTTTGTGGAATATGTTTCTCTGGGAGAGCTTTAAGCGGCATTAAAAGTTTTGGATGTCTGGTTCCTATCACCATCACTGTGAACAATTCTGACTCAGTAAGTTTCTCTGAAACGGCACATTTACCATAACAACTCTGAAAGACTTCTTAACAGTGTAATTAGGCAAAGTTTTGAAAAGCTGGTGGAATTCTGTGAGAGATTGTAAATTGGCATCATATTGGTTATCTTAGCAATAAACTCAGTATTGAAGCGGTGCTGAAGTCATTCAGCTGTAGAGGTGGCTGCCTCAGCTTAGCTTTCATTTACTTTACGTTTATGAGCCTCACTCTCATCTCAACTAAAAGTATTGTTACTTGAATTAAATAATGACTCTCTATTAGAGTAAAGTTGCAGTTAATAGGGTCACATCAAACAATGTTACCTAGAGAACTGCAGTGGAACTATCTACTCTTTACCCTCTGTCAACATAAGAAGTTTGTTAATCTCTTTTTAGGCTTATTTTATCTGAAAAAGCTTGATTAACGGATTAGGAATTAAATGTAAAATGTAAAAAGAAATGTAGACATAGCCTAAAGGCAAAAGTATTATCATTTGAAACTGCCCAGAGTAGTACAAATACTAAAAATAACTTTCTTAAATGCATGTAACTGAGCAAATGTAACTAATTAGAACCCACCTGCACTCTGTTCAGAGTACCTGACTCAGCTCTATTCTGAGAAATGCATCTCTTTCTGTTTTGTCCTATAATTATAGTTGTTGTTAGCTATCATGTAGCTGTATTCGTTGTTAGGTACTGACTCAGCAACTGCTCTATGTCAGCCTTGGGTGAAAATCAAAATGACAGTGTGACTTGACAGTAAACAGAAAGTCTTTTGTTGTCTTATACTTATTAGAAAAGAATGTGTTCTGTCTGTCTGAAATGCCATTGTTGTGTTTTTTCTACAGGAAATAAAATCTGAGAAGGAGCCACCAAAGAAAGAGAGGCATCCAGACTTGCTACCAGGTGAATGAGCAAAGTCTATAAATATGTTTTGCCTTGTTCATCTTTAATGAACGACCTAAAGTATTAGTTAACTGCAGAATTTTTGTGAACTTTTAAGCTGTTTGTGTGCTTCAGGCTTTTCGTTGTGCATCTTATTGTTGCGAGGTTTTTGTCAGTTCCTCTAACTTGTACTTCCTCCCATGGGGAACGTGTTTTTTGCCTGCAGAGGAAACCTCTCTGCAGATTGATCTTTCATATTATTAGTGTTATTACAGCCTCAGTCATAACTTAGTTTTAAAATTGAGCTTACAGTAGAGCTGGGTGAGACTTTGACATGTTTTCAATACACGTTATGCATCATCATTTTTTTCTGAAGTTGGAACAGACAGAAAAGAATCAGTGGTGCCACATCCTCTGCATTGAATTCAACATTTCATCCTCTGCACTGCACTAAATCTGATTAAACGGGCCTAATTGTGCTTTCTTTCTAAAGAAACATGCACTTTTTCAAAGGGCCTGTATCCTACATTTTTCCTGCACTTTATTCCCTCCACCCCATGGTCCACTTACGTTTCTTACATTCATGGCAGTTGGCAGACACTCTTATCTAGAGCGCCTTACAGTTTGATCAGTTTACACAGGTAGGTGAAGGTAGTGTTAGGAGTCTTGCCCAAGGACTCTCATTGGTATAGTATAGTGTAGGGTGCTTGCCCAGGCTGCAGTGTAGAAGGCTGAGGCGTTACCCACTACACTAATAATTTAGATTTTTTTGTATATTTCTATTTACCAAAAACATCATAATACATTTTCATATGAGAATTTTCAAACCTTTCTTTATCCCTTAGAATTAAACAGGATTTCCAGGCTGAAATCCTCTGTAGAACTTCAGCATGAATGGCTGGAGCTAAACAGCTTTGTAGGTACAATAGGGTTACACATGTAAATGTGTTGGTTTTTTTGTGACATCACAAAAACAATAAACTCAAAACAGGCATAGTATCCATATATGGACTGTTTGGGCTGTGGAGTGAATGGTATGTTTTTAAGTTTTATACTACATCAAGCTCTTATTACAATTAAGAGATTTAAACATTTTCCACAGCATGGGCCCTTTAAGTATTTATAGTTTGCTCAGAGAAAATGTACTGTGGCACAGTAGGATAATATTTATTGTTATTATGGTGAATTAGATTGTACTGGGCATTGCTGAGAAACTATACTAGAGGAAACTATTTTGATTCAAAGCTAGTGTTGATATTGTTGCTGTTGTTTTGAATTGTTATTCTAAATAATCATAAACTGAGTCAGATTGTGGTTATTTCTGAAAACGTTGTTGCTGTTCATCTCCAGGGGAAGTGATATTCTGCAGTGCGGACCCCGTCCTCAAACACACTCAAGATGACCTTTCTCAGCGAGGAATCTTCGGCACACTTCTCTGCACCAACTTCCGTGTCTCTTTCGTTAGTGATGAGACACCGTTGGAGGACATGGTAAGGACATGTGACAAGGTTTTGCATAAGATTTTTAGTGATGCATTATAATGTAGTTGCCGTATAGTGCTTCAATTTGCCATGCTGATACAGGATCAGTAGCAAGTATGACAGTGGACTAACTACCCCTCCTTCTGCATGAGCAGGCCCACTTTATGACCTCTAGCAAATTCAAGAGAGAACGTAACGTTTACTGTCATAGCAGAGCTGCTGAACACATTTAATTTGATACAGTGGTTTCTGTTTGTGCTTGGCACTATTTAGGGATGAACCTATACCTCTTATACATCAAAATCACAATTTGAAAGAGTGCAATTTTCAGATTGAACAGCTGCAATTTTAATGACAAAAGTTATATAATGTAACTTTAAGTGTAGAAATTTAACCTAATAACACAGAGATTGTGAACTGGCAGTCTACATTCAGCATTCAAACCTCAAGCCCCAAAAAATGCATGTGCTGGTCTTCTTAACAGTCGCATTTAAATTGCAGTATTGAAAAATGAGAATTATATATTTTCCCCAAATCATTCAGCCATGATCTAAATTCATTATTAGTTGATATTGGTAGGGAAATGCTTAATTATTTCCATCCATTTGTAATTTCAAATTTATTGAATCTGACCAAAAGGTCTGATAAGTGAGAATACCTTGTAGGTGTGTTGTAAGCCTTGTGCAGGTTGTTAAAATTTTATTGAGCAAAGTGAGTTTATGTCCATTGAAACCTTTGCACCTACAATGCACTTCTAGCAAGCAAAGCAGCACATGATTTAACTTGTTATTGATTTTATTAAGTTATGTACCAGCTGTCTTCACATTTAGTACTTTCTAATCAGATAGCAGTTTAATCCATATTACAAATGGTGTTTTAAAATTGGGTCATTACAAAGCTGGATTCATAAAACAGTGAAGTATGCAGCATAAGACTAAACATATTATACACTGATACCAAGTACAACATCTAGATATTGAAATGCACTCAGTGACCACGTTATTCGGAACTTGCACAGAGTACACTTCCTCAGTCATACAATTATCCAGCCAGCCAATCGTGTGGCAGTGAATAAATAAAATCAGGTAGGCAGAGTTTCATTTAATGTTTACATCATATGTCAGAATGGGGTAAAAAAGTGATCTAAAATGCTGCCTCTGAGCAGAGATCAGATAAGCATATCTGTACACACAAGACCTCCAACCCTGAAGTGGATGCTGTACAGCAGCAGAAAACCACATTAGTTTTCACTCTTCGATAGTTGAAGATTGGACAAATGTCACCTGATCTGAAGAATCTCGGTTTCTGCTGCGACATGCAGATGATAGGGTCAGAATTCGGAGTAAACAGCCTGGACCCAACCTGCCAAAAGTTCAAGCCAGTGGTGTAATGGTGTGGCAGGTGTTTTCTTGGCACACATTGGGCCCTCTAATACCAACTGTGCATCGTTCGAAGACCACAGCTTACTGAATATTGTTGCCTTGACCATGTGCATCCATTTATGGCCACAATTCACCCATCTTCTAATGGCTACTTCCAGCATGATAGTCTGCCTTGTCATAAAATACAAGTCATCTCAAACTGAAAATGACACCGTGTACTTCCGTGTACTTCAGTGATCTCCGCAGTCACCAGATCTGAATCCATTACAGCTCTTTTGGAATGTGGTAGAACTGGCGATTCACAGCATGAATGTGCAGCCCACAAATCACAGGAATTACGTGATGCAATCATGAGAGCATGGACCAGAATCTCTAAGGAATGTTTCTAGTAACTTGTTGAATTCATGTCACATAATTAAGGCTGTTTTTAGAGCAAATTATTGCTCTAAAACAGTGGTCTCCAACCCTGGTCCTGGAGAACTATCTTCCTACAGTGTCTAGTTGTAACCTGCAATAAACATGGAGACCACTGCTCAAAAATAATGCTGTCTCTAAATCAGGGGTGCACAACTCCGGTCCTGGAGGGCTGGTTTGGTGATTTCCCTGCTCAAAAACACTTAATTCAACTGATTTGTTAATTGCCAAGTTTAGTGGGTGTGCTTCAGTGGTGGGACCACCAAACTGTGCTGGACACCAGCCCTCCAGGACCGGAGTTGTGCACCCCTGTATTTCTTTTATGTATACAAATCTAGTCTGCATGCGAGGCAACTGTCAAAGAGGAACTGTGCTGGGGAAACCACTTTTACTTTAAGTGCCATTTCAGGAACTTGAGTGTCTGACTCATGGGTAGAACTGCGGTGAGAAACACAGCCACTGTTTAAGCAGTCTAGGGTACTGTGAGCCTGTAATAACTAAAATACCACCCAAAAAGGGGGAACATACCAGACAAAGTTTTTTCAGGGTCAGTTTTACTCTTAGCATTTGCTGATTAAGGTTAGTTTGGACTCTGTAGCACTATACAGTATGAACAGAATGGTATTGCGATTATATTGCCATGAGAAAAACAAGAGAGGCCAGGTCTGCGTCCACCAGACAGTTCCTGTGTGGATGTTTTAGACCTCAAAACAAAACCAAACTGGCTTTGTTTCTCCTGTTGTAAAAGAGCCCAGTAACCAATATGCAGACATGTAGTTAACATAAACAGGATAGACACATGAAGAAAAAGTAATCAATGCATTGAAAGGTATGTTTTACAGATCTAACTTGCTGTAAAGCCATAAAAATAGCAATAAACGGAAGAAACGGATGAGATGTTAAGGAGAAAAGAGTGAAAAGATAAAAGGTAACCATACTGTGATGCTGAGATTTGTTGATATTTGTGTTGCTAGTATGGCTGCAGTGGGAGTTGGTGTGGAGGAGCTAACAGAGGAGGAAACTTATGGGAATTTTTAAAACACTTTTTACAATTATATGTTTATTAACTGTGAAAATTGTAAATAATGACAAATATAGTAGATTTACTGAAAAAATGGAAGATTATATTAATATTGCAAACCATAATTTTGCTGATTAGCTGCTTATAAAACAGATGCTGTAAATTACAAACAGAAGTAAAAATAACTTAAGTAGAAATTTAAGAAGCAAAAAAGCACCAAATAAAGCCATCGTATGCCTTCAGTTTATTACTGATTGCCAGTCCCCAGAGCTGCTTGTTCATGTGATATGTTGATTTGCGTGATTCAATGTATGAGCCAGTCAGAAAATCATTTCTGTTGACTGGTTGAGAGGAAATGGTGCAATGAACATGAAGAACGATTGGCCTGCATTACTTGATTGATCACTTGAACACTTATTCATCAAAACACCCACAGAAATGCTCATCTGGAAGGTTTGTGATTTACTCACAGTGTACAATAAATAAATTGTGATTTAGGCCCATTTGCATATTGCGGCTTTATGCACGATGGCTATTGCGATACTAATATTGCTGTAATGATAAACAGTGATAAACATGATAGATTGTTCAGCCCTAGTTTGAACTTGCACTTGTACTCCATATTGAATTCTCTATTATGTGTGATAATGATGATGCTTGAACGTGCTTGTTCAGTACTAGCTTAGGCTTCTTTTGTCCTGAAAGACTTCTGTTACTTTTCATAACAAGCTGTTTCCCCAGTATTTTCCATGCTGGTCAAGGCCATGATGGCGTTCGGGCTAATTTGTGCGTTTGTAGTTCTGCCAGAGATGGTACAGTAAGATGAAGTGTTAGTGGGGTTTCATTTGATATGATAGCAGGGGCAAAAAGCAGGAAGTACAGTCAGTGTTCACAAACAACCGAGTGGTGTGAAAATAGAAACAGTGTACTAAGCTTGGCGGCAGGAAATGTCCACACTGTGTGAACACAGATAGTGAGTTCACTGAGCTGTTTCACTGCAACAGAATCATTTGTTTAACACTGCACAGAAGCATTGTTCATTGTCTGTCAGTGTATCTGTCACTGTTGCCCCATTCAGCATTGCACAGTCTTCCAAATGTGACCGTGTGCATTGTGGAGAATGGACATTCTGATAATTACAGCTTTAGATGCAGTTGCATTGTTTAACGCCCAAGTTCGCAAACAATGTTTGCTCACAGCAACTCGTATCAGCTTATTCATTAGTAACCTGCGTAGGGCTGGCCTGAACAGCATTTTACAGCTTTGAATACTCACTACTATTTCAGAATGAGCACTTGTACTCCCTCTCAGAATTGCCCAGAAGATCTTTTCACAATTAGAATTATTTCGAAGGTCCCTGATTTTTTTGAACAATGCATTTATTTTCTTTATTGTTTTTTCATTTCCTTTATTTTTCTGATTACATATATTTCAGTGGAAATGTTTACTTTTAGACTGTTTTTCGCTATACTTATTTAAGGTGATTCATCAGACTTGTGCCTCCATGGTAGACCAACTTCGTATTACAAATGTCTCACTTTTGCTCCCACACGTGATTTCTTCTCAGGCATCTTACACTGCAGTTTGTTGCGCTCTGAGGCGAGTTGACATGAGTGTCTAGCGTGAACTTTAGATTCATTTAAATAAACAAGCTATGATTTATTGATTTTTATGTTTCATATCGCTGCTGTCGGAAGAAAACCTCATATCTCAGTTTTTGGCATAATCTGAAAATGCACTGTGTGTAAATTTCATGAAGCATGGACCAAATGAAATGGCCCACAATGACTTGGAAAAAAGTCTGATTCTGTTGACTTACATTAAAAGTAAAGCAGGTTTTTTCCTTTTCCTGTAAAGTTGTCTTTTCAGAGATGAGGTTTTCTTCCAACAACAGCCACGTATAAAAATATCTAAAATCTGAAGGCCTTTGCTGACAATTTATTTTATGCTATAATTTTGGTGGGGTAAAAAAGATGTTCTTTCCAAGTACAGAACTAAATACCATGTAATGAACAAATGCTTGAGTATTAGAGTGATTCGGGTCAGCTGTAAAGCTGTGCAACAATATGGGTACAGTTATCATTTTTCTTCATTCAAGAGAATATTCGTAAGAATATTCGTGAGGATATTGATTCATTGCATGAACCCAGTACGACTTGGAAAGACTGCTGTTTCACCCAGTGTCTCTTTGTTGCAGACACAACACTTCAAGAATAAGCTGTATGGTGAAAATGACATTCCTCTAATGTGTGTGGACAACATCTACGGAGGTGAACAGGCGCTAACTTGTTTATTGCTTCACTGAAGGTTTGTAATTAGTTATATTCTTGATGTTTAACATCTCTGTACATGCTCATCTCTTCTACAGTTTATGATGAGAAGAAAAAGCTGATGACTAAAGGCATGCTGAAAAACAAATGTCCATCCAAAATGATCATTCACTGTAAAGACTTGCGCGTCTTCCAGTTCTGCTTAACCTACACCAAAGAAGAGGATGCCAAAAAGGTGAATCAACCTACTTGTGAAGATTAAGATTTTGCAGTAATTCAGACTAAATCTAACTGGTGACGTTTTACTTTAGATCTTTCAGGGTATCGCCCACCACTGCCTGGAGCCAAAGTCTCTCAAGTGTGTCTTTGCATTTTCCTATGCTGTGTCAAGAAGTCCAGGTATGATATTGAATTGAACTTGTATGATACACTATCTTAAGTGAAACAGCTCCTTTCACAAGACTTTTTTTTTCCAACATACACAAGGCTTCAGAAGTTTGGATTCACTCTTTTCAATAACATTGTTGCATATAATATTTTTTAGATATTGAGGTACAAGATATTTTAGAATGATGATAATCTGAGCTATAGATGCTTCTTTAGTGACTGAGAAAGCTGCAGAACATTGAGAATGAAGTTCTCAAAGAATTAACATCTGGAACGTTTCAGATTTGAAATGTAGTGATCAAATCTCATGTAAATAACTTGTCAAAAAGTTACTGAAAATAAATAATTACAGTGGACTATCAATCATGTAATCGCTTCTTGGTGTTCCCAAAAAACATAATTTTAAAATACCTCCTGGTGTCTAGCTTATAGTATTTAAATGTACACAGTATTTAAGTTATTATTGAATAAAATAATAGCAATTAATAATGTGAATAGTGATTCCAAACTTGTGTGTTTATAAATGTTGTAATTATGCATTTAGTTTATAGTGTATTTTTTTATTTAGCATTTTAGTCTACAGATACAGCCAAAGACGCTGCTGTTAAAAATGTTTGTTTGTTTGTTTGTTTGTTTGTTTTTAATCATAGACTACTAGAAGTCAAAGAGCTGACAGAAAAGCAGTCAGCTTTGTGTGGCTCTTTTGCTAACACATCATCTTTATGGTCATTGTTACTTCAGTTAGTTTGGTAAAATGTTTCAGTTTAGTTACTCAGGCAGCTCTCATAGCAACAAGTGGCCAAAATATCTCTAATGTCTTTATAGAGGTGCAGCGGTCACAGAGGACTGTTATGTTTAACTCAAAAGAAGACTGGACTCAAGAAATGAAAAGGACCAAAGCAAACTTGCGAATAGTCACTGAAAATGAAAACTTTGAGTTCTCCATGAGGTAGGTGGGATATGACTTCTGGATGAAATAGAGTTACAGAGTGTTGCTGTTAAATGCTGCTCATTGAGCCACTGCCAGTCGCCATTCGACTTGGATCTGATTTCCTAACTGTTTACTTGTTAATCTGCTGTTAATTCAGTTTCTTTTCCAAATTACGAGACTGTGCTATATGTGATGTCTGTCTGAGGATTCGCTGATGTCAGTGTGAAATATTAAAGTACAGTTAAACCATCTGAATTGCTAATACAGTTAATCCCATTAAGAAAAATGATTAAAATAATTTTCAGTTAAAAAACTGACATTCGTTTTAGTCCCTGAAGAGTACTGTTCAAACTTCCTTCTAGGTTACCAAAGTTCTTTATCATCCCAGCAGCTGTCACAGATGAAGATATATCTAAATTCCCAGGAAAAGGATTACCAGTAAGTGGTTTTATTATGCAAATATCATTTGTTGAGGCGTTGGTGTAATGAAACTTTGTTAATGTGACTTTGTATTGAAATGACTTGTGTATGTTAATTAGACAAATAATACACAAGCTAGTTTACATCTGTAAGTATAAATTATCAAAACGGAATAAGAATTTCAGGATGTTGTCTTTTACTGTGGGCCTAAACGACTGACTGTCCAATCGTGAAACAAGTGTGAGAGTTTAAAGGGATATTGTTCTGTAGACGTTATTAATGACTGCTGCAACCACAGCAATTTTTAATATTGTCACAATCACAATATTTCAATATAGAAAGCAGCAATATATTATTTGTTAATAAGAGGGACGCTCAGTCAAGATGGACAGAAATTCTGACATTACAAGTATCCAGACAGCTGTAATTGAAATCCAGAATGGAACATATGGAAAATATGGTGGTTAAATGGTTTTTAAATTAGTGTAATAGGCATTCCTATATTTGTTTGTTTTAAAGGTGTGGTGTTGGTCCCATCATAGTGGCTGTGCTTTGTTCAAAGCTTCCACTCTGCCTGTTCCCCAAGAAGATGGATTGATGCAGGGATACATGGAGAGGTAAAGGACTAAACACCAGATACATTACTTCACTTTCATATGGTTATTTTTTGCATAACATTAACAAGTTGCTAGTATGCTAAAATAATGCTCTGGTATAACTACTTTGCCTTCTTAAAGCACTGAACCATATTCTGTAACAAAGCATATGTACAACAGAAGAAAAGGTCTCAAACCTTCTGTTTTTCTTCTATTTACAACATTTTGTTGCAGAATGCTACATGCTGTGGCCCACACCCACCTTTATTCTTTAAAACTAGAGGATCTCTCAGAAACACTTCCTACTGTTCAAGATATTCAGCAGTCTTACAACAAGTTCAAACAGTTTTTTCTCATTGGTAAGTGCTCATTTCTCAAGGATTGTCTTCTGGTCCTGAGCACCAAAATGATCCCAGCTGATAATTCTGCATCTACACCTTTGTAAAGTTTGGTCCATCTTCCCTATGTAGATAATTCAACTGATTTTTGGGTGTCAGATGTGAAGTGGTTCTCCTCCCTAGAAAACACTGGCTGGCTGGACATCATCAGGTTGGGTTCAGTTGCTTTTTCTCAAAACTGATGAAATGTTACCTCTGAAGCCATTTATCATAAAAAAAAATTTGAGAAATCACCAACTTCACTCTCTTTGCAGACAGTGTCTCCAAAAAGCAGTTGAAGTAGTAGAGTGTCTTGAAAAGGAAAATACAAATGTCCTCATAACAGGTAAGTTGATTGTGCTAGTAAGTCGTATGATGTGTTTAGATTTTGGCAATATAAAAAAAAACCTGTGGTGGCATGCAGTCATAAAAACATTGCTGTGGTACCAGTGTTAGTGGTGAAATTTGATGATCATCAGAGGAGAGTTCAGCTGTGTCATTTGTGTATTTAAGGTGGAAAAGTCAGGAGGATTTTCTGTAGTCTTTTAATTTTCTCTTATATAATACTGGGTGGATATAATACATCTGTGGATCCCATAAAAAATCAATCCGGTTTATTCCATCACTGCTGTTGATGACAAAGGCCATGGCACACTGACCGAACATTCCCCAACAAACATGCTCAGTAAACACCAACATTTTAATGTTGGCAGTGGGTTTTCTACTGATGTAGAATTGACAAGTCAAATGAACAAGTGTAAATCAGGGAGAGCATTCTAGAACAGTGTGAACTGGGGAGAAAATTTTAGAGCAGTGTGAATTGTTAGAACATTCTAAACAAGTGTGAATGGAAGTTTAAAAAATGGTGTGAATGGGGCAGAAAATTCTAGCAGTGTTGAATGGGGAGAACATTTCTAGAACAGTGTGAACGGTGGAGAACACTCTAGAGTCTCAAAGCAATTGTGTGCAGGTATAGCTCCCCAGTCTTTTGGGGTTTTGTTCTAGAACAGTGTGAATGAGTAGAACATGTGAATGGACGATAATTCTGTGAACAGTTTGGGGTAGAACATTGTAGCTCACTGCTGATTGGGGAAAACATTCTAGAATAGTGTAAAAAGAGTAGAAAGTTGTAGCTCAGCTGCGATGGACTGGCGACCTGTCCAGGGTGTATCCTGCCTTCCACCCAGTGACAGCTGGGATAGGCTTCAGCACCCCACCGCGACCCAGAAGGATAAGCAGTTTAGATGGTGTGTGTGTGTGTGTGTGTGTGTGTGAGTGAGTGTGAGAGAGAGTTGTAGTTCAGCACTGAACGGGAAGAACTTTTCTAGAACAATGTGAACGGGGGAGAACATTCTAGAGTCTCACAGTTATCACATGCAGATATAGCTCCCCGGCCTTTTGGGGTTTGTTGTTGGTTTGACATCACTGGGACTCTTGCTCTGGGCAAGTTCCATTTGGTTCTGTGACACTGCATACAGCAGACTGATTGAGGTCTCTTTTTGACTGCCTGATTTCAGAGGAGGAAGGTACAGATCTGTGCTGCGTCATTTCCAGTCTGGTTCAGATCATGCTGGACCCTCACTTCAGAACACTGACAGGCTTCCAGGGACTGGTGCAGAAAGAGTGGGTGGCTGGGTGCCATGCCTTCTTGGATCGATGTAATCACCTCTATCAGAAGGACAAGGAGGTAGTTGTCTCGCTTTTAGTCCTTGCCCTTGTTTCTCAAATATCTTTAGAGGTGGTGAATATTTTGGCTTTGCTCTGACTTGTCTCACACCCTCATAAACCGTCATCAGAGTTTAGTTTTAAAGCTGTGCGCTAAGAATGGACTACTGTGCTGCATTATGAGGAAACCATGTCTTTAGTGTTGACGTACAATACTGTGTCAGAGACCACTCTTCATTTATTTTAATTTCCTGTCAAAACAGCCAGTAAATATAGTTTGTTCATTTGTCAGTGTCTGGGGGGGAAAAAAGCAGAAATCATAGATTTAACAGAAAATTACACAGAAGCCTAAAAAACTAAATATATTATCTGACTTTTTGGTATATAGCGTGTCCATCCTCTGTCTATATAGCAAACTCCATTCTTTTCAGGAGACTTGCTTTCAGTTTTTTAAAGAAATCTAAAAGAGCTTGATTTTCTTGTATCTCTGACACAAAACCAATGACGGGAGATGAAATTATGCATACGACTGATGGTTTTTGTCCAGGGAGCTTATCTCCACAGAAATGTCTTCTGCAAAAATGACTCAAAGTTATATAAATGAAGGGTGGTGTATGGCTTTTTACACTGTACTGTGGTACTAATACTAACAAGGCTATGGTTTAATAGCTGGGTTGCCCAACTGGCAGGTGCTCAAGTCATCAAAATTGTCTCTGGTAACTGACCGTAGGCAACAAATGTGGCAGATATATAAACAAGATTGAAAAACATTGTAATATTCCTTTAAGCTGGGAGTAGCCCAGCCTGTAGCCATTAGGATCTAGTATCCATTCTTTTTACCACAGCATCATTTGTATTGTTACTGTCAAGACTAAAGACATGATTTCCTCATACAACTAGCACCCACAGCAGTTGTTCCTTCCCAGCACACAGCTTTAAAAATGTAAAGCCTGAAACTGGTTTGGCACTGAATAAACTAGGCACTTGTCATGTATTTATGACTTGTCAGTCCTTTATGAGTGTGTATTTCTGCAGTGTCAGTCCCCGTCGCCAGTCTTCCTGCTCTTCCTGGAGTGCGTGTGGCAGCTGATTCAGCAGCACAGCCCAGCTTTCCAGTTCTCCGAGACGTACCTGACTGTGCTGTCCGACAGCATCCATGTGCCAATCTTCAGCACTTTCCTCTTCAACTCTGCCTATCAGAGGGAGAGCACTATGAAGGTAGAGGTGATAATTCTTATACCACATTATAAATAGTTTTGATGGTGTTGCATCATATAAGGAAATACATACAAAGTCATACTTGCAAAGAATGTGGTTGTTTTGCAAGCCAGGTCATCAAGATTATTCAGTATTTTTCAATGAATTACAAAACAGCTTTCATAGTTTTGCAACACAAAGAATGCACACTACATATTATGCCTTAATCAGAATGAATAATCTAGTTTCCTTACCTGAAAATGTTGTACCTCAAGCTCCAGTTGTACAGCAGTGCAGTAACATCGCAGTTTTGCTTCAATAGAAGTGCCACCTCATCAGGCCAAAAGGCAGACAGTTTCCTCTCTGTGCAGTGCCCATGTGCTCTGCCACTACTTCCTTTACATGGGCACGGCTCCCGCTGACCAGCGCTGCTTGATTGTCTTGGCAGGCCGAGTCGCAGCACTTACAAAGAGGCCCATTGAACTGTCCTGCAGTGTGGGACTGGTCGGTGCAGTTTGACTGTAAGGCGCAGGAGCTCTTCATTAACCCTCTGTATGCTGATAAGCTGAAACAAGACAAAGTCATACGCAAAGTTCCTCGAGCCAAGGTAAAAAAACAGATGATACTCCATCTTGTGGCTTTTAATTGTATCATTAGCATTTTCTGTCATTGTGGCTGGGGGATTAAAACTTGCACACAACTATTTTAGTCTGACCTGCATCTTATAATATTTTTGCAAATTACCTCAATAGTGATGAATGTGAAGTAGTGGGAAACAAAGTCTATCAACTGTTCTGGTATAAGTCAACAAAATGATCATAGAACTAAATACCAGTTAAAAGGAATTTAATTTGTAACATACAGACTGGGCATGCTAGTGCTTATTTTTCTTCATGTAAAAACAGTCTTTATGGGCGCACATCACACTAAATAGACTAAAGGAAGTAGCACCTATTGCACTTCAGTTTGGAGGAGAAGTAGTCGATCAGCTATAATTATTCCTAATCAGCCCATGTGAACATCATCACCTTGAACATCACAACTAGCAAAGAGACACAACATTGTATTGTCACCAAAATACAGTGGTGAGGGGTACTCGTCTATTTCTCAGTGTTCTTTTGCAAACCACTCTGGCAGTTTTTGCTAAAGAATGGTACATGTGCCAGTAAATTAATATTGATCTTCGAGCTTCCGCTCCGTGGAAATAGCGGCTTATGCAGAATCTGCGGCCTGAACACTCGGCCATCTGAACGCAGCCTAGATGTCGGTCATAACACATGTAATTACTGACTATAATTAAACAAAATGACAATCTATTTTGACTAAAGTTTTTAAATGTATGGGAATATGTGCAAATATCTCCTAGTTCTTTCACCAAATTATTAGTATTTGGCAGGAATATATTCTCACATAAGGTAACTGAATGGTCTACTTCAGATAGTAGACCATCTCTGAGAAATTCCTTATGTGTAGCTTTCTACACTACAAAAGGATAATCATAATGTTGATACAAATAAAAAGTACCAAACCTAGCTGTTAGACTAGCTGCTTGGCTAAGTGTTGCCCTTCACTCAGTGTTAGCTTGTAATGGCAACGCAATATCATAAAATCTTGTGTTTAAAAATCACTCTCAAAAATATAGGACTACGTACTCTCCTAAAAGTCTCATAATTAATCGATCTGTGAGATCTTTTCGCACCAGTGCTGAGAGTCTTTAGTGTGTTTTAGTGCTGTATATCACCTGAACATTTGTTATCCAAAGCAAAATTAGACTGACAAGTATATTGTACAAGTCTATTGTCTGCTTTCGAAAGACTAATTGAAATAAAATGTTCCTTTTTTATGTTGTTTGGTAGCACCAACGGCAGTTGTCCTTACCCAGCTCAGCCTTTAAAACTCCACCCAAAAAGGGCTTTTTCAAGGACGAGACGGAGAGCCTGAAGAAGATGCTCCGCGTAAAGCGCATCAGCCGCTGGATGGCTTCGCCCGATTCTCCAGCAGCGGCCACACGTGAGTTTTATGAGGCTTGGCAGCGTCGCCCTCTGGACTATCATGGTCTGCTGCTGCCCTGCCTGGATGGGCCTGCCGTGCGCCTGTGGATGCAGCGCTATCTCCGCTGGATCCCAGAGGTGCAGATCCTGGGCGGGGGCTCTGTGGCCATCACCAGCAAACTGGCTGAACTCCTGAGCCAAGTGCAGGACCTCAGGAGGGAGCTGGACCTGAGGAGCTGCTGGGAAACAGAGGCCGAGAGCCTCCAGCTGCGGCCTGGCCCGCTGGCCCTGGCTCGAACCTCACTGCGCCTGTCCTCCTCCTTCCCTTTCGCTTCCAACCGCAACTGGACCTTCAAGCCTGCCATTCCCACAAGCCTGCTGCAGAGCCTTATGGTGACGGACAAGCTAGCCAGCCAAGAGGACGAGACCAATGAGGTCATAAGCTTGGTTTAGCAGTAGGAGACCTCTGTATAGAGACCTAGCTTAAGGAGGGGAAAAAATGCCAGGTTAAGGTGGGCTTTGGCCATTGATATGAACAGTTCGTAATGAGTAAGCTTAGAGAGACACTGGACTAAAGCATGTAATTATGAGAACACAGCCTTAGTAATACCAGTTGTGGCCTACTGTATCAAACTCCAAACTTGAATTGAGCCATACAGACAAAGTAGTCTATATACATAAGTGTTGCATTAATAATGTCATGTTTTCCTAATTTTTTTTTCTTATTTGACAAATTCAAGGTTGCACATCATAAGTCTAGTATAAATTGGGACAGTTATTCATAGCATCATAGAAATGTGTTATGAATGATGTATAGTCTGTGTCTTTGTAAGTAGTTGACTATCACTTTTTGTTCCACTGTCCATCTGTATAAATGTAAATCGCCAATATAAGAGAATAATTAGCAGTGTACCAAATCAGTTTGTTTGAATAGGATATACTTTCATTCACATTGTATTCTAAAAATGTTTGAGGAATTTCTGGAGAAATTTCAGGACTTAATTACAAGATTATGCTCTTACCACATTTGCATTTATGCATTTGGCTGATGTCCTTTTCCAGTTTAATCATGTTACAGATGTAGGCAAATGTAGTGTTAGAAGTCTTGCCCAAGGACTCTTATTGGTGTAGCTTGGTGTACTGAGTGGGAAACCCCAGTCTGCTGTTTGGAGGTTCAGTGGTATTACCCACTATGCCAGTGGTCACAGAACCTCCTCCTGGAGATCTTCTTTCCTGCAGATTTTAGTTCTGAAGAAGTTAATTAGATGGAGCAAGTATGGCAGATAGTAACTGGATTCAACAAAAAAGTAGATCTCCAGGATCAGGGTAGGTAACCACTGGACTACAGTATACCAATAGCTGTGCTAAATAAGTTGAAGGATACAAATGCTTTATAGGCTACTTTATTTAATTATGGGCCATTATTAATCAATATGAAATTTACACAGAAAACAATCAGAGCAGTTAATTAGACTTAGATGTTAAGCTGTTAACTGTGCCTTTATGTTCAGTTGTTACATTTACAATTTAAAAAAAAATGTCTTTAGACCACCATGTATGTACCTGTTTTTGGCAACGAGATGTCAATGATACAGCACACATTACTTAGCATTATGTTTTAGCAGTAGCTCAGCCTTATATTGCATTTAAGGCTTTGTCTTTGGCCTTAACTGCTGAATAATATTGCAGTTTTTATGTTTAAACGATTTGGGAAAGGACTCTGAAAGAGTAAGGTAGCCTGCATCTATACATAGACAAAAAATAAATCAGTCAGTAAACAGCCAGTATTACATATGCAGATTATTTACAAATGCTTATAGAAATGCTGTATGCAAATAAAAATGCCTTATTTTTAATATATATCCTTAGATGTGTGTGTGTGTGTGTGTGTGTGTGTGTGTGTGTGTAATATATATATATATATATATATATATATATATATATATATATATATATATATATATATATATATATATATAAAAATCTTTTTCTTTTCATGGAAATGCTAAGTTAAGCTAAGTGTTCTACTCCAGGCAGCGGGGTGGTGGTGTGGTGTTTGTTTTGGTGCCATCTGGTGGTTGTTTAGTTTTACAGGCTCAGCAAATACACAAGCTAAATTAAGAAACAGGGAATATTTCATATTTAAAATGACTTAATTATATTTGATTGATAGTTTGACATGTAAATACTAAGCTTGCAAAAAGAAGTTTAAAAAAAATCTAACTTGTGTTTTGCACGCAATGCTGATGAAGGAGAGTACTTTTATTTTGCCTTCTTGTAGAATAGCTCAGTAATGGACTGGGGTAACATTAATTTGGTTGTCATTGCACACTGAAAACCAGTTAGGGTTAAGAATGTAATACAAAGACGTTAATATTATGTCTTTGGAACAAGAATGTGTTCGAGAGTATTGTAGAAGGTTACCACCAATCATGACTTGCTTTTTGCCCAGGGATGTCTTTGTAAATATAAAACCACACTTTCATGCAGTTACATCCAGTTTGAAACATTTTTCAGGATACCAAAATACAGGTGTGCCTTTTGTTGTTCTACTGCACTGATATTTCAGTTTCATTTTATCGGTATGCAAACACGTTTACGAGGTGCCTAATGTTTGACTTTTGTTCTTTTACCCTTTTTTATGTGAAATCAAACTGTCTTAAACTTTTATCTAGAACTTGTTTACCAAGAACTGTTTTCTGATTTGCTGTCCAGCAGTTTTCTCTCTGAGCTGCTTATGAAAAATGTTAATTGCACTACTGCTCCTCTGCTCTCAGACACTGTTGCAGTTCGTTAAAGCTGATCCAGTTCAGTGGGGTGACTTATTTAACTCAGTTCTTGGGACCGTATCTGGTGCACGTTGACTTGGTTCAACAAGCTCTGATTACTGTATGTTTAATATTTGTGTCCTTAAATAGAACATTATTGTAAACTTGGTATGGAGTTTTCTGTCATGGTGGCCTTTTGGAGATGGTGAATAAATATTAAGCAGAGAATGGCAAAATAAATAAGAATATATACCCCAAATGCTTTGTGTCTAGTATTTTAACTGAATCACTGGAAAACAAACGCCGCTTTTCCACTATCGAGCCAAAACGTTCTCAGGGCCGTACTTGGCCACTCCGCACTGGTCCGGACATGTGAGACCGGTTGCGGTTCCTGTTTCCATTTCTTGTACCACTAAATCAGAGCCAGGAAATGCCCAAGAAAACTACACAAACGAATGGCTAACTGCTAACAGGCTAATAGCAACATACGCGCCACCCACCACAAACACGCTTAATTCCATCTGTCATTCCAACTCCAGCCTCTCAGCGTGCTCTCATCTTGTTTATCCTCTAAACGGGTGTTATTTGAGCATCTGTTACTGAAACACTGTACTGTGGTGGGTTTTACCTGTAGCTGGATAACTACATTAGCATTAGCGTCACCGGCAGGGTGCAGCTCAAAGCACCACAGAACAAGGCTAATTTTTATCTTTCTGTCACTTTAACACCAAACTTTAGAATTTGTGCTCTCAGATATGAGTCTGCATCCTATAAATGGGTGTTTTTAAGCATTGGTTCACTAGAACCGAGCCCATACTGCAGTGGGAGGCACCAAGCACCGTGCACTAGCAGGTTACAGCTTAAAGCTCTACTAGAACAGGTCAGCAACACCAAAAGGCCTGAAAGATGGAAGACAACTAAAGTGGATGATCACAGAATTATGTCTGTGGTAAAGAAAAACCGATTCCCAACATCTACTTAAGGACGTTCTAGAGGAGGTTTGTGTGCCATTGTCAAAGTCTATAATCAAAAGACCCCTTCATGAATGTAAATAAATATGCAAACCATTGGTAACACTCAAGAGCAGAAAGGCCACATTAGACTTTGCTTGAAAACATCTAGAAAAAGCCTGTTCAGTTTCGGAACAAGATTCTTTGGACAGATGAAACCAAGATTATCTTACACCAGAATGATGGGAAGAGAAGAGTATAGAGATGGAAAGGAAAGGCTCATAATCCAAATCATACTACGTAGTCTGTGAAACATGGTGGAGGCAGTGTTATGGCATGGGCATGTACGGCTGCCAATGGAGCTGGGTCACTGGTGTTTATTGATGATGTGACTGCTTATAGACGTAGCAGGATGAATTCTGAAGTGTATAGAGCTGTACTTTCTGCTCAGGTTAGTCAAATGCTGCAAAACTGGTCGGACAGCACTTCGCAGTGCAGATGAATGACCCAAAACATACTGTGAAAGCAACCCAAGAGCTTCTTAAGGCAAATAAATTAAATGTTCTTAAATAGCTGAGTCAGTCACTTGACCTCAACCCAGGTGAGCATGCGTTTCACTTACAGAAGATCAAACTGAAGGCAGAAGGACACACAAACAAGCAGCAACTGAAGGAGGCTGCAGTAAAGGCCTGGCAAAGCATCTCAAGTGAGGAAACTCAGCACTTGGGTTTCCAGACTTCAGGCAGTCATTGACTGCAAAGGATGTGCATCCAAGTGTTAAAAATAATCCTTGTATAATTATACTGTTTGTCCAGTTACGTTTGGGCCTGTAAAAATGGAGGGACTATGTAAAAAATAGCTGTAATTCCTAAATAGTTGTTGCAATATTTTGTTGAACCCCTTGAATTAAAGCTGAAACTCTACACTTCAATCACATCTTGAGTGCTCCATTTCAAATCCACTGTGGTGGTGTACAAAGGCAAAATTACAAAAAGTATGTCACTGTCCAAATACTTATAAATCTGTACGTAAAATCCACCTGAATTTCAAAGAGAGCAAAAACTCTACCTCAGAACCCAAAACAGAGACAATTATCACTATCACTATGGAAACAACTTTTCTGTGACTGAAAAACGTCTAAACTATAGTGACTTTTTAACACCTTGTTTTTTTGCTTTTAATAAAACTTATTTCCCTTAATAGCCTACATTAGTACTCATGTTTATTTGTATTTTCTAAAAGCTTTGCAGCACAGGTATTTTATGTATTCAATTCAGTATTTTTATTGAGACAAGTAAACTTAGAGGATATATTTAATCACTGAGTTATAACAAGTATATTGTTTATAATCCTATTTACATTATAAACTGAAGATATACAAAGGGAACAATTCTGATGAGAAATAATAGAAAATAGAAAAATAGTGAAAAATAAACTGAAATCTTATAACAGTTACAAAACCCTAATAATTATTACTATTATCACCATTATAATCATATTAATAAGCATTAAAAACCATAAGTAATTGTTATTACTTAATAATTAGTAATAACAGTAACAGTAAAAACAATTAATTTTCACACCGATCAGGCATAACATTATGACATAACATTATCCTTGTTTCTACTTTCATTGTCCATTTTATCAGCTCCACTTACTATACAGGCGCACTTTGTAGTTCTACAATTACAGACTGTAGTCCATCTTTTTCTCTGCATACTTTGTTAGCCCCCTTTTACCCTGTTCTTCAGTTGTCAGGACCCCCATGGACCCTCACAGAGCAGGTACTATTTGGGTGGTGGATCATTCTCAGCACTGCAGTAACACTGATGTGGTGGTGGTGTGTTAGTGTGTGTTGTGCTGGTACAAGTGGATCAGACACAGCAGTGCTGCTGGAGTTTTTAAACACTGTGTCCACTCACTGTCCACTCTATTAGACACACCTACCTTGTAGATGTGAAGTCAGAATGTATATGTCTGTCTGTCTGCCCTGCAATGGACTGGCGACCCGTCTAGGATGACAGCTGGGATAGGCTCCAGCTCCCCCCATGACCCAGCAGGATACATGGTTTAGAAAATGTGTGTGTGTGTGTGCAAATCAAGTAAACCATATTTTTAAAGGAAAATACTACAAAGACTACAAATCAAATGTTGAAACAGAGAAATTTTATTGTTTTTTGAAAAACGTGCCCATTTTGAGTTTGATGCCAACAACATGTTCCAAAAAAGTTGGGACGGGGGCATGTTTATCACTGTGTTTCATCACCTCTTCTTTTAACAACACTCTGTAAGTTGGGAACACTCTGTTGTTGTTGGGAACTGAGGAGACACTGCTGTAGTTTTGAAAATGAAATGTTTTCCCATTCTTGTTTGATATAGGATTTCAGCTGCTCAACAGTTCAGGGTCTGATTTGCCGTATTTTTCATTTCATAATGCGCAAAATGTTTTCACTGGTGACAGGTCTGGACTGCAGGCAGGCCAGTTTAGTGCCTGGACTCTTTTAATACAGAGCCATGCTGCTGTAATACAGGCAGAATGTAGTTTGACATTGTCTTGCTGAATTAATCAAGGCCTTTCCTGAAAAAGACGTCATCTGGATGGCAGCATATGTTGCCAAAACATGTATACATGTATATATCGTTCAGCATTGACGGTGCCTTCACCTCAAAACAAACAGTACGGAAACTAGAGCGGAAATGGTGATCAACCAAGCTGGAAGTGTTCCACTTTGCCTGGAAGGAAAGCCTTATAGAATATAGAAATACTCTCACTAAAGCTCGCTCAGCATATCTGGCCTTGCTGATTGAGAATAATAAATATAATCCTAGAGTACTGTTTAGTGTGATTTCCAGAATTACAAAAAAACAGGCAGGTACTGAACCACAAATTCCGGTGACTCTCACCAGTGATGTTTTTATGAACTTTTTTAATAATAAAATCGAAAATATTAGACAACAAATTCAACGCAGAGTATTAAATCCAACTTGGCTGTCATCTGATGTGGCTGACATAAAACATAATGTAGTTGCAGAAGAAAGGCTGGAAACTTTCTACCCACTCCCACAGCTAGAACTAGAGAAGATTATCTCCTCTGCAAATTGTACAACCTGCATACTTGATGCAATTCCCTCAAAATTACTCAAAGAAGTACTACCAATTATCATTAATCCTCTTTTAACTATAGTAAACTCGTCCCTTAGCCTGGGTCATGTACCCAAAGCTTTTAAACTAGCAGTTATTAAACCTCTGATCAAGAAACCAAACCTGGATGCTAGCATATTATCTAATTACAGGCCTATTTCTAACCTACCATTTATATCTAAGATCTTAGAAAAAGCTGTAGCCCAACAACTTAGTTCATATCTACATAAGAACCACATGTATGAAAAATTCCAATCTGGATTCAGGCCACATCACAGCACTGAGACAGCTCAGTGATAGAGAGTGTTAAAGATAACAAATGATCTTCTTCTTGCCTCTGATCAAGGCTACATATCCCTGTTGGTGCTACTTGACCTCAGCGCAGCTTTCGATACGATAGACCACAATATTCTCCTAGAAAGGTTAGAAAACATGGTTGGAATCACAGGGACAGCCCTATCGTGGTTCAAATCTTACTTAATGGAACGTTATCAGTTCGTAACGGTAAACGATTTATCTTCCAATTATTCAAAAGTAAGATTTGGAATTCTGCAAGGCTCTATTTTAGGACCATTATTATTTACATTATACATGTTAACGTTAGGCACAGTTATAAGTAACCGTGGCATTAACTTTAGAGGACTGTGTAGAAGACGTGAAAGGTTGCGTAACTTCCTCCTTCTAAACAGTAACAAAACAGAGGTTCTCCTTCTGGGTCCAAAAGTGGCAAGAAATAAATTATCAGATTTAATTTTAAATCTTGCTGACTTTCCAGTTATACCTGTTCTAACTATGTTCGGGACTCAGACTCAGTCGCAATCTTCAAATCTAGCCTGAAAACTCACTTGTTTAGTTTAGCTTTTGGTAGTTAATGTTCCCCCTTAGATAAAGGCAGCAGATCCAGGGGTCCATGGACACAGGGAATTATAGTAAACTGAGACACTGGTGCTGTTCGTCCCGCCACTTGCACACGATCACTCAGGTTTGTGGACGGTGGAGCGGAGGGATGCCAAATTGTTTCAGGGTGCTCCCGTGTCTGTGTGTCCTTTTGGTTCTCTCCTTTTAGTTAAGCTGTTATAGTCAGATCTGCTGGAGCCATTAGCCACACTCTGGAAATGTTCACATTCTCTGTTTTACATACACCCAAACAGAACAAAACTAATTCCATTTCCCTACCTAACGACTGCCCACCTGTCCGGCCGGACACTGATGGATGATTGTCTGTGGAGCTCTCCTGCTACCCGCTTCAGACCAGTTGCCCACGCCCCAGTCACCGCCACTTGCCCAGCTACCGCCACTTGCCTTGGACTAGCTGCCCACTCTACACTGAAGTTTTCATGGACTCCTAACTACTACTACTACTATCTACTACTACTACTATTAATATTAGTAGTATAATTTTGTAGGTAGTTTGACCAGAGGAGGATGGGTCCCCCCTTGTGAGCCTTGGTTCCTCCCAGGGTTTCTTCCCCAGCTCTGAGGGAGCTCTTCCTTGCCACTGTCGCCCCTGGCTTGCTCACCTGGAGGATTTACATTTCATGTTAAAACTTTGTCTTGAATGGATTTCTGTGAAGCTGCTTTGTGACAACATCAGTTATACTGCTAGCGCTATACAAATAAATTTGACTTGATTTGACAGATGTGCATGTCACCCATGCCATGTGCACTAATGCACCTTTATACCATCATGAATACTGGCTTTTAAACTGTGCACTGATAACAAGCTGAATGGTCTTTAGCCTGGAGGACACAGTGCCCATGATTTCCAAAAAGAATTTCAGATGTTGATTCGTCAGACCACAGGACACTTTTCCATTTCGCCTCAGTCCATTTTAAATGAGCTCGGGCCCAGAGAAGGCGGCAGGGTTTCTGGATCCTGTTTATATATGATTTCTGATTTGCCTTTTAGAGTTTTAACTTGCATTTCGTTGCTGTCCAATGAAAAACATGTATCTCCACATGTTCCAACATGTATCTTTTTTTGCAATTTTTACTTTTCTGCATCATTTGAGCTCAGCAGTTGTCCTTCACGTTGTGTGAACATTTCATGATGATTTGACCAATAGAAATGCTCCAAAATTGCTTAGAATAAAATCTCTTGTAATTAACTTACATTGAAAGTTAAGAGTGCTTTTACCTTCTCCTGTAAACTTACTATTTTGGAGATACTTGTTTTTCTTTGGACAGCGACAATTTGTGGATGCAGTGACAAACTGTTTTCACAGACAGTGTTTTTCAGAAGTTTTTCTGTGCCCATGCAGTGATTTCCTCTACAGAATCATGTCTGTTTTTAATGCAGTGCCACCTGAGAGCGCAAAGATCATTGCCAGCAAATACTGGTTTTTGACCTTGTCTCTTACACACAGAGATTTCTCCAGATTATCTGAATCTTTTAATGATATTATGTACCATAGATGATGAAATCCCCAAAGTTCTTTGCTACTTTACGTTGAGAAACGTTATTCTTGAATTTTTTTGCACTATTTGCCTGTACAGTCTTTCACAGAGTGGTGAACCCTCCTCAACTCAGCCTCTCTGAGATGCTTTTTTCATGCTCAATGTTACTGACCAGTTGCCAATTAACCACCAGGTTTTTTTAGTTTTTTTTCCATTACACAACTTTACCAGCCTTTTGTTGCCCCCGTCCCAACTATTTTGGAACGTGTTGTTGGCATCAAATTCAAAATGGGCTTATATTTTTCATAAAACAATAAAATTTCTCAGTTGCAACATTTGATATTTTGGCTTTGTACAATTTTCATTGAAATATAGGGTTTAAATTATTCGCATATCATTGCATTTTGTTTTTATTTGCACTTTGCACAGTGTCCCAACTTTTTTGGAACACACACACACACACACATACATACATACATACATACATACATACATATATATATATATATATATATATATATATATATATATATATATTTATATATAAGCATATATGCATATGCATATGTACACATATATACATACATATATATTATATATATATGTGTGTGTGTGTGTTTACATGTGTGGTGTACACACACACACACACACACACACACACACATACACATACACATACAAACATACACTCTTCTTACCTGAGGCTCAGGATGCCACATCCACTGCTGACGCAAACCCCGGCCGCCATGTTAGATCTGACGGTCTGGACCGAGCGGCCGAGCGGAGGAGCTCGATGAGGTTTTAACTGCTCCGAGTGTTGAACTCGTTTTCCTTCGGCCTGTTCGCTATTAACTGTCATTCGACGACCGTTTTCTGTATGTGTCGGACTAAATAAGGGAGAGTCCAGCCTCGGACGGCGCCTGTGAGGGGTGGTGGTGTTTTCGTGTCGCCTTTCAGCTCGCCATGACTTCGTTGACCCAGCGGAGCTCGGGCCTGGTGCAGAGACGCGGCGTCGCCGCCGCCGCCGCCGACAGAGAGAAGAGCTCGGCGGGAGAGGATGAGTACGAGCCCCGCAGAGACGAGCAGGACGACGATGACGGCGGAGACTCAAAAGAAACTAGGCTTACCCTTATGGAGGAGGTGTTGCTTTTGGGGCTAAAGGACCGCGAGGTTATATATTTTTAGTTTTTCTCACATTCAGTTTCAGCCTAACATCAAGCTAGCTAACTTTCGTTAGCCGCAGTTCCTGAGCTTTTCAGCCACACGCTAAGCTATCCAGCTAGCTAGGTTAGCTAGCCGGCCGATTCGTACTCATTCTATTTAATAAGCAAAACTGATTAGTTTAGTTTGACCAACTAAATAAGCCAGCTAATTGCTCTTTAAGAAGCGAAACTTGCATCTTTGTTTCTCAGCTAATGCCGTAGCTAAGTTGGAGAAAAAACAGACGTCAGCTGTTCCTCAGAATGCAACAATTGTTATCTGTGCCCACTGACATCCACTCCTAGCAAAACCTATTGTCGTCTGTTCATATAAACACGTTCACAAATGTATTATTTACACATACCGCGGAGTTTGTTGTTGTTTGCTCACAAAACTAGCCACGTTAGCTTGTTAGCTAGCTAACTGCATTAGCGTGTCGAGTCAGCTCTCTTGTCAGTTGAGGTAAAACAGTGAACTTGTTTGGTGAAACCTTACATTGTAAAACCTAACATTGAGGTTACTCAGATAGGTTACATTAAGAGTCGGAAATATTTACAGTGGTGTTGATGGAAACCAGATGTCCGACGCATTTAATGCCTCTGAAAAGCTACTTCACAGAAAGTTGTTAGCTAGGTTAACTAGTTAACGCTACATAAATGGTTACGAAAACTCTGTCTGAAGCATGAGAGATTGTTTGTTTAATGATAGTTTGGGAGAGGTTTTTGGCATAAACCGTATTTTTCATAACGCATTCCTGGCAGAGAGGTACATACGGGGCGTTATAAGGCAAACTAGTTCCCAAAGAAAACATATTTGCTCAGATTTATCACTATTTTACCATTGTCGTCAACGGGGTTGGGATGTAATGGAATACAAGCACTGTGAGTACATATTCAGAATACAGACATGAAGTGTCTGTCCAAGTTTTTGTAAAGCCAGTACTTTTTTTCAGGAGAATATTTACTAACTAAAAAAATACAAAATTCAAAAGAAACACCGTCAGTGCTTGTTCATGAACTATTTTAGAATCGGTGCTCAACATGTAACAAACGTTCGTCAGACGAATTCTAAAGAGGAAACCAATTAATGGCTTCTTTACAAACACTGAAGTTCCTGCTAAAGCCTGAGTGGACTGATAAATCAGTGTTATTAATCAGTGTAAAGGAATTATCAAACTAATAATGTTCTCAGTAGTAAACATGTTTGCAAGTGATGTCAAGCATTGTTGTTGTACTGGACGTCGGCACAGGGTGGACTGACAGGCAGTGAGAGAAAAAAAGTTCCCCGTCAAAACCATGGTAAAGAAATCAGTATGCAAGTTTCTCTACAATGCTGTATTTTACATCAGAGCACTCTGGATAACTTTGCTTACATCTCGCTGGCCGAATTATGCAGACTTTTTGAAAAATTTAGAAAATTTCCGTTAAGTAGGACTGGTTGGTTTTGTGTATTTGAAGTGTGTAAATAAGTAACTTCAAAATAAGTAGTATGTCCAAGTATTGTATTGAGTAATACACTTTTGCTTCAGGCTTTGCAAGTAATTTAAAGCTGAACAAACAAATGCCACCAGTTTTCTTATTGAGTAGCTGAGTAAATTCAGTGACAAAATACATTTAGATTTTTTACTTTGAAACTATATGGAAAAAGAAAAACAGTTGGGTCCAGTCTTATAGATTTTGAAGTATTCTCATACATTTTATTTTCCTTTAGTGTCAACATACATTTTGTAGAGGAATTTCATGCTTTCATGATGTAGATAACTTGATTTCAAACATCTGTTGGTATTGTTTCAATGAAGACAGAAGGTCTCTCGTTCATCGTTCAAAGCTTGGTTTTCCTTGGAAAAAGAAACTTGGCACCAGGCGGTGACACCAGGTCTGCTAACAGTAGGTGGAGTAGTGTTCAGAGCTGAATGCTCCTGCAAAGTTAAACATTTGCACCTGCCAACACTGGCTATCACAAAGCTAAGGTTAAATATTTCCCTGACATTCAAACCCTGGTTTCTTAACTCTGAGAACTGATGTCAGTGAAAGTGTTCAGAGTAAGCAACAGCAATCTGAACAGTACAAAGGTTGAATAAATATACCTTTTCAAGCGTGCATGTGACTGGTTTTGCAGCCATTCAGAGGCCTGCATTTCCCATTATTTGACCTGGCTTTGTCTTAAACAAGTCAGGTCAGCTTGTCTTTGAAACAAGCAACATCATCCACCTAAACTAGGCAGTAGATATTTGCACATTAGGATGTCATATTTAACACGGAGGCATGAGAATTGTTATTGCAGTTTTGCGTAATTAGATGAATTACAACACTGACTCATCAGAACAGTGGCAAAAACGTGGCTGTTCTTGTAAGAGTTGACCCGTTTCCCATTCACTGTGAAGGAGAGTTGACATGTTGAAATGTATGAAATACACTGAAGTTGATGTAACTGCCTGTTTTCCCCATAGCAGATACAACTTAACTGACGGACTGAGACAGCCTCAAATGTCTGCTGATACAGCACTGAACAGAGGATGGAAAACATGGTCAGCTTTTGACCATGGGCTGTAGAAATAGCACAGCTTTAGAAAAAAAATGGTTTTATGCAGCTGATTTGAAGTAATTCCAAATTCACAGATAGGTATTCTGTTGTCTGATAACAGGTACACAAGTATGTCTTATGATCTTTGCACTGATGAGATAAAGGTATGCATGTTGGGTCTTGGCTCTCCAAATTTCTGTAGCTTTTTCAAGCCTGGGCTTAATCTACCTACAGGAGTGTTATATAATTAATTCAAATTCGTGGAGTATATTTTGTTTGAATGCAAAAAACATTCAAATGTGTGGTGATAGCAGCACGTTTAGAGTGATTATTATCGCTTCAGAGCATAAAAAGCTGAGAGAGTGAACAATGAGTTAGTATTCTGTGGTAATGTCATGGCTGATTGAGAGTTCAATTCATAGTAGCTTATCATATCTTGTACTTGGTGCAGTTATAGTGGCAGAGTCAAAATGAAACGTGTCCAGGAGTCTTATTAAATGAGCTGGCAACCGTTGGGTTTATGAACAAAACTGCAAGGTAAGGTTACAAGGGTACAAATAAACGAGTCTAATAAAGGTGTCTAATAGTAGAGGCCACAGCAAAGAGTTTCTGCTTGCATTAATCCTTCTTAGCTATATAACTTCTGTAAGACACAAGTAAGAAAAACGAAGCTTGAAAATGGCTGTTGACCAAGGTCCTTTTTATCCACTCAGTGGGTCATAAAGAATTTGCAGTGAGCATTAACACCTGCCCCCCTGCTGGAGTAGGTGTAAAGTTTTGTATTGTCATTGAGAAAAATCAAGTATGAACCCTGTTTACTTGCAGTATAAACATTCGAAATTAAGGCGAGAGTTAACTCAAACTTGTAGGTTTTGATTGCAGTTATTTAAATGTTGCTTTTCCCCAGGGAGTAGAAGGTCCTTATCTTATACAAGTTACTATAAAATTTAATTGTAAAGTAAAATGCCCTAAATAATGTAAAGGTCATATCTATTGTAATTTACTGAAATATTCGATTAAAAAAGTGTATTTACGGTAATATTAGAAAGCGGATTTACATGGGCAGATTTTAATGAAACCACTTTTCAAAAAAAGTATCTGAAATTGTGTACTGGACTACTTGATTTTGTATGTGGTAGACTTCATTTAGCAAAGGTAGTGTGAATGTCACATATGCACATATCTGCTTAGTGCCCAAATCCAGATGTTTCTCACCAACGTTCACTTTTATTTTCCTAATTTTACTTAATCCTGTTGCAGCTAATAAATTATATTTGGAAACTTTATTCCTTTATTTTTAGTGGAGCTCATTTCAGAAAGACATTACTGCAAAGTACTGCTTTCAGTAAAGTGCCCTCAGTTTTCTCCATGGACTCCACTGTATGTGTGAAGCGTCTGCTATGGTGCCAGGGCCTTGAAAGAAGCTTGTTGTTCAACAGTAGTTTCTCTGGACTAGGTGGCTTGGCCTTCACAAAAGTAGCCTTGTTAAAGAAAACTACCTCGCGCTAAGCTCACTGCTAAACATGACGCTGCAATTGTAGCTTCAGAAACCAGTGGCATTACGCACAAAAAATGTTTTGGAATCACCTTTTTATTTCTTGTAATGCTGTGTGTTTTGTTTTCAGAACAGCTGATGCATTAAAAAGTCCAAGTGAGTTAGTGCCATGCAGAATGCTATGATGAATAACCTTTTCCTAATTTTTCTGGCTGCTTATGTTGGAGTAATGTTGCCAGCAGAATAGGAGTGACATCATGAAGCAAACAGGGAGTCGCTTGCTCACTCGCTCACTCACTCATACTGGCTCTCTCCAAAATATCAGTACCTTATTAACTAAAGCAAATGTAGTTGGTTACTCTCCACCACTGTTAATTTAAGCAAATATGCATTTTTACACACAGTTTTGTGACTTGTTTGCATTGTCTCCTGACAGGGCTACACTTCCTTCTGGAATGACTGCATTTCATCAGGATTGCGGGGTTGCATGCTCATTGAGCTGGCCTTACGGGGAAGGCTACAGCTGGAGGCCTGTGGCATGAGAAGAAAAAGCCTGCTCGCCAGAAAGGTGGGACCACTTTTATTACCAGACAGCCAAGTCTCTGTAAACATGGAAAAGTCTGTGTCCTCAGCCTAAATCCAACCCTCTCGAGATTCCTTCCTCCTCTTGCTTTTTCCTGTTCACTTATATTAACCCTGTAGCAGTACAAGCTAATGCTGTTCCTGCCATCTTCCATTAACAAACACAGGTAGTTCCTAAGTTGTTTATGAAGTGGGGGGGGAGGAGAGTGCTGTTTCAAGAGAATTGGAAGTCTCTGGCCTTTGTCGTTGGACAACATGTCAGAAATGTGCAAGCAAAGATCTTTGGTTTTATGAAGCAGATACTAGCCTGTGGCAAACTCCACCTGTGCTGAATCCCATTTGTGGAAGTGTTCTGTGTGCTGATGACATCTGAAGACTAACAGAGACTTTCTAATTTAGGATAGAATGGTGAATCTCATTTGTTTACAGTGAAATTATTTTTACAAAGTTCTTCAAACCTCAAAGGAAGTTGTTTTATAAAGAGGATAAATGCATATAATGAGCCTTGTTATAGTGAGGAGTGGGTCCTTCTGAGTGATTTAAATTAGTGTGGTAGTGTAAATTAAGACAGTGAAATTTACTTACGTAACTAACTTTTGGCAGTTCATAAGTTGTTTCTTGAACAGGGATGTCAGACTCTGCTCCTGAAGTACTACAGAGTATAGCATTCTACCTCATTTAACACAGCTGATTGCCTAGTTTGTAGGTTAAATTAAGCAGATTCAATGATGTCAAGTTCATTTGCACATTGAATTAAGTATTAGAGGAAACACTAATCTGTGTAGGCCTGTTCCCCTCTAGAGTTGCACACCCCTGTCCTGTAGGAAAAACATTTTTACTGTGTACAGTTCTGCCACAGGAGGGCACTCTTCCCTCTTTTACTTATTTTAAGAGTAGCCACTCATAAAGAGCAGTACTGTACCGTTTGTCTAATTTGAATGAAAAGTCCTCTGTTCATTTCAGTCAAATGATGCAGTACAATCCTACCTGTATCATGACTTTAAATATCTATTCACATCTCTTAAGTCATTGTTTTGCTCATTATTGGCTCCTCCTTCAAAATGTTAATGAAAGATAATTCACTAAGATCAGTGTGCACTTCTGTCTTAGATTTTCTGTCATTTCTTTTCAAATGAGTTACTTTGTCATTATCTTTTGGCACTACAGGTCATTTGTAAGTCTGATGCTCCAACAGGGGACGTGCTCTTGGACGAGGCTTTGAAACACATTAAAGAGACTCAGCCTCCAGAGACTGTACAGAGCTGGATTGAGCTCCTTAGTGGTGAGCATGCTATGGTTTACCTGCACTGATTTGTTCTCACAACAGTCTTCAGTTTGAGCAGCAAGTACTGATAGACTTATGTATTAGTTTGAGTGTGGTATTGTTCAGAGTGGAGTTCTGTGTCAGAATAAATTTTCATAATGAAAAGACTTGTTTTTTTTAGTTGTTAACAATTTTGAGGTATAGATTTATGTAGTGAAACAAGTTTGGGTATGATTTCTAATATATGTGAGTAGTGCTGCACAATATATCATCTATTGTAATTGCAGTTATTGCGGAAGGCTGCAATATGCAGATGAGCCCTCTGCTGTCAATTAAAAAATACATACATTGAGCATCTGTGTTCAATCTAAGATGTGCCACATAAGTGTTCTTTTGTTTTTTTCGGTGCGTCAATTCACTTAGTCAAAAAAAATTAATCATTTTTGTTAAAATAATGCAGGCTAATCTTTAACCACATCACATCAGGAGTTGGTGCATTTTGATGTTTAAAACACAGAAATGTGTAGCAGTTTAATCACAATATGATGTTTTATCCATATATTGCACTGTTTAAAGGGAGCACTACCAAATAGCCTGGCACACATGGGGAAAATTAAGAATCAAGAGCAAGATTCAGACTTGCTCTTATCCGAGTTGCTGATTTAAAGGTCCATTGCTGGCAGACATTGTGGCTATGAGCTCAGCGGGAAGTTGTGGGAAGCTGAGGGGTCAAAGACTGAGATCAAAGCATCTGGGAGAAGGAGCTGCCATCATTGTTGAATAGTGTTTTAAAAAATCTGCTCAGTGTTAGAGTAGAGCCCATGAATCTCAGTACATCCACCATGTGTTAAAAAAAAAGAATCTGCTGCTTGACTTTTTACATTGTAGAAAACTGCTTTTTTCCCATTAATTAAACAGTGCCTTTGTTGGTGTAGGGAAGCTGTCAGCAACGGTGACACTTAGGAAATGCTACCTTTAGCAGTGATGCGCTTTACAAATGACAATATTTAAATAGCCTCATAAAATAAACCACTTGCCATAGTATGATGTTCAACTTCAGGCTTCTTTAAAGTCTTCAGAAGTAAGCAAGTTGTTCATACCCCCCCACCCCCTTTTAGTTTTCGCTTTGTACTTGAATAATCAGGCTCTGTTCTCCTGAAGGTGAAACATGGAACCCGCTGAAGCTCCACTACCAGCTTCGGAACGTGCGTGAGCGCCTGGCAAAGAACTTAGTGGAGAAAGGTGTGCTCACCACTGAAAAACAGAACTTCCTGCTCTTCGACATGACAACACACCCGCTCACCAACAACAACATCAAGCAGCGGCTCATCAAGAAAGTGCAGGAGGCCGTGCTGGACAAGTGGGTGAATGATCCTCACCGCATGGATAAGCGCCTGCTGGCCCTCATCTTCCTGGCCCACTCTTCGGATGTGCTGGAGAATGCTTTCGCCCCGCTGCTGGACGACCAGTACGATCTGGCTATGAAGAGGGTACGGCAGTTGTTGGACCTGGAACCCGAGGGCGAGAGCATGAAGACCAACGCCAACGAGCTGCTTTGGGCCGTGGTGGCTGCCTTCACCAAATGAGGATAAACCTGCAAAGCACTAAAAACAAAACAAAGTAAAAACAACAAAGGAAAACAGCTTTTGACTGGTTACTGAAAAAATGCAGAAAGGGTCGTTCCAGTGTATCAGAAATGGACGATAACTCGCAGAACTGTCTGTTTGTTTTTGTTTTTTTCCTACCACCCCCTTTCTTTGCTGATAACTTGCTTCCCTTCTGCATTCTGTGCGAGACTTTTCATTGCATTGCACACAGTCTTGGTGGGCGCAAAGAAAAGCACGCCCAATTTTTAATCCCTCCCCTTTTTCTTTCATTTTTATTTTTCAGTTGAATGCATGGGGCTTTTTCTCATTCTGTACTGTCTGTCTGAACAAGTACTGCAGCAACAATCTTTACCCTCTATGGATCTGGACAAGTTGGCGTTCTTGTTTTTTTCCTGTTTCTTAGTGAGAAAGGCTACCCTGAGAGGTAACATGGGTTGGGTTTACTTTATATTAATTCAGAAAAACAGAGAGTGTTTACTAAGATATATTGGTTACCCGCCTTTTTAGAACGGTATTATTGTTTTGGATAAGTTTCTTATCCCCACCATTTGAAACTGACTTCAGTGTGACAAGGTTTTGAGAGAAATATGTACACTCCCTGAACGTTTTTCGACATAAAACTGGAGAATCTGCATACTGTCTGACTGTGCTGTATGGAAAAATGTCACTGTGTACAATGCTTTCAAGATCACTGTTCCATAGCCAGTTTTGATGGCCACAGTTTGTACCAGAGATGGAGAAATGTGGAGCTCAAGTGAAACCATGATTATTAAGTACTGAATACTCCCAATGGGAACACAGTTTAGCTGTAGTCTTGCAGCTTTATCAGTTTGATGGCAGTAATGGCTTTTTCAGGTCATGTGAATGAAGCAAAGTTGCAGCACTAAACCCAGAAGTAATAGTCATTTGAAGGAACCTAAAGGCTGGCTCCGCTGGTGCTGTCTAAAGGTCTGAAGATCCCCAGTTAAAATAAAGGGAGGACAGTTGTAATAATGTAATCCACACGATTCTTCAGCGAACCCTTCATATAATGATGTAACCCTCAAGATTCTTCATAGGTTGTTTCCTATGTTGGGCAGTTTCAGACTGAAAAACCTTCTCCCCAAGGTTATATTTATGAACAGTAGCATCAAAGGTTTAGTTTTTTCGCTCTCCATGAACACCTCACTAACACTTCGAGCTCTACCTCTCAGACCTTGCCCTTTGTTTCTACGGCCTTGCATTGGTTTTGCCACTTCAGCGCTGTTACACTCTACACTTTCCTGATGCATATGTTAAGGTAAAACAGCACCACTTCTGTACTTCTATGTGCCTGAAGCTGGTTACAGGACTCGTAACCTCTAAGTTACAATATGTACTGTAGCTATTCCTCAATGTGACATGGCATTCACAAACAATCAAGTGAACTAACCTTAATCAAAGTTTTGGCTCTCAATGGCGAACTTTGATGTTGTCCCTAAGGGAAATATGAGGGATACAGCCCCCCCCCCCGATTCTTTTACTTACATTGTGTGAAGAAGGGAATTTCCTTTCACTTTCACGTGCAAATGACGGTTCCACATGGAGGCGCTCTCCACCCATTGAATACAATAAAGCTGTCTTCCTTCAGACAGGAGCTCCACCTATCTATTGAATCTATAGAAATGCATTGCATTAAATTAGTCACGTTTTAGGCTCAAAGCTGTGTAGAACCTGAAAGAGGGGTCCAAATGGTATCCGTAGGAGTATGCAATGAAAAGTCATTTGATGAAGATTTGTATGTCGAAGGATGGTCTATATAACAATTTGCTACTTCCCAGAGTTTCCATGTTTATGTATTTCTCTGTTGAAATTTGATTAATGAATAATAGAAATAAAAACTCAAATGACCATTTTAAATCTGACTCACACGTGGTTAACTGTTGTGAATTTGTCTTTTTATCTTTTTGTTCATTTAGAAGATGAGAGAGAGCAGATCACACAATACAAAGGCATGACAGTTACAGGATGCTTAACATCACATTCCAACTAAATGTGTACATAGATTCTTTTTGTATTTACGTGACCACCTGTTTAGCAAACGTCTGCTTTTAGGCTTGCATTGTATACGTGAGTGGAGGGAACTTTTGAAATGTTTTGGTGCTGTCAAGGTCTACTGAAGAGGCATTTGACCAGTCATCACATTCTAGTTCATGGTGCATGACTTCTTAATTTTGTTGTTTATTGGTTTTTGCTCATTTTTGAAACAGTAATTTAATATGTGCTGTCTTCTTTTTTTTCCCTTTGAATTATTGTTTATGGTTAATGCTTGCCTGGCAGTAGCTAGCTACTTCTGTTGCTATATGTAGCGAAGGCTTGGGGGAAAAGAAAACTGAAATCGTGTGTAGCTGTAGACGTCACTATGAAGGGACCCATATCTGTACACGTTCTTCTTACCAAATAAACTAAGGTATTGGAAGTGCCTCAGAAACTCATTCATCTGTCATTTATTTTTGTGTGAGATGTGCTTGCATAATGCATGCCTTTTTCCCATGTTACATCTGTAGTTTTTTTTGTTTTGTTTTTTTGTTTGTTTTTTGATCTCTGTAAATTCACCTTGCAGTCAATTTTTTGGGATTCTTCCTGAAGTTAGTTATTTCCTGTGATTGAGTTGTTTGTGAAAATAGAAATTACCATCATACTTTTTGTTCCCACCAGCCACCCTCTTTTTGGATTACTTTTTATGGCCAATATACACGTTTTTAAAAGCCAAATCACCTCTCAGACAATGTTTTGAGTATTAATTTTTGAAAATCCACAGAAAACAGACAATAACATTGTTTAATTGTTGTTCATTTTAAGCTAACACTTTATCAGTGAATGCACTGGTGTAAAATATGGGTAGGCTTGACTTGTACAAATGCACACACAGCATTTACTTAGCCTACGTCAAAGTAAAAATGAGCCAAAATTCATATAAACTGGGTAATTGCTAGTCCTGTGTTAGGAGAGAGTATAAGCTAATTTCTTAAAAAGGTTTGCACATCTGAACTATATTCCAAGTAAACTACGAAACCAAGATAGTAATGCCCAAATGTGTTTTTACATATTCAAACTCCAACCTGCATCACTGCATTTTATATTTTAATGAACTGATAATATTAGAATACTTGTAGTTTGAAATGTCATTCGACAGTACAGGTTCCCGTCCCTGGTTTGTGTTTTCCTGGCTCTCAGTGTCCACTTTAAGTGATGAAGGGGTTGTTAATTAGCTGATTAGATAGTTGTGTCAGGTGTGTCAGAGATTCAGGAGCATCAGAAATTCAGGATCAGGGTTGGGAGCCACTGTTTTAGAGAAACCAGCCCTTATTCATCAAAGTTAGGTATGGTCAAATCTGACCATAAAAAGAGCGCATACACATTTCACTGAGTGTTTTCTGATTCAATTTCATCTTTCATTTTTAATGATCAAACTCGTATACGGTAGGAATGTGTGCAAATTTGAGTGTAAACACTCAAAAACCTGAAAAAATGCTTGATTTTTGGTTACTAACTAAGGCTATTAACAGTGTCATCTGTAATATGAGTAATAAAATAAATACCACTTGGTAATCCAGTACAAAGTGCACTCATTGCTTGACCTCAGACTCTGCCGCCTACGAACACAGCCATTGGCTTGCGAGCCGCTGAACAGTGACTTTTTTTGGCTCCCTACGAAACATCTGCAAGAAATAGCATGTGCTTTATTTATTATTGATATGTAAATGAGGTGCTAGTAGGTAGGTACTTGATTTCACGCACTGTAGCTGATTCATTGTCTGCACTCAAATCGGTTGTTTCTATGTCATTTCCCAGTCCTAACTGGTAGCCTTGGTGTAGCCTTGCTCTGCAAAGATATCCAGGCCAGTCTACTCCTGCAACACTACTTTACAGTCTATCACTTCAAGCTTTGTGAGGGCACAGTTCATGACTGTAAGCTCCAAGTCAAATGCATGTGAAGTTGTGGGCTATTTGTTCTGCTGTTCAGTTGTACTCGCCAAAAGCAACTAAACATTGCCTCAGTAATTTGTCTGTAGTTTTACTTTTTTACCCTGACTTTGGCCAGGGACTATAGCCAGTAGACGCAACTGGTCTTGAATGTGCTCTGCTGACGGTAGACGGTCTCTCCTGCTTGACTGGTGAGTGGAGCCCTTCCACACACCTGGAAACTGTTAGCGCTTTATGAACAAGCCCATGAGACGCTTTCAGTGATCCACTCTCCATGCCACAGCCTGGCTGCGGTTAGGCCTGAGGCCATAGTCTCAAAGAGCCTCAGCCTAGGAGTGTTGTTTCTGGATCAGCGCAGCACAGAGAGACAAAGATCACCATAAACAGAGAGAAATCTGATCCTAGATCAGCACCAGCACTCAGAGATACCACATGAATTACAGCCAGGTTTCACTTTATGATCAATTAGTGAGTCAGAGGAGCGGGCAGACTGCAGGAAATGGTTGATGCAGGTTCAGCTCACTGTTACTGTTTGGAATGAAGTCATGAGAAAGAAGCACAGCAATGATCAGGCCTTGAAAATCAAAATGTTTCTTACATATAAATTCTGCAATAGTTTCTAGTAATGTTCAGTTATTTTACAGGATTTATTCTTAGCGCTCAGTACTAAAGGGGAATTCAACTGATGTTTTTCTGTAATTCAGTGGTTCAGATTTTAAAAAGTCACTCAGAGTGGTTTATTCACTATACAATACCACCAGTGAACCTGCACAAGTTATATGTAATATTGATTAAATTTTTCCGCTGCATGTAACTCTCCAATGTGATTAGATTTAAAATACATTTTAGGCCAAAAGTTTGTCAAAACTATCATAAAACAATGTCAATCAACATATTTGCCACTATTTAATGTAATAGCTTGCTGTGAGGCAGATTTTTGAGGCATTAAACTCTTCAGACGTCTGGTTCCTATCACCATTGTGAACATTTTTACCGGGGTGCCAGTATTTGTGGAAGACACTGTTTTTTATTTACAAATAATTACAAATAATTACATTAGTTTTGTGTGCAGTTTTACAAGAGATATACAACAACATTAACAGAGTTATGTGATTTTTAAAAACATTCGGAATGCAGTAAATTACCTTGGACTACAGTTGTATTTCTGAGATATAAATGGCATTGCCTGTTATTTTGAAAGGCAAACATAAAACGGATCACCAGTCTGTACTACACTGTCGGAAAAAAGGGAACTGTACAGCCAGATTTTAGCCCTCCAAGCTACAAACAATGTAAATTAACATTCAAAGGTACAACATGGTCCTTTAGGTTCAGCTGTGTATCATATATGATTTTTAAAGGTTCACTATGCTCACTTTCTCAGGGGAAAGAGGCATATTTGTACCTTTTCATAACAGATCTTCTTAAAATAGAAATAAAAAAGTGCCTGGAGTCAAGACAGGATTTAAAAACTTTAAAAAACAAAACAAGAATAACTAATGGAATATGGTATAATTACATTCCCTAACTAAAATTAAAGAAGTACCCCTGAGGTTTTTTCTTTTTTAAATAAAATTCCAGTGAAATTGTGAGGATGATTTTTGGATGATGTGAAAGATTTTTCAAGCGAAACATTTTTCAGTAATAATTTTAATCGTTTCAGTCATAAGTAATCATGCTGTATGGCTCACTCTGGGCAGCTGTCCCTGTGTGTGTGTGTGTGTGTGTGTGTGTGTGTGTGTGTGTGTGTGTGTGTGTGTGTGTGTGTGCCTGTGTGACCCTGACTATGTGGTGTTTGCCAAGCAGGCCTGATTGTGTCAAAGGCTGAGGCCTGGAGAATCACACCCACACACACACACACACACACACACACACACACACACAGATCCTGTTTTTAGGAGAAACGCATCAGTTGTAACCACATTAATGATTGATTTGATTCCATAGTTAATTTCACTGTGCTGTGTTGGTTCTCTCTGTGTGTGCAGGCCTCTGTGCACTAAATAAAAAATAAAACTTCTGTGCAGGTGCATCTTTCGTTCATCAAGGTACAAACAATGTAAATGTACCCTCAAAGGTAAAACGGTGCTTTTAAGGTCCAATTTTGCACCGTACGTTTTTCCTAGTGGGAAATGCATATTTGGCCTGCATACACACACACAGACATAGTTTGGACCATAACCTAACTAAATTTTTTACCCATTTCATGCACAAAACATATTTTAACGCTTCCTTGTTTAGTCATAATTAAGAATAACATGTTTAGTCACAATTAAGGGATAATCAATAGACTCTAACTTATTTTATACTCTCTTGATCAATGAAACAATGGAAAAGAGGGATATTTTAATTTATGTGATATGATGTAATCAAGATCATCGCCAAGTGTGTTTAAATTTATGGATAATGATATAATGAAATGCAGTAGCTTAAGGCCAGTGATTATTATTTTATGTAATGGAATATTAATGAAGTGAAATGAACTGAAATGGCTAATGAAGGATGACATGGCACTTTTAGAAGAAAAACAAAGGTGTTTGTCACAGAACGCCAGGGCTAATCAAAGAAACAATGTGTTTGTAAAAGATACAAAAATGTTAATCTCCCATTCTCGGTGTTTAATACTTTTCTGTTTTGTATCAGGTGAAGTTTTATTTTTGAACTAGAAACATGGCGTTTTTTTCATGACAACAGTGTCCCAGTTTGTCTTTAGTTTGTCAAATCTGAATATCATTGCATTTTCTGTCATTTACAGACACAATGAACTAGAAGCATTCAACTACACTCTTAAAAAGGTGCCAAACAGGGGTTCTTTGCATAGTGTCATAAAAGAACCACCCATGGTTCTCTAAAGAACATTTCAATCAAAAATTGCTAATTCTTTAAACCTTTCTAAGTTTATTTACACTCCGAAATCTCTGTGGTTTGTTTATTAGGGAACTTTTTTTTCTGAAGTGTAGTATTAGCCTGTTTGTCTCTTCCTAATATTGGTATTACTCTGTTTACCCAACTAATAGCTTTACTGCAGCCATGTTTTGTGAACATATCCAGGCCAAGCTACTTTTTATAAACAGGCTATGGGATAGAGCATTTTAAAAAGGTTAATTGTACACTACAGCAGGCCTAACTTTGTGTGCTGAAAGTGTGTCTGAACATGTCTGTCTCCACCTCAATACAATCCCACTTCACTTCAAAAAGGATTCTGAGATGTATGCAAGTGTTTCAGTTGTGTATATTCTCCCTACAGTGGGCCTGATTAAAAGTGTGATGAAGCAGAATCATCATGATTTGTATGGATCAGTGTTTCCACCTAAACTGCACATTTTCACCAGCTCTAACACACCTGATTCAGCTCTGCTGTCACGATGTTCCTCCAAGCCCCCCCCCCGGTTCCAGTCACTAAGACACTCATGTGACCGGTTAACAAGTGAGCGTGATCACTGCATGTGTGGTCTGTCTGAGTCACAATACACCGTTACTACATTTACACGCACTGTTATTTATACCACATGCTAACTAAGAAGAGTTAATGCTATTATTCTTACCTTTTTGAAGTCATTCAGTAGATGCAGAACTAACTGAGATATTCCAAAGCAAACAGCAGCACAAAACTGTGATCATATCTCATTTGCGTCAGCTTGCTGTGTACTATCAGTGCAACATTATAGCTCGTCCAGAACGCTTCACTCAGCTGAGGCAGGCTTACTTCAAACTCCTAGAATAATTTGCAGCTCAGTTGGTGAAGCATCATTTTCTTATATAAACTCTTATAAATTCTGGAGTAGCATTTTTAGAGTATTAGGAATGCAAGATCGATAGTTGTTTTAAATCCAGATTAAAAACATATTTGTTTTGCTTGCATGTTGTTGGTGTGGTGTAGTGGGTAACACCTTTGCCTTCCACACGGTAGACTGGGGTTCAGTCCCCTGCCTGGGTAAGCACCCTACACTATAACAATAAGAGTCCTTGGGCAAGACTCCTAACACACCTTCTACCTGTGTAAAATTGTAAGTTGCTCTGGATAAGAGTGTCTGCCAAATGCTGTAAATGCATATGTACGGGAGGCCATGAGTTAAATATCTTGTTATCTCAAGATAACAAAGTTCTTATCTTGAAATAAAAAGTTAGTTATCTTATCTCAAAATAACAAAAGTTATTTTGATATAATGAGTTAATTATCTTGTTATTTCGAGATAACAAAGGTGTTATCTTGAAATAATGAGTTAGTTATCTTGTTATCTCAAGAAAACAAAAATTATCTTGAAATAGTTATCTTGTGATCTCGAGAAAACAAAAGTTGTTATCTTGAAATAAAGAGTTAGTTATCTTGTGATCTCAAGATAACAAAGTTGCTATTTAGAGAAAAGTGTTAATTATCTTATACATTATTACAAGATAATTAACTCGTTATCTCAAGAAAACAATCCAGAAAATTATAATAACAGCTCATGGCCTCTCCTACGGATGTCCAAACGGGCCATGAGGTACTTACAGTTTTCTGGATTGTTATTTTTATTATTAAGTGTTGGTACTGACAAAAATGTACATGACAAATATTGGATATCTGCATCAGCCCACATTCCCGATATAGACTGATAGATAAATTGCCTCTGTTTTGATTGGTTGTTCTGAATACCTTCACAAATATAATGAGACACATTACATACAAAAGAATTGTGGACTCAAATGTATGGAACAGACATTCCATTCTGGTGTCTGCATCCTTTGGAAGGCTGCATTTATACATTTGCTTCCTGACAGCCAGGAACAGCACAACCTTTAATCGTTTTCTACAGACTGTCTGCAGTGACAACACTCTTTATTACTTCAACAAGAATGGGCAGGCTAAACTGTGGTAGGCCATTCCTTACTTATATGACGACCACAATGAATTGAAAAAGAGCTGCTTTTCAAATATGTACAGACTGGGGAGTGAATAGGCTACATTCTTTAAACAGTGTTTACACAGTAGATCCTAAGCTTTTATTTCAAAAAGCGAGGGAGATTAAGTTTTATATGATATAGGCCCTTAAAACCCAATCCCCCCACTGTGTAGAGAGGCTGTGGTTAGTTCAGCACAGTCAGTAACTACCAGAACCAATTAAGGGCCTGAACAAATGATGGTGTATTAGCTGGTTCATCTTGGCTCCAAAGATTTTGCAGACTTACTGATATGAATAGGTGGATTTCTTTCTTCTGTTTAATGCCTGGGCTGTTCTGGCAGGCCTAAAATGATCTGCCTAACATCTGCTCCACAGATGGCCCTCAATACACGTCTGTGTTTGAGTGAAATGGAAACTCAAAAAGTGTGAAGTTTACCAATGTGCTAATCTGAAGGACGAGTACAATATTCACAGATGACTCATAATTCTATTTATTTCACAGATGAAAAATAAACCTAAAAAAGAAAAGAAAGGTTTGCATGTGAGGAAGTTAGTTTAGCTCAACTGCAGCTCATATATATGGAGGCCACAGGTTTAATGTGAGCCAGCAATAACAAATACATTAGTGCCTTATAGGAAACGTACTATAGAGGCACAAACAAAATGTCTCACTAAACATCCTGTGTGCACAGGTGTGTTGAAGAAACTTCGGCTTACCCATCAAGAGGAATAGCCTTATCCTGTATAATGTGCAAGAAGTAAGAGACATTTTGGCTGCACTCACATTACCAGGTTGACAAGTCTGATTAGTCCCTTAATGTGACACAGATCTCTTTTTTTCAGAGGTGTGTGAACACACAAATGTTTTCAAATCAGGGGGCTGATTCATGAATTTTGCCCCATGCAAGTTTCCATGATTTTCACAAAGAAATCGCAGTCCCAGACGATTCATGAACATATCAGAGAATTCATAGAGCTTGTCAGTAATCAGTCACTCCATTATAGTTTGTGTTAACTGCATTTCTGTATCTACCAGCAGAGTATTTTTTTTAAAGATGTTTGAGTCCTTACAATTGGCTTATATTTAAAATGCAAATTACTCTGCATAAGTTTTCAGTAGACTATGTAGGCCTTTAGATTTTTAGCAGGGTTAGTGCAGCATACCTAAATAAAGGTAGCTACTGTATTCACTAAACATACATTTAGTGTTTTTATATTAATGTTTATTTGTTTTTATATTGTGCTTGTTAGTCAAATACTTGCTGAAAAATATATAGCACATATTTATTATATGTTATTTCACAAAAACCTTTGAAGAAACAATTAATAAGATTTGCTAAAATACATGGTCAAAAGTCCATTTGAACAGTGTAGCTGTAGAATTGTGGAGATATTGCATAAAAACATTTCTATGTAGAAACTATCAAACTGTGCTGGACACTGGCCCTCCAGGACCAGAGTTGAGCACCCCTGGCCTATGGGTTCAGCCATGCATAACTCCAGTCCTGGAGGGCCGGTGTCCAGCACAGTTTGGTAGTTGGCCTACTCAAACACACCTACTCAGCCTGGCAATTAACGGATGAGTGTAATCAGGTATGTCTGAGCAGGTAAATCACCAAACTCTGCTGAACACTGGCCTCCAGGACCAGAGTTGTGCACCCCTGCCATAAGCCGTAGACCATATGCCATCTCCAATTCAGATTCCTTAAAAATGTACTTTAGATCTCATATAAATAATATCCTGCTGTTCTATTTTGTTTTCAAGTTGCCTAAAGTGTCTATTTTCACTAGTCCTATTAGTTTTGATATAAATGTTTTTAATTGATTTTTGCATGTCTAGCTGAATGTTCAGAAAAGGTGGCGCTGTAACTAAACTTTCCATTTTCATAATCTTACTGAAATAATTTTTATAACCAAAACATGTTGAGTTATGCCCAGTGCTCCATTAGTCATGAACTGCTTCCTCCTTCTGTTCCCAGTCACAACCAACGTCATATTTGCGACCTGCAAGGAAAATCTTAATATAGCACTGTAGAGAGACGAGCGTCATGTTGTCCAAGAAGGGACACATATCCTAAACGTGGTCATGCGACCGCAATGCGAATGGTCAGATTGGAAACATTTGGTTTTTTATCCCTTGTGAATACACATATTAGTGTCACTTACATTTAATCTGATCCAGACAAACTCACAAAACATCAAACCATGCAAACAGTGAAAGCGATACAAAGTACCTGGAGATGCAGGAATCAATTACTAAAAGACAAGAGCCATACCATAGCTTGATGTAGTTAAGGAAATGAATAGTGTAGACATAGAGGAGACTGAATGAAGTGCAGCTTGCTTTTTTTAAAGCAAGCGAACAATAAAACACAGATGTTAAATACAGAGGATTAAAGAAAATGGCAAGATAATTCAGAAATGAAGTGCAAACGAGTGCAGAAAGGTGTAAACCTACATGTTTTCTAAAAAAGGTGAGTTGTTCTACGCAGTGTTGGCAGCCTAGCAGCGGCAGTTAGTTAGTGTGCATAATACTTGCAAAATCTTTAATGCATCTGGCCTTTTCTCCCTTTACTGTCCTATGGGTCACTTACAAACACACATGTGAACAGTCAAGGCAGAACCATCTGTGGTAGAATTAGAATTGAGCAATAAGGCCATTGTTCATAAGGAACATCAAGGAACTGATCTTCTGTGCTGAACCTCTTGATGTAGATCTATACATGCTTAAAGAAAAAAAGCTAGTTTTGTTTCACAAAGAGCATTTCATTGCTACCACAGCAAAACCGCAAATCTCCTAAACTTTAAGGGAGAAGGAAAAGAACATCATTAACTTTAATGTACATTAACATTAAATTTGAGAAGATTTTGGATTGTTCATGGTCCACTCATCATGAAACATATACAATGTAAAGGGCAGGTGGCATTTTCAAAAATAAAAAACTAAAAATGTTGGTTTTATTATATATCTATTATATATATTTCATTAAATCTAACATAGGTTCACTCTGCAGTTCAGCACATTTCAAGCTTCACTGCATGCAGTAAGAAATTTCTCAAATAGATCAGCCACTGCACGCAAAGCATGTTTGTAAGGCCTCATGTTATTATGTTACAACAAAGCTACACAATAGCATAAGTGGAATTGCAAGTGAACTGCCGTAGCCTTTGGCCAATACTTAGAGCTTGCTTTAAGTCCCTGTGTGATAACTTGTTAGCTACATTAGCCTCATGCCTGCAGTACAAATCTAAAGAAGCAAAACCTTGGACACCAAACTTGCACCAAACTATCGCTTTACACTCTTAAAGTGGTCGCTATGTATTTCATTCTATAGGGCTACTGCACTATAATACAGCCCAGTTACTATACATACATACCGTATCATGTATCATATGCCATAGGCTATATGGAGACGTCTCTGTCCTAGCATGTTCAACTGTCCTTTCCCTCAGGTTTGAATGCTTGGTATGATATTGTAACACACAGGGTTTGTTGTCAATATCATATCTGCATTCAAATTTTACAAAAACACCAGTTGACTACTACGTTCATTCTGAAAATCAGAAAAATTCAGTGGCCAGTATTTGGAAAATCTATCATGCAAATAAGCAATTTAGATATCTTTAGGTTTTATAGCTTAGGGGCCTTAAATGTACCCTAACATGCTTTTCATACCCTTGTTCCAGACATCCTTGCAAGTTCCTATGCAATAGAATCATCCTGTTTTTTACATAGTGTGGATCAGATCCACGGCTGTCTGAGGTGAGACTAGCCAACTGTCATTTTGGCTAACTGGCCAGCTGTCATTTTCTGAATACTGTCTGGAGTTTGAAGTTGTTGGAAAGATTGAAGCAGCAACTCTTCACGCACATGGCAAGAGCAACAAAGGCCCATATCAAGAAAAAACAAATTTTCCTCTTTTTTTTTTTTAATAAATAGGGTTTGATGTAATATGTAAACAAATTTCAAAATGTATTATTCATTCCAGAGTCCATATAGATCATATATTGACATTGAGGTGATAAAACAACCCATTTTGTGATATCAGGATAACCAACAGAATTACATAAATCCACTTATTCTACCCACAGCAGTTTAGCCCCACCAATTCACATTGAAGTAGTGTTTCAACTGCCGCTAAAAACCAGAGGCCATTTACATTTATTAGTCGTTAAGGCACAGAAAAGGTGAAGAAGAAGAAATCTCATTAATTATAAGGTTAAAAAGAGGTTCAAAAAGGCATGTAGAAATTTATTTTGATACATGTAACTACAGTAACGTTATAAATAGATCAGACAAAAATAAAAAAAAAAAAGTAAGATCTGGTTCCTTTAAAGATATGTAGGACCTAAATAACCACTTTGTTGGGCCACTCTAAAACATCATGACTAACACTACTCCTGCCCTGTTGTCCATGTCATTTCCTCAACTCCTCTTGATCTTTCCTGGCCCACTTTTGACATCAATGTGACAGCCCCCAAAGTCAAATAAAAAGGCCTTTGTTTTTGCCAAGAATGACACACACACACACACACACACACACACACACACACACACACACACACAGTGTACCTTGTCTAAGAAAGCCCACTGAATGACTGACAATTCCTTTTTGTACTGTAATTTTATATTTTTCTTTATGCAAATAAATGGATGTTTAATTGGAAAAAACAGCTAAAAACTCTAATATATACAAAACCATCTGGGCTCATGGCTGTGCGTCTCAATTTGTGTACTGTTGGGTGATGTGTGCATAATTTTGGACACTATGTCCAAAAGTATCCAGACACCTTTTCTAATTAGTGAATTCAGCCACTTTTAAGGTGCACCTACGTTCAACTGTGCACACAAATAGCTTGTATAATCTCCATAGAAAAGCACTGCGAATAGAATGGGACTCTGAAGCAGCCGCACATGAACCTAAGGTCACCAATGCCCAGTACCAAGCATTGACTACAGGGGCACTGGACTGTGCAGCTGTGGAACTTTGCTCTCTGGAGCAATGGAGAACCGTTGAATACATCAGTACCTGACTAGACTAGTGCTCTCGTGGCTGAATGCAATCAAATCCTCACAGCAATGTCCAACATCTAGTGTAAAGCCTTCCCAGAAGAGTAGAGGCTGTTAGTACAACAAACTGTCTAATAATGCTCTTGGTTTCAGAAGAAATGTTGGATAATCATGGCACTAGCAATGTTAGAAATTACATAAATGACTGAAATAGTAACACTTCTTATGAAGTCCCTTCATAAGGACACTTACAACACATACATATCTTAATTGCAAGTTATGTAGAGACATTTGTGAAGGCGATAATAGCAAGCCTAGTTATGCCTGAGGTCACTGACTTAATGACTGTCTTAGGTCTTGCAGTACCATCTGCTCAAAAACCATTAACTTCCAGTCATTCCATAGGTAGAACTAATTTGACAAATGTTAATGTTTTGCCTGAATAGGAATATCTGAAGATGTTTTTGAATGTATCTACCAGTGAGCTTCATCATGCCCAGACAGATCTAAATAGTGGGGACTGCCAAAAGAATGCTTTACCAATGTTTAATCTGTACTACGGAAAAGCATGTCAAGAACTGTATTCTGCATCACAATTAAAGCCTGTGACTTCAAAGCGATTTGATTTGTATCCACTTTATTACACATTTCTTTTAGATGCTTTAAGAGCTCAAAAACTGAGTGAGTAGAGCCTCAATCGTATTTTAATGTTGCTGACCACTGAGGTCCAGTATCTAGATGTCTTCCTGTCGGTTTCCCCAAAAGTCGAAAAGTCTCAGTCCACTACTGGAAACTTTTTTTAAAAAAGATGTTCATCAGACCTCAAATGCATTGATCATATTTGCGAACATTTGAATTCAATTCAATTCAGCTTGTTATTATACAACCCTATTTCCAAAAAAGTTGGGACGCTGTGAAGAATGTAAATAAAAATAGAATGCAATGATATTCAAATTATGTAAACCATATTTTTTAAGGAAAATACCACAAAGACAACATATCAAATGTTGAAACGAGAAAAAATTAATGTTTTTTGACAAATATATGCCCATTTTGAATTTGATGGCAGCAACACATTCCAAAAAAGTTGGGACGGGGGCATGTTTACCACTGCGTTTCATCGTTTGACAACACTCTGTAAGCGTTTGGGAACTGAGGAGACCAACTGCTGTAGTTTTGAAAGTGAAATGTTTTCCCATTCTTGTTCTTATTCTAGGATAGGACATATGCTGCTCAACAATTCAGGGTCGCCTTTGTCGTATTTTTCATTTTATAATGCACCAAATGTTTTCAGTGGGTGACAGGTCTGGACGGCAGTCAGGTCAGTTTAGCACCAGGACTGTTTTACTACAGAGCCATGCTGTTGTAATACAGGCAGAACATGGTTTGGCATCGTCTTGCTGAAATAAACAAGGCCTTCCCTGAAAAAGATGTTGTCTGGATGGCAACATATGTTGCCAAAACATGTATATATCATTCAGTATTGACAGTGCCTTCACAGATGTGTATGTCACCCATGCCATGGGCATTAACGCTCCCCTATACCATCATGAATAATGGCTTTTCAACAGTGCACTGATAACAAGCTGAATCGTCTTTAGCCTGGAGGACAAAGTGTCCATGATTTCCAAAAAGAATTTCAAATTTTGATTTGTCGGACCACAGAACACTTCTCCACTTCCCCTCAGTCCATTTTAAATGAGCTTGGGCCCAGAGAAGGCGGCAGCATTTCTGGATTCTGCTTATATATCGTTTCTTCTTTGTGTTTTAGAGTTTTAACTTGCATTTGTGGATGCAGCAACGAACCGTTTTCACAGACAGTGTTTTTTTAGAAGTGCTCCTGAACCCATGCTGTGATATCCTCTACAGAATCATGCCTTTTTTTAATGCAGTGCTGCCTGAGGGCCCAAAGATCAGAGCCAGCAAATACTAGTTTTCTGCCTTTTCCCCCTTACATACAGAGATTTCTCCAAATTCTCTGAATCTTTTAATGATATTATGTACTGTAGATGATGAAATCCCCAAGTTCTTTGCTATTTTATGTTGAGAAACGTTATTCTTGAACTGCTGCACTATTTGCCCACACAGTCTTTCACAGAATGGTGAACCCCTCCCCATCTTTACCTCTGAAAGACTCAGCCTCTCTGGTATGCTCTTTTTATACCCAATCATGTTACTGACCTGTTGCCAATAACCACCAGGTTTTTTCTCTCTCTCTCTCTTTTGTATTAGAGGAACAAAACAGATACATCAAACGAGTGGAGAAAAACAGGATGATAAACAGTAGACAAAACAATGAATAGCCTCCAATTGCTCAATTCACTGGCAACCTCAGTTTTTTATAATTACATATACCCTACAACACCACACACACACTCATACACACACCGACACACCAAGACTTTCCAAACAATACAACAATAAAAACAACCTTATCTTTGAAGGGAAAAGAAGGAAAATAAAAAAAATAATAATAAAAAAATCTGCCGGCATAACTTTGAGTGCTTCAAAATTCAAAAGAAAAGAATTCCATTTAGCATAAAAAGCAGCAGTGTTATCTTTTATCGTGAATCTAATCTTCTCCAATTTAAGAAAATGTATAACATCACGGAGCAACCAGAAGGTGTTTTTTTTAGCATTGCACAACTTTACCAGCCTGTTGTTGACACCGTCCCAACTTTTTTGAAATGTGCTGTTAGCATCAAATTCAAAATGGGCTTATATTTTTCAAAAAACAGCAAAAATTCTTAGTTTCAACATTTGATAGGTTGTCTTTGTACCATTTTCAATTAAATATAGGGTTTAAATGATTTGCACATCATTGCATTTTGTTTTTATTTACATTTTATGTACAAATTGTGCAGAAACTTCTGGACTTGATGATGGACAGAGCAAAAGCTGTGATTATGACAAACGGAAATGCATTTTTTGTTTTCAGTAAATATTAGTAGAGGTGGAAATACTTAACTGATCAAGCTATACTTGAGTAAGTACTGTTTTGGAATTTGGAAGATTTGTACTTTACTATAGTATTATTGAAAATGAATGCTTGTACTTTTAATTACATTTCTGAAGAAAAATCATTTTATTCCTTACAATTTCATTTAGACCTTCATAGTAGTCATAACAAATCACATTTTTTTCTGGGTTTTTCTTTTTGGTGTTTTTCTCTTGGCAATCAGTAATGTTCCGGCACATTTTAATTTTGTTTTTTGTACTGAAACATCCAACCAAATTCATATCAATGTACAATGAAACTGCTCACAACTATGCTACTTTGTTTGTGTACCACATTTAGTTACCACATCACACATCATTGCATCACACATCACTAAAAAAGAAAGTCCTTAATGCAATTCAAACATTTCTGACTTTCAAACTGCATTAAAACATTTACTTTTTCATCTTTTCATACTTGGATTATATGTATGATTAAATGTAAATACATTTTGACGTTTTCTCAAGTATATTTTTAGCTCCATATTGAGTAAGATTTGGATTTTTTTCACTTTCTCCACTGTGGTGGTGGAAGGAACCATACAAATCATTTTCTATCTGTAAAGGTTACATCACAGAAAGTTGTTACACAAAGAGGTTGCAAATACACTGCCTGATTTCCTGAGATACTGTTCAGTAGATTTGAGAGGATTTTTGCCTAAAATTTATTTTTTAAATCCATTTCATGGAAAAGAGGTACATGCAGACCGTGTAGGGCAAAATAGTCCTCAAAGAAAACTTAGCTATATTTCACCATTATCGACATTACAAATAAAAAAAACCCAGAAAAAAAAACGTTGTAGGTTCAAACCACTTTGAATGATTTGTTTACATCACAACCATTAAATTGTACAGATTTTTTTGAAAAATCATTGGAATTATCCTTAAGCATTGGTTCTCTGTACTTTTCAGTCCTGTTCAAGAATGGTGTGAGAAAGCTTGGGGACTGCTCTACAAACTGCATCTCCATACTCCCTGCTAGAAAAAAACAGCACAGACCAGCATGGCTGGTCACCAGCAATATTATGCTTTGGATGCCGGTATGCTGGTCAGCAGCAATTGAAGTTCAACAGACCAGCACTAGACCAGCATAACCAGCTTAGACCAGCATGGAATACACGCTGTTTTCCTCAGCTGTGCTCTCCATCTTAGCTAATGAAGCAGGCCTCGCCATTCTGTTTTTCTAAAAGCAGGCAATAAATCTGTAAATGAGGTGCCACTGCTGCCTGAGTTACCCAGAAAAAAGGCTTTAGTCGAAGAAAAGAACTGTTGTCAGGCTAATTCGGTTTTTAGTCATATCAATTATCACTTTTATATAAACGTGCTGCTTTTGGAGACGCAATAGCGGGACGTAAACTGAAGCTGTACTAACACAAACTAGCCATCCAACAGTTTTTGGAGTGTAAAGCGAGGCTGGCGGGGTTTGTGTTTACAGCGGTGCTCACTTCTGATTGGACAGAGGAGAGTGAACTCGTCAGTGATTGGCCAACTCCTCCCACCACTCTGGCCACCAAACGGCACACTCGTGTTGACCCGACTCCAGCCACGGCTACGCTGCACCCCTCCACGAATACGAGGAGTGTGGAAGTGTGGTGTCACTCAGGGCACAACAGAGTCACTTTTAATAAGAAAGACTGGAGAAGTGAGCGGATACTACAGTGAAAGGGACCTCCTGAGTCACTGAGTCCTGCTGTAAAAGCTGTAAAAGTGCCTCCGGACTGACTAACCGGGCTCTCAGGTTGAGTTCAGAGCCCTCCTGAAGGAGCCTCACTCCGAGGAGTCTGGATTAAAACCGTTGCTTTGAAGCGAGGACGTGAGGCAGTCTGGACTCCTAGTCTGGTTCGGCTAACAAACTGTGCAAGAAAAGAGCAGGTAGGTCTCCTCTCAGCTCAGCTCCGCTGCTTTTCAACACGACCTCGGCGACTATATTTGGAAGTCAAAAACCGCTGAGAGAAAGAAAGTGTTACCGTATGTGCTGATGTCGGACTGTTAGCGGCTACTGTTGTGTTTTCCTCCTCCTCCTCCTCTTCCCGAGGAAAGGAAAGGGTTTGCCCATTTGTCCTGTTATTTAAATAGCCATCTCTTCCACCAATTCAAACGTATGAAATCTTCAAAACATTTTCATATTTTGGCAGCAGAATGTCTAATTGTGTTCATTAAGCTGTTGGCTCAGTACTTGGCTAGTCGTCAGGATAATTTAAGCTATTCCTGCGAGGCTGAAGTTGGCTTCCTATTCCCCAGCTTCTTGTTCGAATTTTCCCGTTCCACCTTAAATGGTGCAGCAGTTACATTTTGGCGCATCATGGGGCCCGAATGTTGCTGCTGCGCCATTTAAGGTGGAACGGGACAATTCAAATAAGAAGCTGACTTAAGCTTCGTACTGTTTCTCACCAAACGGTAAGTCTGATAGGATTAGTAAACCGTGGTTTAGCACGATAAATAGCTCTGTTTGCTGTTTTGTGGTTCAGTTCACTTCTCGTTGAGTGAGTGAGGTTCTAATAGAACACAACCGACCCGCCGTGGTGGTGTAACGGCCCCTCAGCAGCACTGGACACGGCTGAGGGCAGAGTTTGGCGGGTTGAGGCGTTTCAGTAACTCCTCCTGCATCTGTTTGAGCACATCTGTCTTTTTGTCTTTTACGTCCAATCACGTCTCAGCGGCGTCTTTGACTTCTGCGCTCGTCCACTCGTGTGGATTTGATTGCTATCATTGTGTTTACAGGTTTAGTCATTACACGTAATCGTGTCTCATTGTCCTTTTGTTTCAGCACTGAGCAGTGAGTATCTCCTCGTGTTTTACTGTTCTGGACCTCTGTTTTTAAAATTGTACTTAATGGGTTTATAATGGACCTAATAGTTCAGATAACACCCTCAGTTACATGAAACAAATGGATCTAATCTTTTTTTCTGAGAACATTAACATTTACACAGAAGTTGCTACCTAAAACCAGAGGTGGGTAGTTACTCACTTACAGATGGTTCTTCAAGGGTTCTTCAGTAAAGGCAATGGTTCTATGTAGATCAATGAATTCTATATAGATTCTTTTTGAAAATGGTCCTATACAGCACCAAAAACTGTTCTTCTGTTATTACAAGCTTGACGTTGTAACAACAGCAGAACCCTTTTTGTGCTACATAGAACCAGTTTCAAAAAGGTTATAGATACAGAACCATATATAGAACCATAGACATATAGATACAGAACTATATACACACATTCTCCATCAATTTGAAGAACATTTTCACCATGCTGAGAACCATTTAAGCATGCAAAGGGCTTCATAGTTCCGTATAGATCCATTGTCTTTACTAAAGAACTCTTAAAGAACTGTCTTTTTTAAGAGTGCGATGAAAAGAAGTAGCTGTGAAAACCCTACATGAATAGAAGTAGGTATCTTAACTGAACTGCAGTTTGTTAGGTTCTATACTTCACTTTCTTGAGCCCCTTTAGTCCCAAATAAAATGGTGACGCTTGGAGGTGAGAGGAATGACAGAGCAGTTCAGGAGCCAACAGAACGGGAATGAAATAAAACTCAAAAAAGAAGTTTGTCACTAAATGACTGGGTTGACTAAACTGGAGGAAAAAGTAGATTCTTCACAAATATACTACATAGAGGATAATCTAACAGCTTCACTCACATGAAACAAGTAGCTAGTCTTCTTCTGAGAATGTTACACAGCAGGCATATTCAGTTAACCTCAACAGAGTTCCACTAATCCAACTTTGTATGAGTGAAAATGCAGTTATTGGAGTATAAAGTATATGATTTACTAGGGTTAAATGGTACAAACTGATGTGTGTATCCAGTCTAGGTTCTCCATAGTTAAGTTGGATCTCATCTAACTCTGTATAAAATGGTTCTTGTGATTCACTCGTGAGGATAATTAGGTGATGCTGACAGCGCCCATCCCTCACATCTCTCTTAAGTGTTTCTATTTAAACAAATGATGAATGTTTTTGTTACTTGGAGCATTTGATTATTGGCCTGTGTGTTCTAGTGTATATAAATCCTGTAAACTGGTGAAGATTTGTATTTCTATAGCCAAGTTTTTAAACTGTATGACGAACATGCTTATTCAATTCATTCGACTGGCCAAACCTCTTGTAATTCCAAACGAGGATCTATTACAGTAAACAGACTTCTGTAAACTTTATTTTATCTTGACAGCCTCGTTCTCCATTTAAATATTTGCAAACACTTAATTCCAAATGCTTGCACCTACCTTTGGCGTCACAGAAAGGCAAGAGTTGGAGTAGGGCTGCCTGATATGGGCAAACTTCTGAATATATTGCAAATGTGAGATAATCTAATAATAAAAACACGCTGGATTTGACTTGAAATGGTTAAAGATGGACATCGTTAAAGATTGGCCTGCATTATTTTGACCAGAATTTTTTATGATTTCTGGAGCACATAAATGTCTCCATTTATCCAGACATCTTCAGAAACTCATCTGGAACATCTGAGGTTGGTCAACATACCACGTAATAAAAACTGGGTTAATTTGCTTAGTACAGCCTTTTAAAATAGAATAGTTCAAAGAACAATATCAATATAAACCCAACAAATGATACATTGTGCTGGGTTCAGCATACGCGGTGGAAAAAGTGAACAGTGATGTGTGTGCTGTGGAGAAAGCAGGGTAGTGATGAGGTGGTGAACCTCCGGTAACAGGAGAAAGATAAGAGAGCAGAACAGTTAGGGTATGTTGGGAAATGGCATGCTGCCCAGAAAGCACCATACTGTTCATCCGCCCAGGGACAGCACTGCTCCGCAGAAGGAGTACATCTATAGGTCTTCAACTGTTATGACGGACTGTGAGTAGAACAGAAGAGCAAATCTGGAGCACTAAGTCAGTGAAGACTGTGGGGAAGCCACAGGTACTGCTTTAGAACTGATGTCCAGCGCCCTATTTTTGCTTTATGTAAGCTTTGAGCTTGGCCAGAGGAAGGTCTTAGTGTGTGTTGTACTGTTGGATGCACTGTACATTCAACTTAAACAACCAGCTACAAGAACAGTTTCTACATGTCAGTCTGTCTTGTTAAGCTATAAGGTTAGGAACATGTTTAGCTGTACTTTTGGGAAGTGCACTAAATTTGATGGAATTTATTAATTCAAGCAACACACAGCAGACAAAATACCCACCAAGCTTTTGGACACTTCTTAACGAGTAAGTGCGTCCATACAGAAATCACCATGGGGGAAAGAACCCATGTATGCTGAAACAGCACTGACCTTGTACAACCTTCGCAGACTTCCCTGTGGTCTGAAATTGGTGGAGAAGTACAGAACTGTGCAAAAGTCAGAGACCATTCTTTGTTAATTTAAATGCCAGTCAAATTTACATAGAAGCCTCAGCAACTCAATATAATATTATTTTTCAGTATGTAGTGTGTCCATCCTTTGCCTTTATTACAGCTTTCATTCTTTTTGAGAGGCTTTCAATTTTTTAAGAAATCTGCATTGATGTTTTCCGCACCTCTGAAGTTCAGTCTTAGAAGTTGGTTGCATTTTCTGCTAATCCATATGTTGAGGTCAGTGATGTTGAGGTCTGAACTCTGGGATGGTCAGTCAGTTGTACACCAGCAGCTTCTTGACAGCTACACATCCATCCATAGTGTTGTTGTCTTCTCACAGTGGGAGGATGGACAGAAACACCTGTGGATGTTTTCAGATCTCTGTCAAAGATGAAAGCTTTAAGTACTGTTTACGTGATGGGGACTGTTTTGGTGAGTTTCATTGTCTCTATATCTTTTAAGTGTTTTTTTTAAACTCTAGTTTTGGAAACTGCTATTTTTCGCTTGATGTCAGTTGTCTTTACCCTTTCTCATATCTAATTTCCTAAGAAATATATTAATACTTTGTACTTAATGCAGTTTTGGCTGGAAATTTAAAAAATGAGAGGTATTCTCTGACCTCTGCACAGTAATGTGTGAAAATGAATATTGTTTTTAATCTGTAAATACTGGCAGAAAAAAAAAATTCTTTCCTTCTTCAAGTGTCATATGTTCCTGTTTGTTTAATAATTATAGTGCAGTAGTATTGGTATAAAGTGTTGGAAAGGGATGTAATGTTTTGATTCAGTTAGCAGTAAGTAGTCAGTAATAGACCTAATTAGCAAACCAAAAGGATTGAAGATGTCAAAAGTTTTCTAGACTTTGGTGGTGAAATTCAAATATAGCAGCCATTTTTTTATCATACATGCCTTATCTGAGGTACATGTTCTAATGATGGTAACATTATAGGAATAACCTGCAGGATTTTTGACTGTATTTGGAGAGGATACATTTCAAAGCCCTATATGAGGCCAGAAATAGCCATAATGGGTCAAGCCTGTCACGTGTAGACCTTCAAATCTGAACAAACTTACTGATTTTACTTAATTTGACTACCAATGTGATTTAGTCACAGAGCCTACATTCCCACAAGGTCAGTGATGCCAGGTGTGGGTCAGTATCCCTGTAGGACCTTTTGCATTTCAATATGGAATCTTTGTTGAACTCCAGCTACCTTTATACGTTAACATTCCTTGTTAACAAGATGTTTTTAGGAAATTCTGGATACCAACACTGTACAGTTTCCTAAGTCATTTTTTCCTGTACTGCGTAAATAAATTACACTGACCTTCAGCTAGACCAAACTGTCACACCCACGTAGATACACACACCGCCAGTTGCTTTCCAGCTGTTTGGAGAAAGAAGTAGACAGTAGGATTACTGTAGAGAGAGATTGCTAGATCATTGTAAACTCTTGAAAAAGCACAGGCCTGTACTTCTCTCTCTCTCAATCACCCCCTCCACCTCCACCTTAACCCCTTCCAGCAACAGATCATTTCTATGCTTCCATGCGTTGGTCTTGTGCCCATAACATACTTAGTAGAGTTTAGTTCACTTATAGTGCAAAGGGAGACAAAGAATAAGAATCACTCCAACATCTCATTCATTACGCATGACAATGAAAGAATCATTATATTTTAAGGAACATATAATGTAAAGTGGCACAGTCTAAACAGAATGAGGAACCAGGCCAAAGAGGGGTTGCTTTTTAATAAGAGTTCCTGACACCACTGGAAAATGCCAGAATGCATTTTCTTAGCATGTTTTGCCCAAAATGCATTTGCTGGCAGAAAGTGAAGCTGAGTCAGCTTGGTGTGGACCCAGACGCATGGTGTAGAATTAATTTCCTTTTGGATCTGTGAAAAGAAGAAACAGAATGCTTCCACAGTTGAAGGTCCAGAGGAGGCAAATATGAACTCCAACCACAGTGAAGATCTGACTGATAGCAGTTTGTCATGCATACTTCCTTGGTTCTGCTACCAGTAACCACCTGCCGAGTTTGAGTTTGTTCTGACTTGTAGGGCATAGTTTAAAGTTGCAATGTGTACTAACTTAGCTGTTGTGATAGAATAAGAATGGGTCTAAATAAATATAGATATAATGGAAGTGTTCCAATATTTGGATAGTATACAGAAGGTACAGTATTCATACGGGTGTTAGAAGCTATAACAAACACTTCCCTGCTTAGTGCCGAGTAGTATCAGAAGAATTAATGTGAACTCAGCCAGATGTGAGGTTTTATGTTGACTGATGCCGTGATCAGAGGCTTTGACTCTGTATTATATCACTGTCCACTCAGTCCACCCACTCACAGTACAGGCACTGAGATTCTCGGTACTTTTTCCAGCAGAGCCCCAAAGGTTAAAGGAATGATAAATCTAGTTTACACAGTTTCCCCTGACCCAGTCGATAAGACAAGAAGTATCAGAAGTTTGCTTCTTTAGTTTTGCACAGGAGCTATGAGGCTAATATAGATAATAAGTAGTGTAAGATTATACTTTGTAATGTTTTTGACACTATATGACATACTGTTATCTATAAAAATACAGTACAGTCCAAATTCAGGCTTCAAGATCGCTAAACAGGGTCATCCCTATGTTCCCAGGGCCCCTTATTTGCCCACTGAAATTTGTAGGAAACAGCTCTATATTCTCAGGGCCATGTTTGCCCTCATTGAATTTTTTTTAGACCCCGTGTTTCAGCCACATATTACCTCAGTCTTGTTTCCTCAACATGAGAAATAAGTATAATGGCTACACGTCTGGTATATTTACACATGTATATATTCTGATATAAGTAGATATTATTAGTAAATAATTAGGAAATTGGGTTTGTGGACATGCATTACCAAAGTTGACATTTGTGTTAACAGTGGACTCTCTGAGGACACCTTCAATAACAACATCTACCCCCTGATTTCAGTACTGTTAACATGCCCTCATCACCTGTTTTGCATTTCAAGTTTGATTAGTTAGCAAATTAACTCACTTGGTGTGTGTCCTTTCTCACTTATCTACGTTAGCCTCACAGCGCCAGTGCAGAACTTAAGAAACTCTAGACACCAAACATGTGTTGTCTGATGTACTACGTTTGGAGTAAGAGGAAAACTGAGAGGAAAAACGGAGTGATTGCGAGTTGGCATATCCCAAGTTTGCATTTTTTGAATGTGTATTTAGCTCTTTGACCTACATAGTAATAGCCAGCTTTTCACCAACCAGAGCATTCGCTGAAAAACCCAGCTGATATTATAAATAGACATATCGCTTTTAAATGGTGCCTTGCGCTGCTTGTGGTGAAGTTGTTCCCAGAAGGAATGCCACAGAGAAACTTGACTGATGCTCTGTAATCATGTGGTAGTATCACATTATTCATTATCATTATCCCAATTTTCCCACATATTCCTCCCCTTTGCATCTACAAGAAGTGTGTATATATATATATATATATATGCTAAAGGGGGAATCCCAGCAAGTGTTAGTATTTTTGTTGTCTTTCAGGATATGTTGGAAGAATTGTTCTTAGTTTGTACGTCTAAAGTGGAAGCACAGAGCCGTAAGGAAAACAATGGAGGTCATTGTTTTATTTAAATTTCAAAAGGAAGTCCCCACTGACATCTTTTTTTTGTTATAGAGCATCAATGTAATGATTAAAAATGTTGTTCAGAAGATGCAGAGGCTTCTCAAAGATTGGGATATTATCAGTTGTAGATTTTTGTTTCTTTATTTATACATTAATCTGTGAATTATAGTTAAAACTGTAGATATTTCTGCAAATGAAAGTTGAGACCATGTAGCTCATCATAAGTTTGTGTTGTGTTTTACTGAACATGTTTGTGTGCATGAGTTGTGCAGTTCGCTGGGCATTGAAAAGTTGAGCAACACAGGAAAAAAGTTAAAACAATCCTCAATGGGTGCACTTTACACTGTGTAAAGATGATATCAAGTTGGAATGTAAACTCTGTTTTACTCAAAGTACAACTTCAGATATGATGCATCACTAATCACATCAAGAAGTCTGTGCAACCATCATGAAGACCTGGATGCGGTTTGAGTCAGTTGAGAGAAGTTTTGGGGATGTGTTTACTATTGACTATTCTAGTGTTAGTAGTGTTAAACTTGGAGCTCCAGTTTAAAGCTAAAGAAGCAAAATTTGGACATCAAACCTGTCTTGGATGATCGACTACATCTGGAGTAAGTGGAAAATTGTGTAAGTCTGATATTTCGCCAGACCATTCCTTTAACCGCTTCAGACGTCTGGTACCGATCACCACTGCTTTCCAGAATTAGTCAAATTTTTATTGATCAGGCTATTTGATGGAGTAAGAACAGTCAGGGAATGTCTTAATATTTGCACTTACAACTACATAAGAACACAAAAGAAAAGAAGGTGGTGGCCTGGTACACGCCTTCGGATGTCATTGTTTCATGCTGGTTGGCTGCTTAAAAGAGCAGCACAGCAACTGGCTCATATGGTGCCTTCTGCCTCTTCATCTGTTTCTATTATTTTACCATACTGGGGTGAACTTTCCAAATGTTAACTGTTAGAGAGAACATCCAAAAGATATCCTACCACACTGCTTTGGGAAGTGCATCATAACAACTAAAATCAAAGATTGCTCTTTATAAGGGCCACTTGTTTATTTTTATTGCCAGTCTGTGCATTGTGTCCTGTGTAGGGCATCATTTGCATATGAGAGCCCACCATAAGTGCCCTGCATTGTCTCCATTGAGGACTCAGCCATGAATGAGGGCTTCTTTTTTTCCTACAGTGCCTCACCTTTGACATCTGTGTGTGTCCCTCGCTGTTGTTCCAGCCACCCCCCACAGCCTTCACATATTCAGCTGGAAATGACCCCTCTTGGCTCCACTCTTTGGTTTGATTTTTTTTTTGCTTCGAGATGAGCCCTTCCCTACTACTCAGGTCAGCCCTAATGCTGGCAAAGCCCCCTTAGGGAACATTAAATCATGTAGGCTCTGTTTTGTTGGGTTTTTAAGACATCCATTCATTCACTGGCACTGAAGATCAGAATGGCAGGGTTGGTTGTGTTGTCGCTTTAAATCAAAGCCCCACACGGCACAAACTGTTTTTTACTGTTAGGAGTTTGCTTAGTGAATCATTCCCTAGAGATGAGCTCACTAGACATGGAGGGCCATATGCTCGGCTTCGCCAGCAGACGCTGTGATTCTGATGTTAGCGTCAGAGTTTCCATTAGCAGAAGTTGGAAATGATGTTTTGAAAAATAATACTGGGATTATTTTTCAAAAAATTAATCAAAGTCACTCTTCTGCTTGGACACAGAACACAGGCCAAATTTGAACATGGAAAGAAAGATTTGAAGGAATACTCATCCTATTCTTTGTCTGCATCTGTAGCAAATGATGGAATATTATAGGCAATCATAACCTGTTTTTAGAAAACTAGCTGTAACAGAAAACTAGGTCTGGCTTGAATCATTTGAGTACTCAAGTGTTTATTTTGTTATGTTGGTATTCAGTTCTCTGTTTGGTATTCAGAAGCTTTGTACTTTTTTTCCAAGCTACAAAAATTGTAGCCTAAACTACAACACATTTCATCTGCTGTGGCTTTTAAATATAACAATTGTTGTTAATATATAGAAAATGATAAAATGATAAAAATAAATAAATTATATCTCATTTAGTTGAATACATCATAAGCTCGGAGCACAGTAAACTGCCATGTATCTGTTAAAGCTAAAAGAGCAGGGACCCCCAAGAAACATAAGTGAGTGCATTTTAGTGATTGATTCTTTTTCAGAAAAGCCCAGTGTAAAATTTGCAATAAGAGGCTAGTACATCCAGAGGCATGACAAGTTTAATGAATCGTCTCAGGTAGGTGAGTATAGTACCACTATTTTCTGGTGAGGATGATGCCAAAACCTCAGAGCCTCATTCCTGTCTGTTGGGGGTTTTTGGATGAGGAGACAAACACTGGCGCTGTTGCCTTGCAACAAGTCTTTTGGTCTTGATACCTGCCAAGCTGCTTCTAGGTGGTCCTACTCATGTTCAAATGAGCCTGTAGCTCCTAAAGCTCTTCAAACTTCCACTCTCTATAGCTTGGCTATGACTGAATTTGCTACATGTTGCCCTCACTGCTGTTTCCATGATTAGCCAAATAAAACAACTTGGATAAATAAATAAAAGCAACTAAATAAAATATACTAAAACCACAATGGTGATAAATAAAATTATAGTTCTAATTTGTTGCACCCTTAGCAGCTTTGTGACTTGTAAAGGCTGTATTTGAATGAGAGGGTTACAGTCGCAGCTTCTGTAGCAACATACAAGCAGCTACATCATTGCTGCCTATTGGATATATTATGACCTGCATTTATGCACATACTTAAAATTATAGAGCATACATATTATTGTTTTTAATGTTGGTTGATTTGAAGCCTGTAATTTGCTGTTCAGGCCTGGCTTTTGTTATAAATGTTTTGAGTAAGCAAATTTTCTGTTCTTTTTCTGAGAATGAGGAAATGGTAATGGACTGTGCGCTACAGATGCAGCAGATTGAGATGAGGTTAAAAACACTGCAGTGTTCCAATTAGTCCAGATGAAGGCTTGTGGTCTTTATATCTCTAACCAAAACCTGCTATATTTAAGTATATTACTAAAGGTGAGCAAGATGCTCGCCTGGTTTTTCTGTTATGGAAAAAAAGACAGATGTCTACTGTAGATTACACAAAACATCTGTTCATACCCAAAGTAGTTGACTCATGAGCTGTGTACAGTGAGTGCATCTGAATACAGCGTGAGATATTTTTTCCAAGCGTCCGTCAGCATGACTCCATGGGCAGGCAGGTGTGCTATAGGTGGCAGACAGCACGGCTCCAGGTGACAGTTGGTGTAGCACTGTTTTGTCCTCTCAGCAACCATAGAACCATAGAAGGCCAGAAACTGTCTAAAAGTGAACAGTGAATGAAGTGTGTACCAGTGAATGTCTCATTTGCATAATCTGGACCCAATTTTCATTCATTATCAGATGGATTAGCATTTGGCTGTGAAGGCCTTGAAATTGCTTTTGGAATTACTGAAGAGATCTTAGGCAAAAGTTAACACGGATCAGACTGTCATCGGGCTGTTGCAGGGCAGCAAACATATTAGGTTTTAGACAGTTTGCAGCTTTTAAGTGGCAGTTTTGTGTGACGTCTTCGTGATGAATTGGCCCAAGGTTTACACAGTTTCTTAAAAAAATGGACCAACGTGCATGCATAGCCAACAGTAGCAGCAGACATCCTGAAGCTAGAACTTTTCCATTTTTATATACAGCAGTATGTCGTACAGTGTCAGAACCCACATAAGCAAATCTATTTCAGATTGCTTGAAATTGCTTTAGTTCTCTGATGTAGCACTACTTGCGCTTAGGTAGATGCTTTTATTACTCTGTGAATTACCAATTATGAGAACCGGTTGTTAGTTTACCCAGAAAGACATACTAAGAATCCAAGTTGAGTGGACTTTCTGCTTAAAATTTGAAATGCCCCTCTTTGGTGTACACTACATCCAATTATCTGTATACTTCCATTCTCCACAGATGAGCAGTTAACACTGAGGCTTAGTCACTGATCTGCATGTTTTGATGTAGCCATCAAGTCTATTGTCACCATAACTTTTGTCTGACAGTCCATTAAATGTTCCATTCCCTGCTGAAGTGCGTAACGTGCCTCTTAGAAAGAGGGCTCTGTATGATGAGCAGTGGTAGCATGCCATGCCATGTGGCGTTTTGGTTGAGCTAAAATGGGGGCTTTAGTAATCTTTGGCCATATGGCCCCCCTGGAGCAGGGAGGGGCATGTAGGCCACTGTGGAGGGGAAACAAAGGGTGCCAAACACACTCCCGTACACTGAGCAGACAGCGGCACTCGACCCATTCGGATATCCTGCATGCCATGCAGATCTGTCGTCTACTGCTTAATCACACTCGCTCTCATGGTCTCAGGCCTGTTAGTGTCCAGGCTAACAGTCAGACAGTGGAAATCCCATTTCACTTTGAGTACTCTCAGTATGTACTGGGTGATGGATCCACATATATATATCTCTATATTTATAACCAAATTAGTGTAAGTATTAGGCACCTAACTATTTATCTGTAAAAGTGTGTTTTTTGTTGCTTGTAAAATCACCATATATCATTAGAATAGATGCAAATAAACATAAATACAGTGAAAAGTAACAAGACATTCTTATTTTTAAAAAAGTAGTTGTTACCTTGTGAGCTAGTTGGAAGAACAAAGTTCGGGACCAGATTTCAGATTTTCTTAAGTGCCTAAAACTGTACTGTACTGCATATATATTCCACGACTGTGTAAATAGTCAGTCACAGTTGTGTTTTCAAAAATAATTCTGAGTCATGAAACCAAAGATTTACACCACTGTTGACTCATGCTAGTAACTTCTTGTAACGCAGAGAGAAAAACCTATTTACAGTACTTTTTAAAGCAGTCGCAAACAGTGGTTTACTTCATTGAAGGCTCCTGGTCTCGGATGCATGTAACCGGTTGTACTCCTTGCTTGACTATTTGTACGATGTTGGACTTCGTAATGAGATAAAATAGATAGAAACAAGCTTCACTTTCAATTTAACCCAACTTCCTATGTCATTAGAACGTGTTTTTTAGGGGTATTTACCATTATCATGTAAAATTACACCACAGTGTGCATTTCTGGGCATGCGTGTGTTCTGGGTGTCTGTGTAAAAACACTGACCCACTGCATGATTCATTAAAAATAGAACATAATAAGTCCTCTTCAATTAGATTCAGTGCCAAAAAAACTAAATATCATGATTTATATTGTGTATGCATACCGTCCACTCCTTCTTTTTATGTGAAATGTCAAAAAGTTTGTTTCCTTTACTCACATTTGGGAACGCACCGCCCACCACCAGCAAGAACTGTGGATTATAAATGACCTCTAGAAATCAGTTGCCTTTGTGACTTGTGGGAAGAAGTTTGAGCACCATGCAAAGCTATCAAGCATTTAAATGTTAAACCCATAATGGTTCACTTACATGCCAAAACAAACAGTTAAGCTGTATTAGTTTTTTTGTTTCTGAGCACCGTAAACTGTAAAAGCTCTAATGACTCTCCCACAGACAAATCAAAAAGCAATAATGGGTGTTTTTAAAGATAACATTCAGAATCAGGAGTCGGTTGCTCTGCTCCTTTAGAAACTACAAAGCTTTGTTTCAGAATTCAAACTGATTTTTGAAGATGCATTTATCGAGCTCTGGAGGAGCTTAACATTTCAGGCGCCACTGCACTAAAATGCTATGAGACTGTACTGGCCCTCTACAAATTAGTTACATTTCTAACTCTTCTGATGATAATTTGGGTGGATTTTAGCATTATTTTGTAGATTTTATATTATTGGCATCAGCATTAGCTTTGACACATATGTACATAAGAAATAACAGCTATTGGCATCATCCCAAAATTCCCATATCCGTGCATCCTTATAATCAGTGATGTAAGACGGATATAAAACTGGATAGTGGAGGCTGAGATGAGAAAATTTCCCCACCATGTCATGACCACCCACAGGTGACACAGTGAGTTCATGCTATGGTCATGGACCATTGCTTTAATCGGTCTGATTCTTGCACGCATTTCTGATTTTATGCACCACTTCACATGTAGGGGAATGACTTTGCTATGGAGGTTCAAAGATAAAAATGGACTAGTTTGAAAGTGGTTGATGTTTAGAATTACTGAAAACTACCAGCATTATGCATCAGCATTTCTGATCTTTGATAGCTTTGGCTCACTATTATACATATTAGCATTTTTGGGTGAAATATATTAAATTAAACCATAAACGCCATTTCTGTCATAATGTGCCATTCACGTCCCAGTCCATATATGGAAACTACGCTGCACAAACAGCTCATTTAGAATTGGTTGTTTTTGTGATGAAAACCAACACATTTATACATATATCCGCCTATTTAGCCTACAGCAGTTTAGACCCACCTGTTGAAGTTATAAAGAGTGTTCCATCCTGGACTGCTTTTTGAATGAGGCACAATACAGGGCAGTCACACAGAACAGAGAATACCAAATCTATTTCTCTGTTTGTAATGAAACATGTAGTTGGTCAGTGTTTTTTAATACGGATGATATCCATGATATGCTCTGTGTTGTAATTCAGCGCCATAATGATAATAGTGAAGGCCATACACCCCAGCGAGTTATGCCTGTGTTCTAACCTGAGGCAGTTCTCCTGTCTGCCACTGCCCTTCCACCTGCCCCCAGTCTTGGAGTGTGGGGAATCCTGGGGGTTCCCCCCCTCCATCCCACTGTGCAGAGGATTAGCACTCCATGCCCTGAGCAGATTGCCCTCACTCTGTGCCAGAGCCATCTGCACTCCTAGCATTAGCAGCAAGCGCTGGGGTTTTCCTCTGACTTAACATAGTTGCCCCCACTAACCTCAGCCTACTGACATAAATGTAATAGTAGGTCAACAAAGCACTACTCACAGACAGTGTGCATGAATCCAGAGTAATTTCTCCTGACCTGTTCTTTCACATGATGGATGGATAGGTCTAGTGTTTTAAATGGGATCTGATGCTGCTAATTCCTGACCCAGTTTTATGTTCGCCAAATTGGCGTATAAAACGCCAATTTGTTGCTCTATTAACTATTTTGTTGGAGACCCTGAATAGATTGTGTGAACTAGGACATATTTACACTAGCTAGATTGTTTCCCCCCCTTTTGTGTTTCATTATCTAACATCCTGTTCTGCATTAAAAATAGCTTAGTTGCACTGATGAATAGGATGCTGTATGCCATGATCATACCAGAAATAAAATATAAAGTATAATGCCTATTTAGGTTCTTTGGCAGCTCTGCTAACAATGAAGCCTGTTACTTATGTAATTAGAACTACATTTGTCAGATCAAAATGGAGATGGAATCAAAGCTCGAGCCAGCCCATAATGACTAGGTGTAGATTATGTAGTGGTGACAAGTTGACTCAAGGATAGAGCCCCATAGTGTGGTGGAGGGGGCCCTCCTCAAAGCTCCTTCAGTCGTGCTCTCTGTGATTAGCAGGGGTATCGAGAGGCCTCCTTTAGAAAACTCAAAGTAAACTCTTGCTGCCACAGTTGGCATCCAAGTTTATTATTTGTCTGCTCTCTAACCACAGCATCGATTTTCAAAGTAGGCCTCACTTTTAGAAAGCTTTTCTAGAAAAGCTACCAGAAGCAAGGAACAGAAAAACAGCATGCATGGCAAAGATCTAGCAAATGGCAGGAATATTGAAAGACTTAACCCTAATGGAAAAAGCGAAGTGATTCTGAAAGACCACCCTCACAGTGTGACAAATGCTCTTGGATCTGCCATTGTTGGAGTCGTGCGTATTGGATTTGTGTTCCTCTTTGAAACTCTGTCTGAGGCCATGGCACGGGTTTTATTTTTAACTTCCATTACCTCAGTGTTTGGACCGAATGAAAAAAGCAACAGGAAAGGTATTTTTCCTGAAATGTAATCCTTATGCAGAAGAAAAGGCTGTATCACTGTTTTTTGTCAGTCTGGAGAGCAAATGTTAATGTCCCTAGCAGAGGTCCTTGATGCATGTTTCTTTGATTTTTGTTTTCCTCTCTGCCTTTGTTTTTTTCTTCTAGATGGTAATTTTTATTCTAGAGGTTAATTTCATTAACCTCTGTTTATTGACAGTCCAGTGTTATGAGAACCAGTCCAAACTGATATTATTTCAGTCTACCTCAACATCAATTTAAATATGTTTTAGTTAATTAGGTCATTTTTTATCATTTTATCATCACTCTCTTAAAAGTAAACATTCCTTAGGTTCTTGGCTCAGTTCTAGTAAACCTTTTACTGGTATAAAACCTTTATATTAACACTTTGTTTTAGGAGTGTATGAGGGTCTTTAAACTTAGCATCTAGCATCTCATTAACAAAAACAGTAGTTTAAAGAACCATCTATTGAAAGGTTCTAGGGAACTACGAGTGGTTCTTCTATAATTTTGCTCTTATATGGCTCCTTTATTTTTAGAAGTGTACTATAAAAAAGGGAGCCACAAAGTGTTCTTTAGGTGATGCCATAGAAGAGCTGCTTTTGGTTACCTAAAGAACCATATTTGAAAAAGACATTTGTGAACATGAATAACCTTTACAGGTTCTTCCTAGCACCTTCACGTTATGTGGAGGTTCTTTAAACTTTGAAAAGAATCTTAAGACTCACAAATCTCGTTTTAAGAAATTGTGTGTAAGAAGTGGTTCTTCTATGGCATCGTGCAAAGAACGCTTTTCGGCACCTTTGACATTAAGAGTGGAAGTACGGCAGTGACGCCATCGCATGCCCTGCAGGCTTAGACCATTGTGTCTGTGAGGAGGATAATACTGGTATGGCAATGTATAACAGTGAGTACACCCTGGCAGAAGTGTCCTCTTCAGCGCTTAATCCCTGTTCATGGGCTCTCTATGTGGGTCAGTTTGATGAAAAGAAGTTGCCAGCTTTGTCGGAGAGGAGGATGAAGAGGATGTTGTAACTGGCAGAGGCTCTCTTCTATGTCATCAGCCTCTGGGTGTTTGCAAACGGTATATAGTGTCAAAGACCAGAGGGAACGATCCCTGGCGATCCAGCCATGTAATCACCATGTATTTCATTTTAAGCTTCTATGTTTTACATGGAGATTTAAGAGTAAATTGTGACCCAAGTCGAATGCTAAAACCTGTTGTTGTTGTTGTTGTTGTTTAAATGGCTTCAAGTGTATGTTGAAAACAAATTGATTTTATGAATGTACATTTGTTGTCAGAGAATTAAAGGCTTGTATTTAAATTTCTCATTTAATTGTTTAAAGAAAATCACAATATAAATTATGCAACTGTTTAGGCCACATAGTGACTGAACTATGTAGGCCAAGTGTACATCAGGGGACGTCATATGGGGGTAATTGTGACAGGAGAGAGGGGCGGTGCTAATCCTATTATAGGCATGTCTTTTTCGGGGTGAGTCTGGGGTCCACAAACCCTCCTTATCACAGGGACAGGATGCTACAGCACAAGACGCTTTTACACTCTTAAAAGGAAATGTGAAAATGAGGTAATAGAGAGTGGGGTAATGTATGTTTTAACATGTAGCTTTGATTCACTTTGAAAGTCAGCATTGATATTCCAGGAACTTTTTGGTAAAAACTGCTGATTTTATATTTTTCTCGTGTGTGTTTGTTTTTTTTAAGTGTAGAAATGTCTTTTGATATGTTTTGATTGCATCTTTTAGATATGTTTCATATACGAGTCTGAGAACATTGTGCTTGGACAATTAGTATTACACAAGAAGTCCTAGAATGCTTTTGTGTATTCATGCTCTATTTTCAATAATCTCCTCACTTAATGCAATGTTGATATATTGCTGATGCACTGTATTAAAACACTTTTCAAATACTTAACCTTATATAAGTCAGATTAAGATGCCATTAACACAGATAAGCTATAAAAACATCTAGTTGTTGGCAAGGCCTGTGTGGGAGCTTGGACTGTGTATACGTAGCTTGCGATCACCACAAGGGTGTGTTATTTTGAGACCAACCCGAAGTAGCAATTTGATTGTGGTTGCAGCCAAGAGTATATACTTAAAAATGTCAGAAATGTGGTTTGTGAGTCTGTCAGGCTAAAAAAGAGCTTCAGCTGCACCATAGTAACATCTGGCCAGTGGTTTGACCATTTGCTATCAGGTGAACATATACAGTCAGGCTGAATAAGACAGAAAAGTTAACTGCCTGCCATTGTGCGTCTTCCTATGTGTTCTAATGTCAGTCAGAGGAAGGTAAATGCCTGGCTGATTATGTTCCATTTTCTTGTGTGAACTAATGTCAACATCTGGCCAGTGGTTTTACTATTTATTGTCAGGTTAGCATCTAAACAGTCAAGCTGAATGTGTCGTTAATGGGAGCTAAAAGCCTGTGTGATTATGATGCATCTTTCAATGTGTTCTAATGTCAGTTCAATCTTCTCCTTTTGTAGGTGATCGTGGCGCCTGGAAGTAAGAATCTAAGGCTGCTATTTGCAGCTTTCCAGCATTTTCTGCTTTTACTCAGCTGGAAATTGGATTTGGAATGAATCAAGCAGACTGGCTAATGGCACATATTCTCTGGTTACCCCTCGTAGTGTAGAAAGCCTTCCCCTCCATCTTCCCCTGTCTTTGTTTTTCTGAATGACATCATGGCCCTTTGTAGGCCAAGCGTAACATCAGGGGATGTCAGTTCCGGAGGGCCGAAGTTTGAGGGGCGCTGCGCATTTTTAGCGAGTCTGGCTGAGATGGAGGCAAGCCAGATTTTCCATATCTGATTTCGCCTCACAGAATCACTGGGTAGAACCTTGGCCCACCATGCGGGGGAGGCCTGAGCAGGCCCAGCACCAGCAGCTAGGATGCCGATCACCCAAGAGAACGCACTGAGCCACTTGCCCTTGCTGGAGAGCTGGCTAAGTGCTCACGCCGGGGACCAGGACCAGGACCAGGAGGATGAGTTCAGTAAGAACACAGGCGGCATCGCCCTGTGCCAGGCTGCTATCCGCAAGCTGGTGGAGTACATCCAGTTGAACTTTACTGAGTGCGAGAGCCTTCCTTGTAACGGCACTCCGCTTAAGGAGGAAGTAGACGCGGAGGTGAGGGCAGTCTGTCTGAGCAAGGCCAATGGAGATGGGTCAGAGTTCGGCCTCAGCTTTGGCAACATCCCCATTTTTGGGGATCCTGAGGGGAAGAAGAAAGGACGGCGGAGGCGCAGGAAAGGTGATAAGGGCCCTGTGCTGGATGTAGGGTGCATCTGGGTTACGGAGGTGAAGAAGAAAAGCCCAGCAGCACGCTGTGGAGACATCAAGCTGCGGGACGAGCTGTTGTCGCTCAACGGGCAGCTGATGGTAGGCGTGGACGTCACTGGAGCCAGGTAGGACGCATTGTACATTTAAAGATGTGTGGACCTGATGTTCTATTCCAGCCATGTTGATTCTGTAGTTGAACACTTGAAACAACACTTTAGAAATGCTCTCATAAAAAGTGCTAGAGTAAAGCATCATTGCAGTTCTTTGACCTGTTGTCATGAGGCTCAGCCCTACTTTGTAAAATTTAGTGTCACCTCATTCATTCCAGCTGTGCTGATGCTGTTGCTGAATATTTGATACAGTTTCTCAGCTCTTCTGATGCTTATCAAATTGATTATTCCACGGCCAGTGACACACCCACATCACTATAAAAGAGCCGCTAACAGATCCAGCAGCCACCGTGTATAAATTGCAATGTCCCTGTCTCTTTCCATCATGTTGGAAGAAAAAGTTACTAAAAAGTTAGTTTCTGTGGTGCAACTTGTTTTGATTTAGTAGTATGTAAGCCTGAACTTAGTAAACATTTACATTATAACTAGCCTGTGTTTAAGCTAGCGTGCAATTGGTGCAACTGGCCCTTGGCCCAGGGCCAGAGAACATGCTTCCCGCCCATGTTCATACCTCCCAGTGTTGACACGAGAATACACATAATTCATGCAGATGGTTTCTTGTCTCTCATTTTTGGCTTTTCAGTTGAAGCATCAGGCAGTATCTGTCCCCCATTCATGCTGGTAACATTCACTTTCAAACAGTTTCACACAAAAAACAAATTAAACATTCATTCCTTTTCCTTCAGTGTGATTGGATGGCATACTGACAGAGATTGCACACCATTTCTTTTTTCCCACCCTTGTATTGCCAAGGTGGAAAATGTGTTACACTGCACCGTGTGCAATGGAATTGGGCAAAAAATGGAATGTGTCGTTACGCTAAGACTTTTCTATTCATTGCCCAGACAAACTCTTATGTACTTGGAATAAAATTCTAAACTGATTTCTCATCTAACAGTTTTCTCATTATGCTCAGATACCACTGTGTCCAGTTTATGGGGCAGTGAAAAACAAAAACCATGGGAACTGGCACATAGATTCCTAACTGGCATCGAGGCTTCCCTACTTTTTTAATGCTTGTCTAATTGGTTACTCCATGGCCAGTGATGCACCCACAGCAGCTATAAAATGGCCACTAATGGAATCAGCAGCCACTATGTATAACTTGCCATGTCCGTATCTCACTGTCTTTAACCAGTATGAACACAGTTGCCAGTTAGTGTGCCTTTTTTGTAGTTTACTTTGCCCCTAGCAGTTATACACCGCAATTAGGCAGTGTCTGTTTTGCTGATTAACAATAGGAACTTTTCTGAGGAGGCACAGATTCTGCCCTCACCGCGGCCCAAACTGGACCTGTCATCCGTGCAAACGGACAGACAACACGATGTGGGAAGGGAGGAGGTTCCTGGGAGTGGTGCAAGCTTTTGACCAAGACTAAGTTATCCCCACAGATGTATCATTTTCGCAAGTGGAGGAAAGGCTGCTGCTGGCAGGATATTTCAGCGAGAGACACAACATATTGGTTGTTTGGGAACAGACACGCAAAGCACAAGAACAGCCAGGAAAGCAGCACAGTTGCGTGCTAGTGTGCTAGAGAAGAAGGCATCTCATCTTGTCTGTGACATGGGAGTTGTTTTCCAGGGGGTCTTAAAGCAGCTTACTTATGTTGTAAGCAGCCTGAAAGACAGACATTCTGTCCTACTAGCATCTTTTACGCTTTATATCTAGCAACAGTGATATCCAGAGGAGCAAAAATTAAGGACTTTGATGGGAAAGAAGGCTTGCTGAGGAAAAGTAGCCATAAAGATTTCTCAGATAAACTGTTGTGGCTGTGGATGGAATAAGTGTTGCTTTAGTATGGGGTCTTTGAGGCTAAGCTATAATCCTGAGAACACAGGTGGCTGAGTGTTGGAAACTTAAGCAGATTGATAAAGTTACAGCCTTTTTAAGATACCTTAATACAAGAACTTGCTCTGCTCAGCAAAGCAGGTAATCCCTTCAGCAGCAGTAAAACATCAACAGACACTTTCTTATGGACCGAAGGAAGAATAATCTTTGTTGGACACAATTGAGTGAAAGTAAATTTATTACATATAAAATATACAGCATTAGGTGCATTACTGTGCAAAAGTCAGAGACCCTTCATTTTTTTAATTTCCAGTCAAAATGGCCATCAAGTATAAGTTATTCATTTTCAGGAGATCTATTTCTGAGGAGATATAAGATAATCCCCTTGCACAAGGATGGAGGAAGTCAAAGAGAGTTTTCAAAACTGGAGTTTCAAAAATTATTAAAAGATGTAGAGTGAATGTGACCCGTAACAATTGTGCAAGACCCAGTAGACCTGATGGGAGTAAGTTCCATTCTTGCTTCAGATCTGAAAAATGTGTCCACAGGAGTTTCTGTCCATCCTTCCACTGTGAGAAAATTCAATGCTATGAGTCCAAAAGGATGTGTAGCTGTCCAGAAGCCGTTACAGAGAAAAATGAAGAACATTTTCAAATCAAACAAAGAAGCTGCTGGTGTTCTTATAACAATAGCTTGTACACTCCATAGCCCAGGCCTCAACATCAGTGAATGTTTTTGGGATTACTTACATTGCTAAAACACAGAAAATGCAACCAACTTCTAAGACTGAACTTCAGAGGTGTGGAAAAACATGCTTGCAGGTTTCTTTGGAAAACCTTCTGCAATGTGAGGGAGCTCATAAAGCTACTGCAGAAAGAGCTGCTGTACTACTTCAGATTCTTCTGTCCCAAATAAGATAAGGACATAATAGGCAGCTTGCTTTGAGACTGGACAAAAAGGGACCTGGTCTAAGAAGTCTGAAGACTGACCACAGGAATCTGTTTTTTTTTGTTTTTTTTTTCTTGTCACGTTAGCTCTCAGAGCTTGAAGATATGGAGCTGGACTACAGCACCACAGCACCATCACAGAAGTGAATACTTTGTCCATTCCTGTCTTTGCTGCTCCCTCAAGCTAAACTTAAGTGTAGCTAGCATTGTAGCTGCTTGTTCCCATAGAAGGTCTGGCAGAAGTGAGCCTTGGGGTGGAGACCACTCTGCCAAAGGCAAGGCTGTAAACTGTTCAAAAGCACTGGACTTAAGCCCCCAAGTGCAAAAAAAGAGACAGCCGGTGAAGACTTTATTTTTTATCAAGTGCTTTTCATGTTAATGGTTTCAGTACAGAACCTTGGGCCTGAAAAGAACTTGCCACAGGAAAAAAAACTCTCCTAGTTTAATGTGTCTTCTTGTAATTTTGGGCTCTCTGAATTTTTTTATTCTCCCCATTTTACAGTCTGGCTCAGCATCTGTCTGTGGAGAGCATGGAAAAAAGCTCAGTGGCGCTGCTCCAAGCAGCCCATGCAAAGTGTTTTCTGTGTGGTCAGTGAGAGAAAGTTTTTTTAGAGCAGCAATGATACAGTTAGGCAAAAAAGACAAAACTATGGCAACCATGATGCTTTTTTTCTATAAACTGAAAGGCTAGATTCAAATCACCAAGGGATTTTTAAAGCTCAAACTTCATAAATGTCAAAGTCCAGCTCATAGGCCAAGCATACTTCGAGCAGCCTACTGCTCATTTAGGAGTTGTTGAAAAGAATTTTCCAAGGACCTTGAATGTAGCTTAAAATAAACCACAAATATCTGACAGGAAACAGTTTAGAACCAAGGTGAAATGAAATGAAGGATAACACCAAAATGAATCCTCATTTGTTGGTCGCACATTTGCTGTCAGAAGCTGTTTTTACAGGCATATATGGAGCCAAATGCATAAGCTGTTTTAATCACATCATACCATCCATTCTTTCATCCGTCCTCTCAAAAACACCATTAAGAATGCGTTACAAATTGGCTCTAACGTTATACCCATGAGTCTCCACCAGTACCGTGCTGAGAAAACGGACTATTCTCCATCAATGTTAAAGATCAAAGCCACCCCAATGAGTTAACACTTGTATTCTGTATTTGCTTTGAACTCTGATACTGTTCCCCTCTGCGTCCCACCTCCATGAGCCAACTCGCAGTGGTTAGCGTCTTTGCCACTTGGATGAATGAGAGCTAAGCTTGCCACGATTTCCCTGGCATTACTGATGTCTGACTTTGCACTTTTCCCATGGCTTAGAGAGGAAGAAACCATAACTCCTCTGAAGTTAGGAGATCAGGGAGATGTTCCCACAGTGGAGGTTCGAAGTCTCTTCAAATGAGAGACTACGGGTCGGCAAAACAGTATGAGGCACTTCTTAGATTAAATGGATTGAATAATAGCTTCTAATTAGCATCTCAAATGGGTTGTTTCTTTCTGTAACTGTGAATGAAGGATGCCACAACAAGGTCTGCTAATTTTTTCCCCAAAAATAGTTCAAACAAAAGATGTGGTAAAATGGTTTATAGAGGCTCGGGTCGAAAATAATCTAGTGTGCTTGTAGTATTTTGTTGAAGGGGAAAGTGATACAATAATAGGAGGAATCCACTATAGTAATCACTAAGCCAATTCATTAATTTTTTTAAAAAGTAGCTACTTTTAATTGAGTAATCGTGACAGCCCTCAGGTGGCGTATGCTATAAGAACTTGGCTGGACAGCAACAGACAAAAGTTACTGAATGCTTTGGAAAAATCTAGATTTCTGCATGAATGCTTGCTAAAGTATGATCTAGGTGGTATTCACAAAGCTCAAAATATGACAACAGATCCAGGATCAGATTTGCTACACTCCTTACAGACTTACGATGTTCAGAGATGATGGGCAGAGCTGGCAGTTTCATCACTTATTTGAAATATTTGTTTCCATCACAGTTTTGCACATAAATGAGGGTTGTCAAACTCAACCAGAAAAAGGACCATATTAAAAAATCTAATCAAATCTGTGGGCCAGAGAAAAAATGTTTATATTTCTTTTTTAATTAGTGTTGTGCTATAACCCAAACTGGCTATAGTTTATTCAATATATGCTTCAACAGTAAAATACAGACACTTGTAGTAGACCTTGAAATATTACACGGACACTTGAAATATTCAGAATTTAGATGTCCCCAGGTGCTTGGTCTTTTAAACCTTGCTTGAACTAGACACCTGGCATCCTTCCTTTGTTGCAAGTTCATTAAGACTTGGGCTCAATTTCCGAGCTGCTGAGGTAACGTTAGGTGTTTATATTGGTTGAACTGCAGCTGAAATGCATTTTGGTGATATGACTGGTGTGGATTTGCACAGAATTGTGTAGAATTGAGGTGTAACCACTGTCCCATTGTTGTTGGGGTGGGAGAGTCGGAGCATATTTTGTTGCAGTGCATGCTGGGGACTGTAGTGCAGCACATCGTGAAACGGGCTAATATTAATAGAAAATTAAAATACTTTTGCGGGCCAGATAGGATTGTGTGGCAGGCTTGATCTGGCCCACGTGGCTTTTGTTTGACACATGGGACGTAAATGAAAACCAACTTTTCTACTTCATCCAAGTGTACAAATGTTTTTGTGATATTTTATTTTTTTCTGTATTTTTGGATTTCTATCCAGGTGGTAAAACAAAAAAGTAGGACTTGGAGAAGAATAGTGTGCAGTAAAGAGGAAGGTTTCAGAGGATAGAGCAGTCACAAAGAAGAGTATGGCAGAGACCTCAACATCAGCAGCACCGAATGACCTGCTGCCCACTGACGACAGCTGCGTGGGACTGCAGGAAATCCCAGAGCTAGAGGATCTGAGGGAGTGAGTGGGACAGTAGGGATGAAGGAGTCCAGTGAGGTATGCGGGGGCAAGACCCTTAAGGGCTTTGACAGTTAGCAGGAGAAGTTTTCACTTGCAGGAAGATTTAGGTAACCAGTGAAGCTGATGTAGGATGGAGGTGATGTGTGCAGAGCATTTGGTAAAAGTGAGGACTCTGGCTGTTGAGTTTTGAATAAACTAAAACTGGTTGAGCAGTTTAGAGAGGGATTTGCAATAATCAAAGGGGCAACAGAAAATGAATGCATTTACCAACATTATTGCATCACTATTGCTGAGCAGAGGCAGACACATATTGCGCAGATGAAAAATGCAAGATTTCTACATAGTTCAGTCATTGAGATGTTAACAAATACATTCAGAGTGGTTTGATGTGAAATGGTTCATTTGTAGAGAAACTTACCAACTCAGATTTATTTACAGTGGTGGTGATGCGAATCAGAAGTTTCAATGTCTACAACACAAGTATAGCCATTTTATCTATCATCCAACAACATGAGCCCACGTGTGACTTCTGAGTTTTTAAATGTAATGTTGATGATTTGAAAAATGTTGTTAAATCTGAGAAAAAATCTGTCTATCTTTCAATGCCTTGCATGTACCTCATTTTAAAAAACCGTAGGCCAAAAACGTTATATCTAAAAACATTATCTTAGGCATCATGAAGCATATTAATAACTGTTCAATGTAATAACTTTCAGTGAAGTAGTCTTTAGAGGCATTCAACTCTTCAGATGTCTGGTTCCCATGAACACAACCGTGACCAGTTCTGACTTTGCAAGGTTCACTTGGATGGATCATTTCACATCGAACTACTCCAAATGCATTTGTTAATATTTTAATTATGCTGATTTTTTCAAAAATAGCTGGAAATCCCCTAAGTCAATTAATTGCTGATTAAGGCTCCTGATCACTTTACTTATTGATGAGAGTGAAGGATTAAATCCAAACGAGTTTAAACTGGAATTCCACAGATTTTAAAAAAGGAAATCTACATAATTTAATCATTGAGATGTAAACAAAGTTATTCAGAGTGGTTTGATGTGAAATGGTTCATTGTAGAGAAACGTACTAACTCACATTTCTTCACAGTGGTGGTGATGGGAACAAGGGATTGCGATTTCTGCAATGCAAATATAGCCATTTTATTTACAATACGGAATAACCAGTGAACCTACATGTGTCCTCTGAGTTATTACATGTAATGTTGATGGTGGTAAGATAGTGGCAAATCTAAGTTTTGGTTCCCATAATCAGCACTGTGAACAATTCTGACTTGGTAAGTTTCTCTCTTACCACTCTGAGTGACTTTGTTTACATCTTAACCATTAATTATGCAGAAATTTTGAAAAATATGTGGAATTCCCCTTTAAGAAAATTGCCATCAGTAGAATGCAGGAAATCAAATCAGTGAATTAACAAGCCCTTGCTGGCCTGAGGTGGGTGTGTTAGAGCAGGCAAGACGCTAAAGTGTGCATTCCAGGGGTGCTTCAGGACCAGGACTGGAAACCATTGGTCTGTGTTATGGTTCTACCAAAAAGACTTCAGTAAAATTTCTCAGTGGTGCTGCTGTGGTTATCTTTCACAAATGTTTATTTACTGAGGAACAAACCTCATGCCCTACTGCCACTAATACACTAATATACTCAGTTCATGCTCACAGCAAGGCAGTAATCAGGAAACCCCCCTGAAATCTCCCTGGGCACAGATGGGAGAAAGGATTAAGACAGGGCAATCCGGATATCCCCGTCTTACCGTCTGGATGCCAGAACCCCCCCAAAGTAAATTCCGTCATGTTTGGCTCTGTGGTGACTGCATACAATAACCACTTTTGCTTTGTTGTGGAAAGTGAACGCTGGAGTTTTGTTAAGGCAGGAGCAACAGAACAAGGATATGCACAAGTCAGTGCTGCCAGATCTGGGTCTTACAGCCTGGTATTTGTGGCATCCCAAAAGTGCATCACAATTTAAGTAGATAAATTAAGAAGTCACACTTTTCTTGTTTAAGTTACAGGGAGTCTGGGCAGAAACAGAGAGGCATGTGTGTGTTTTTCAAACTTTGTTTGTGTCTTTTAAATTCTGTATCTAGCCTTACAGGAGTCACAGGAGAGAAATTCAATTAGCTTTTTCATGTGGTCTTACGAGGACGTGAGACATGCTTTGGAAGAAAAATAGACTTGTGTCATATGTGTACATATATACATTCTCAGGTTCATATATATACATATATGTATATGTTCTCAGGTTCTTTTTATATGTTATGTTGAAGGTATATCATTGTCTATTAACTGGAACATTACGCATAAACAAGTCAATAACAAATTGCGAGTTTTGTCCACTAGATGGCAGCAGTACTGAAGTATTATCAAAATACTTTGCAATACTGTAAGGCACTGTTTTTTTTCTCCCTCCAAACACAGTGTTAATGTGTACAACTGTACCACATGCATTTCAGTGCTCAACTTGACATACAACTTAATTTAGCTGTCATCGAATCATGACTCTAAACACTGGTCATTGGTAAAGCATTTTGTCTTAAACTGAACTAATAATCTGATTTTGTAGGATAAAATAGTTTTTGCATTGCATTTATGTAGACAAACTCAGTGTCATTTAAAATTGTGATTGCAAACGTTTTGGAAATCAAAAGAAGATCATAGTGCAATCCTTCAATCAATGTACGTTTATGCATTTGTTGTTTTTGCTGTATAGAACATTGCATTTGAAATTAAACAGTAAGCAAGTGGTTAACGTGCAGAGTATTGACATATGCGTAGGTACTTTCACTGCTTCCTAACCAAGTTTTAGAGAGCACCTCCTGTGTATAGGAGACAATAAATTTGTAATGTTTAATACTTGATTGCAAATGTGAGGCTATGTATCTTATGTAGTGCAGCCAGTTTCAGTTGCTGTTTAAGTTTGGGGCTTAATGCCTTTAGTAAGTGAACGGTGAGCTCCAGAGGGCTTAGCCCAGGTAATTGGTTAGGCCAGTAAAGATCATTCACCTGTGGAATTCATCCTGCTGTTCCATACCATGTGGTTGTATGCTTTGGATCTTGAACGGTTCCTTTTTTCTCTCCATGTTTACTTCACATTAATCTTGATCTCATCTGTGCACAAGACCATAAGCCTCAGAACCCTACAGACTTTTATGTAATTGTAACCTGGCTTTCTTTCAGTGGTTTGCATCTTGTGGTTAACCCGCTGAGGTCATGTTATTCTCTATAGCAGTCTTTTAAACATCCGATACTGTTCTTTATCAGTTCAACAGTTTTTCATCAGGACTGAACACATTCTTTGGTCATCCACCACTGCTTTTTCATGGTCTGCCTGATATTGCTAAGCTTACCACTCTGTTCTTCCTTCTCAGCGGTGCAGCAAACCATTGATTCCCCCAAACCAAATATTTTGTCTAAGTGTCTGATCGATTTATTCAGATTTTTCATCTTCTTGGAGGCCTGCTTTACTGCCAGTTCCATGTTAAGACACTGGTAATGTCCTCCAGATGCAAATGCCACCTCTAGAATTAAATGTAGGTCTTTAAAATTCTTTAGGTCTTTAAAACCACCATTGCAGTGAGAGCCACCTGTCCAGTTACTTTGAGATTTTTGTAAAATGGGAGGGGCTTTGTGTATAAAGGGCTGTGATGTCTATATGGCCTACTCTATAAAGATCGAAATAGCCTTACATTAAATCTGACGTTCTGCACTTGAACCTAGTCATTTTGGATCCACTGTGCTGGAGTGCAGAGCCAGTCACCATCCAACTGCTCCTACTTGCAGGCCACACTGCATATTTCAGTACTGTTCCAGTGCATTTTATTTCTATGCATAAACACAGTCAGGCTGCATGGACTGGAGTGGGTTGTGAATGATGTTAGTGTCTTCAGGACATTTCCCCCACAAAACTCCGCAGAGCTATGTGAAGAATGTGTGCCCAGACAGCCGCCAGAGACCGGATGTCCTCTGAAATGAAAAGAGACTTTGGCAGGAGACAGTCAGCCAGTGGAAACTCAGGTGCTGCTCATGGAAGTTATATCAGTGGAGAGTTAAGACAGTCATGATATTTGTTTGTTTGTATAATTTATTCATCCTGGTGGAGACTCTTCTCCCTTGAGCAGTAAAAAGATGCTTAAGGATCTTTCCTTCTGTTCAAATGGAGATCAGTTTTGTTGTGAGAGAGAGAGAGAGAGAGAGAGAGAGAGAGAGAGAGAGATCAAGCAAAACACTTTGTCTGAGGAATTATCTAATGATACTATGATGATATCTTTAAGTATGCCTACCTTTCAGCCACTGCTGTGCTAAACTAAGTCTCACCATGTTTTTCACCAGTGCAGCTGCACACACAACATAGGAAACGTCTCTCAACAAACCTGGAACAGCTGTGTGTTGTTTTTTCCCCTTCTGTAGACTAACGTAGATGTTGTTTGTGGCTAAACGTTGTTTGAGGGTTTTTATGCTCACTCCTACTTACTTTGCCCATAATATGGAGACTGCTTCTCAGTTAGGAAGGAACTGGAAATGTACTGAATTAAAGCTGGGGAAATATCAGCACTTTCACACTGTTTTGAGTGTGAAATGAGTGGCTTGCAGAACCCCAGTAACTTTTTATTTTGAAAAACAGCCCATGAAGTCTGCAGTACAGGCATTTCAGAGATAGATGGCAACATAGGAAGGACTTGGAAGACTACTCAGATACAGGCACTCTGCCCTGCATTCTTCAATCATTATTATTATGATTTTTCCAAGAAAATCTCAAAAGTACACAAGGTACGGAGTTCACATTTCCCTTGTGCTAATACGTTGCTGCTAGTCACATGCCTCGTTGCATGGTTTGTCACATCAGGAAGCCAACAGGACATTCTGTTAGCTCACCTCCTGCTTTGAGCCTTTGCTTCAAGGTTGCAAATATTCCAGGATGCTACTGCTTAGGCAACATTCATTGTTATTTCATTCATTTAAACACATTAAATAAAAGGGGCGAGATGACTAGTAACCCTAATTACATGCCTGTAGCTGATCATCATACTGCACAGTTTTGTATATTTACTGCTTCACCACACTTGATTCAGCTCCTGAAGGACTGTATCATCTGCTAATGATTTGACTGGTGCTGAAAGGAAAACACGATACATTTCATCACATCACAGCATGTATTACTGAGTATATTGTGGAGATCATCAGTACTTAAAGATCTCTGACCAACTGCATGTTTCATTATGAAGGCACCAATAATTGGTCTTGTTTTTAATGGATTTAGTGCAGTGAAGTTCATGAAACATTTAATCATTGTACTCATATTTTGCTATTGTTTTTAAATGTGACTTTTCCCCCGCTGTTCCTACTCATCAAGCCTCAGAATAAATGAAATATTGTGATGTATAGTCATCAAATAATGTCTTAAAGTATCATGATCTTATACTGAAACACTGGCCTATATTAAAGTTCACCACTGACACCTCAGATGGACTACAGTCTGTAATTGTAGAACTACAAAGTGCACCTGTATGGTAAGTGGTGCTGATAAAATGGACAGTGATCATAGAAACTGACTAGTATTTGAAATGGCCAAATTCAGATAAGTTGGCGTATATGTCAAATATATCTCCATATGTGATATAGGTTGGATATAAGGGAAATCCATATATGCTAACATGGGCTATATATTTGAAACCCATATATTGCCATATATCAAATTTCCATATAGGAACTAAGATAAACAAACACATTCTCACTCTCTGCTAGATGACAGGCTTACCTCAGTTTTCCTGTGTGACTTCATTAAGCTGAACAAGTTCAAGTGGTTTTGTTTTCTGCCGAAATATCATTTCAGTATTTAATCACTGAACTCTGAGCAGATGATTTGCCTCATCATCTCCGGAGAAAAGGGCTCTGAAAGGACTCAGCCTACTGGTGGAGGGAGGGGGCGGGACGAGGAGCAGCGCGGTCTGACTCTGTAGTTCAGATAAGCCCGCGCGCTGGGTTAACTCGCCTTAGAAGACGCTGCTGCTCATGGCGAAGTCACTCAAGGGATTTTAGGGACACAACACGACTGTCCTTCACCGGAATACACCGAGCCGGGTGGCCGAGAGGGAGGAGAACTGTCAGCAGCCCGTCGCGGCGGAGTTAAAGTGTCTGAAGCTGTTAGCCGGACTGCTAAAGCCGTTAGAAACCCTCTCTCCCTCAGAGACGCGCGCGAGCACCTTAAACCTAAAGCGCGTTCTTGAGCGCGCGAGACCCGAAATGATTGGCGGTTGAAGTCTCTGTCAAGCGCCGCGCGCGGACAGACGCTGGTGGGAGTCACAGGTGAAAATGAGGCTGAAAGTGAAAATTCGAGGTAGAGTCTTTTTTGTTACTTACACTCTTTATAAATATGGTTCTTCAAGGGTTCTTTAGTAAAGGGAATGGTTCTATTTAGAACCACGAGTTCTGTGTAGAACTGTTTTATGCTTAAATGGTTCTTCGCATGATGAAATGATTCTTCAGATTGGTGGAGAACGTGTTGTATGTGGTTCTATACAGTATTTTGAAAATGGTTCTGCATGGCACCAAGCAAGAGTTTTGCTTGTTAAGCTTGTAACAACAGAAGAACCCTTTTTGGTGCTATGTTAAAGGGGAACTCCACAGAGTTTTCAAAATTTCTGCACAGTTAAAGGATTAAGATGTAAACCAAGTCATTCAGAGTGGTTCGATATGAAATGCTCTGTTCTAGAGAAACTTACCGAGTCAGAATTGTTCACAGTGGTGGTGAAAGGAACCAGACGTCCACCTCTAAATCTCCCCACAGACTGTGATTACATGAAATGGTTGTGAATGCACTGCCTGATGTCTGAAACATTGTTTACAGTAGTTGTGTGATAAAGTTTTGTCCCCAGTGTATTTTAATCTATTTATGGTGGGGGGGATACATTAAGGGTGTTCTAAGGCAAAATAGTCCCCAAAGAAAACTTACTTCTTCAGACTCATCACTATTTTGCCATCATCAATATTACATATAAAAACTCAGGAGACACATGTAGGTTCACTGGCGGTTTTGGATAGTAAATAAAATGGATATACTGTATACTTCGGGACCCCTGGTTCCTATCAGCACCACTGTAAGGAAATCAGAGTCTGTAAGTTTTTCTACAAAAGAATCATTTCACATGAGACCACTCTGAATGATTTTGTTTATATCTCAACCAATGAATCATGCAGACATTTTGAAAAAATGATTTATGGATCAATTTGTAAAGTCCCTTTTATTATCTGTCTGCGCTGGATTTTGCACACATGCATGATTACAACATTGGATATTGGTTATGTGTGTTATTTCTGTACTAGCACATTAGGTTCTGAGTTGGGGTGGAGTGATATGTGTACATTGGTTCCACATGAAGAAAATACATTGCTTCAACATGGTTTTTGCCAAAAATAGCCATAAGTAAACTGGTGTTGAAATACATATTTCTGTTTATTCGTTAATGTTTTGAATCATAATTCTATTGTGTGTATATACTTTATCAAGAGCTTTGTTTGCTGTCTTGAATGACAGTTGAGCTACAAAGTGTCTGGCACGCTTGTTCTACAAATGGACATGCAGGTCACACGAAGACAACCTGTTGCTTTCCTTTCTGTGAAATGTAGGTCAATCCTCGATAATAGTCTTGGACACAGTCTGAATGCTGCGTGTGAGTAGTAAGTGAGTTCCTTAAGGCCAGTGTTATGTCACTGACAATTAATGTTAAGGGGAAAATTAATGCGGCATTAATAAGTAATATTTTGAGAACTTTAAGTCTCTACCGATTAATGCATACTTAAGCACATCATTGGAAATATGACATTGTCATCTTCATGGAGAAGATTTTTCTTGCTCATGTTAGAATAAGTCAGATTCATGGACTGCGACGGGAAGCGTTCTATTTCTGAGGGAGTAGTGGGTAAGTGGAGAAGATAAATCTACTTATCTCTGACTCACATAAGCTCCCGTGGAGCACCAGACAAAGAGGGATATCGGCGTCCTGCCTGTGCTTACACTGGATGCTGAAAATCCCATGACACAGGCTCAAATTTGTGAATGAACATAAACCGATTTCTCACTCTTTAAGACAGAACGGCCTTTTTTCCTAAGAGATATGTTTCAGTCGTATTTGCAGTTCTGACAGAATTGTTAATAACTTTGCTATTGGGTTGTCATGTGTTTCTGCATTACTAAGTGGGCTAATCCAGTCCTTTTTGTGTTCATTTAGTATGTTATCCATGTCATTTTAGTAATTTGTGGTCATTTTACTGTATGATTTATGAAGTGAAATGATCAAGACTTGTACATTAGCTGATACACCGATTAGCCATTACATTAAAACCACCTTGTTGTTTTTACACCCATTTTATCAGCTCAACCCACCAAACAGGTGCACTTTGTAGTTCTACAATTACAAACTGCAGTCCACCTGTTTCTCTCCGTACTATGTTAGCCCCCTTTTCCCATGATCTTCAGTGGTCAGGCCCACCACAGAGCAGGTATTAATTGGGTGGTGGATCGTTCTCTGCACTGCAGTGACACTAACGTGTTGGTGGTGTTAGTGTGTGTTGGCTTGTACGAGTGAATCAGACACACACAAAGGTTTTAAACACCTCAGTGTCACTGCTGGACTGAGAATAGTCCACTAACCAAAAATATCCAGCTGACAGTGTCCTGTGACCACTGTAGGATGACCAACACAAACTGTGCAGCAACAGATGAGCTACTGTCCTTACATCTAAAACAAAACAGGGTGAACAGGGTGAAAGAGGCCTAACAAAGTATGCAGAGAAACAGATGGACTACAGTCTGTTATTGTAGAACCACAAAGTGCTCCTATATAGTAAGTGGAGCTGATAAAATGGACAGTGTAGAAACAAGGAGCAATGTTACAAGGTTTTAATGTTATGGCTGAAGGGTTTATAGAGCATTGCTTTCATTTTTTATTAAAATTATATTATTGTTAAAGCTCCTTTGTGAGGTTTTGATTGCTTGTAGCATTTGTCAGTGAGTAGTTTCTTGGCTTCTGTGGTGCATTTTAAGAACCTCCAAACAGTATCAACTTCCTTCCCGTCAAAACCATTTTTTACACTACAAAGACAAAGAATTATGGAAAATGGTCTCCAGCTCAGCCTTGGACCAGTGGCTGCAGCTTCTGTGAGGCTAGTCAATGTCTGCTATAGGTTACATAGATTTTCTAGATGAAACAAAGTGAAATTATACTATGAAACCGGATTCATCATGTCTAAACAAACACAAAAGCAACAAGCAAGACAAGCCAGTTTCGCAGAACCTGAAGCTGTTGTTACGAGCTGTGCATTGGTTAATTTTGGGACAAAGCCACTAAAAAAGCCCAGAATTTACTCAGATCTCCTCTCTCTTATTTTGTGAACAATCATTGTATTTTCTTTTTGGTGTAGACTATCACAGCTTATAGGTGGAAGTAAAGCACAAAACATCCCACCTCTTCTCTCTTTCCTCCTCCCTGTGCTGCTGTGGACAAGCCCACCTCTACAGCTGAGTTTGTGTTCCTGTTTGCTGTTCCACAGTGTGAAAAATGTCCATGATTCCTTTTTAAACGTCATGCTAAAATATCTAAAGTCCTCTTGTGTGAGTGCGTCATATTTCATTCTGTTACTTAATATATTTCATCGGCTATTAAGATTGAACATTTTAGTGGTGTCTTAAAATTGATATTAATATCACACCATTCTGAATTGAGATTCTCCATTGAAAGGAAAATATAGTCCGGAACTAGGCTTAGTCCCTGTCTTTGAAACAAGTCCATCAACTGCGTCTTTAGTGCAGTGCTAAATGGAAAGAATGATCTTTCTAGCGTAATGTATGAAGGAGCGCATCACCAGATTTCTGTGGCTTCCTAAAGGGAATTGTGGTTTTGCGCCAATGGCAGCACATCCGCCTCAGTTCAGTTTAAATCGAAGGGTTATGTTCGGGCATGCGGCTGTAGTCGATGTCCTCAACAACCGTTTTGTTTTTGTTTTCCACAGCGCTAACTGGTTTAGAGAGGCAAGACCATCTGTCTCTGTGGTGACTGTCATCTCAGAGAGGCTGTTCTGGCTCACTTTGTCAGCCCCCTGTTTATGTTTGTTTGTGTGTTGTTGTGGACTCTGGCTGTGGTGTCATTAAACTTGTGATTGATGCTGTTTTGTTTTCATGATTGTCTTATCTTTGGAAGCATTGTTTTTGCGGTCAACAATTCCCTGAATGCTTACTTGGCACTTGCTTGGCAGATTTTCTGAGAATATTTTATACTTTAGGTCTTTGATACTTTTATGACCTAAAATAAAGTATAGTACAAAATATATGAGAGTGATAGACATTTTGACATGTTTCTGAATGATTTTCTTCTTGGCCTTTGGTTTTGCATGGTGTCCAGTCCGACTAATTTTTTGAAATTTTGTGAGTGGAATTATTATTACTTTAGTGGATTTTGCTGTAATGAATGGCTTGCCTCTGAGAATTATGTAGCAAATATATTTTGTGTTAGAAACTTTTGCATTGTTCAGCTTTGTGAACCTTCACAGTGAAATAGGCATCATCAACCAACAGCCAACTTATAGTTCATTCAATCTTTGTCAGCTCAATAAAGTATGTGTGTCTGCTATGATGGACCAGTGCAGTCTTGGTGTCCTGTGTTTGTGTGGTATCAGAGAATGTACTAGCTGGTGATGTGGGTAAAATGGGACTTGTCTGAGTTTACCACTTGTATTTACAACTTTGAGGCAGCTGTTTGAGTGCAGTTTCCTTGTGGTAAACTCTGAAATTTAGAAGTTTATAAGGACCACATTCTACTTTGCCTGTGTTGACCTCTGAAGAGTAAGTCCTTTATATAGCAGGGCTGAAGATCCCAAATGAAGGATGGGCTTTGATACTGCTAAAATTAGCACTACAATTGAGATATTTCTGGATGCACAGTGATATCGAAGTCAAACCTTATTTTATTTTTATCAATCCTCTGATCCAGCCTTTTGTCTTGCCTATTTTACAAAAAGATGCAAGCTAAAATTTTCTACTGTGGCTTAATTATGTTTCAGCATTTAGCTGAGAAGGCCTCCACCTTTATCTGTTGTGTGGCTCTGAAGCACACTGTCTGACTTGGGCGAGTACCTAATTGCATTCAGATCACGATATGATAATAGGAACCTTATGTTAGCTGGCATTTCAGAGCTACCGGATTGGTAAGCTGTTTTGAAAGCCAGACCCCTCTTCCCTCACTCCGAGTCACTCACGCACACACACACACACACACACACACACACACACCCACAAACCCACACACCCACAAAGACACATGTATACATGCAAGCTTGTTTATATAACGCTCATTTAGCAATCGAAGAGGGTGGATGTCTGGTTCTGCATTTGTCTGGTCACAGAGGGCTTGTGGTGGGCACCATTTCCCCTCTGTAAACTTGTGCGTATACAGAGTGCTGAGTGAGGTTATTCCTTCAGTTCCCCACCATTCTTGGAATGTCTTTAGTACATGCTGTGTTTCCACATCAGTAGAATCTGAGGATGGTATATTTTCAGAATCTGAAAAATAAATGCATTCCGCTGGGCAGCATTGGTTTTAAAAAACATGAAATCGGCTGGCTTGAGGACGCAGACTGGAGCTCACATTTTTCTTGGAAGTCTGATGATGTAGTCTTTTTGTGTAAGACTTCAGCTAATAAGTAAACTAAACAGTGTGGTGTGCCTCGAGAGAGACTTTGAAATAAAAGACGTTAGCTGGAACTAGGTGAAAATTTTGGAAGTCTAGGCAAAAATGTTGCATTTGCTGTTTAAAAATCCAGTGAGTCTGCCAAGTGACTTTAGGACAGCAGTGGTTCTAGTTCAGAGGTTCCCACCACCAGGCTAAGAGCTGGTACTGAGCTGTGGATCATTTGATATAGTGCTGCAACAGTGCAGCAGTGACTGCCTACCTGCTGAAGTCCACTATTTTTTATCATTATTATTATTATTATTATTATTATTGTTATTATTATTATTATTATTACTATTATTATTATTATATTAATATATTCTTACAGTATTTTTCAATTTGAGGTTTGATTCTTGTGAAAAATGCTCATAAACCAATCGTATGTCGTTTTAAGCATATCAGCACATATTATCTCTGTATGGCCTCTTACAGGCATGTAGGTTTCTGTTGGCTGCTTTCGGAGGATAATGAGGATGAAGTCAAAAACTGACTTCTGAATAAACTGACAACAACAAACTTTTAATTGGGGCTGTAAACCCATGAAGATGGCTATATAAAATACAGATTCATTGGCACTCACTGGTGATGCGAATGTGCCAAATCCACAACATGTGGTGTGTTGAGAAAAGCTGGTGAATGAGGCCATGAGGCAGTCCAGTTACTTTACCACAGTCACCATTTGGAAACAAAACATTCCTCAACAACGTCAAAACATAGGTGCATGACATAGGTCATGTGCATGGCAGCATCATCTCCCAGAGTGTCCCTAGTGGTCCCTAGAGGTTCAGTCCACACTATCAAGAAGGTTGGGAAGCCCTGCTCTTGAACAGTATTTCTTAATCCAGCACCTGGGCGCCCACTAATCTCCACAGTTTCAACATTCCCTGCCACAGCACACTTGATCCGACTTCTCAGCTGATTAACAAGCTCCTTCATGAGTTAGATCAGATGTGGTGAGGCACAGAATGGCTGAAACTGTGTAGGGAAGTGGGTCTCCAGGAGCCAGGTTAAGAAATGCTGCCCTAGAATATCTGGGTCTTTATTTATCAAGTGTAAAACGAAGGAGCTAGTTCTTCTCTTCCCATATTACTCTCATATTGCTGCCGATACCGATTAATACACAGAACCTTAATATCACATAATTTTATTTGCCGGTCGATACACTGTATGGCCAAAAGTTTGTGGACACCATCACACCTTCAAGAGCTTGTGCCATTTAAAGACCCTAACAGCCTCCACTCTTTTGGGAAGGCTTTCCACAAAATTTTGGAGTGCGTCTGTGGGACTTTGTGCTTTTTCAATCAAAAGAGAATTTCTGAAGTCAGACACTGATGTTGAATGAGAAGCACTGGCTTGCAGTTGATGTTCCAGTTCATCCCAAAGGTGTTCAGTGAGGTTGAGGTCAGGGCTCTGTGCAGACCACTGGAGTTCCTCCACACCAAACTCATTATACCATGTCTTTATGTACCTCGCTTTGTGCACAGTGGCACAGCCATTCTGGAACAGGAAATCATCTTTTTCAAAATGTTGCCGCAAAGTTGGAAGCATATAATTGTCTAAAATGTCTAAAATGTCTTTGTATGCTGTAGCTTTCCCTGGAAATAGGAGGCTGAGCCCAAATGCCCAAATCCTGAAGAAAAGGCCCAGACTAGAGGTCTGTGCAACACAGTTTTTTCAGTCCCGCTCCCACAAGATTTCACCCCGCTTCCACGGAAATTTGTAATCATTTGTCCTGCTCCCGCTCGCACAGTTCCGTCAGGGCGAACGCACATCCAGTATCTGACATAGTCTATTCACAAGTATTATCCTCTGCTGAAATAACACGGCAGTCATGGTCATCAGGCTCACTGTAAAGTAACTTCATTATACGCCATTTATTCCCAGTAAGCACAAAGCAGGAATTAAACCACAGAACGGTTATTTTTGGCGTTTTGCTGGGCTCATCAGCTGTGGCCGTCAGACTGAACATCGGATTCACACATGCTACCTCTGCCACTTCACAGACGCAACCTGTGTGAAAACGCTGACTAGTTAACATGGGCACTGAAATGAAAAACGAGACCTTTCGCAATGCCATGCAGAAGCAGTCTGTGTTGAGGCCTAAGCTACGAGAATTTGCATGTTGTTCACTTTATTGGTTGCTTCGCAGCTCTTTAGAATGACTTAATTTTAACCGTTGTACTGTTTTCCTTTTATATTGTTTGTATATGTGATTTGGTTTTACTTTCTTTAGGCTATTTATTAATTTGTGTGATTTCTCTTCATGCATGCTTCAGCCCACTCCCTCCTGCAGTGGGCTGGTTTCCCACCCGCTCCCATGCACAACACTGAAAATTAGGCCCACGCGGCAAGATACTGTGGCGGGTCCAGACCTCTACCCTAGGCCATTATCCCTCCTCCACCAAACTGCACAGTTGGCACTATGCATTCCAGTAGGCAACATTCTCCTGGCAACTGCCGAACCCAGATTTATCTATCAGACTGCCAGATAATTAAGCGTCATTCACCACTCCAGACAACACATTTCCACCGCTCCAGACTCTCGCTGGCCCCACTCTGTGAGTTTGGGTGGTCGACTGCTTTTGGTTGAGCTGTTGTTCCTAGGCACGTTCATTTCACAATAATGGCACTTAGAATTGAGAATTGGGTAGATCTCACAGGGCAGAACTTTCATTAACTGACTTCTGGCACAGATGACATCTTATGACATCGCCACTTTTAAAGTCATGGCGTTCCTCAGTACGACGCATGTTTGTCTTACTTTTTTCTTAAGTTTGATAAATAGGGGCCCTGGCACATAAATAAGGGCCGTGTGACTGTTAGCTGGTTTTATTCCACTCATGTTTCATTCATTGACTAACCTCCCTTTTGAACTTCATCTTTCTTTTGTGTCTAATGTTGATCTAGGTCATGGCATCAACTTAAGGGAAGTAAGGCTTGACCTGCAGCCTCCAACTTGTTCAGCTGCAGCCTAAAGGTCCTTTCTGGATGTGTTCCAGTGCAACAGACATTGGTAGCTATTTTAGTAGACAGCAAATCTTGCAGATGATAAATAAGGCCTGGAGCACGGAAGTGGAAGTCAGGATGTCTTTTCCTCTCCCTGAATTTGGGATCCTAACTCTGGGAATGTGAACTCATTGTTGAGGTCTTGAGATGCATGTGCATGTCAGTGAGCACGTATTCAGGTCATATTCAGATTTCTAATGAATACTGATTAATGGCTATTACAAGCCTATTGCAAATATGACATTTTACATTTAGTCTAACTGTCTTAACTCAGTGTTGCCGGACAGGCCAGATTATCATGGAAGATGTTTTCATAGTTATTCACACTCTGTTTTCTCCCATCAAACATATCTACTAGTTTGGCATAAAATGTCCAGTTATTCAGCTTTTTCTGCATTCTTTTCTTTTTGGTATTTTGCATCTTCTTCCTAATCCTTAGCCAGTGAGATCAGAGTTTCTTTCATTTTTATATCAGATATGTATAAAAACAAATCTGAAAGTTTTTTTTGCATTTGTATTGCAACACAACCATTTATCAGCTGCGTTCTCTGTCCGAGGTTTGAGTTCATGCAGTGTTCACAAAATCTTCCAAAAAGTCCACATTACTGCCAAAATAAATAGGACAGGAATTCATTTGCAGTTTTATGAGTAATTGTGAGAACCAGAGTTTTATCTCAAAGTTGGGGTCTGATCTCCTATTCAGCTGTCATTAATTATAAAATATTGATCTATAATATGGTTTTATGTAAAGAGCCCTGCACAGTTGAATTTTGGTAGTCTTAGATTTATAAGTTACACAACTATTAGGGGTAAAACAATTCATAAAATTAATTATGTAAATCCACACTATACAGTGGTGTCTCAATTTGATGCTTTTTTGATACAGGAGAGGCTGAAATATGCCTTTCATCAATATGTTAATGTTTCCATTTTCAATTTTCGGTTTAGGGCAGTGGTTTTCAGAAAAAAAGATCATGTTGATAAAATCTTCTTCTGGGCTTTGTAAGCTTTTGTGGTCATTTGTATGGGCCGCAGGTTGCACAAGGATGGGAACCTCTGCATTAGAAACACTATAACACTATAAAAGTACAATATTCAGACACAAGTGTGCTTTATAGTGTCCTGATCTAATGCTCTAGCCACAAGCTAATGTGTTAGCCCCAAGCCTACAATCTAGCCACGATCTAACATGCTAGACATGATACAACAATACAATACAATATGATACACTGCAATATGATTCAATACAATACAGTATGTTGTATTATTACACCTTAATTGACTATGCATTAGTGTGAAACTCACACTTACAAGGGTTGCATTTAGGTCAGTGTTCTTAAACTGTTCGTAAGAGCACTGATGATGTATTGGACTTCCTTTAATTTCCTGTCGACCATTCAGTATTTCACTTCTTATACAGTGCACCTTTTGATTTCACAATGAAATTACTCTTGAACACAAGGCTGTAAATTTTGTGCTTGGAATTAGTTTCAAATATTTGCGAGATTACAGGCCACTGCCCTTAACCAAGTTCACATCTGGTCTATCTCACCTAAAGTTGCAAAATATTTTATTTGATTGCATCGTTTTCACCACTGTGTTTAATGTTGCTTAGGACTTTCAAGTTATTGGTAGATTTCGTTGCAGGGCCTCCTGCAAATGAGGCCTTTAGTTGGGTTTGCCTGCATAAATACAGTTTTGAATTAAATTGACTGTAAGCTGTAAGAGTCAGATTACAGTACTTTCTTTGAAGTATTGTGCTTTCTTTCTATAAATATAGGTATTATCTGTTATCCACTATGAGAAAAATACCCTTAGAATCTGCAGTTTTAGGTATCATGCACCATAAAACTCAAAAAGCACTTCTAAATAATGTTGTATTAGCCTTCTGGGATACATGTTTAAGCCCCTCAGTGTATCAAAGGAATATTTTTATTGTGTGTCCCTCTTGCCACATTCGCATACACTCTCAAAAATAAATGTTCCTAAGTGGCTTGGATGTGCAGATGTACACTTATAGGAGAAATGTTTGATTTAAATTTAAAAATGTACACCTGCACGCTTATTTACAACATAGTTTTTTTAAACTGGACCCCCAGACAGTTTTTACTCCAACTCAACTCACAACACCCAGGGAAAGAATTTAAATCTGAGCCATTTGGGATTCCCTGGGGGATGTTTTGAGAACCACTGCTTTAAAGTATCAGCCACAGATATATTCTTTAGCCATATTAAAGCTTTTCATCTTCAGCTTTTTTACGCACAGTGTGATGTCTGCTTCTAGAATTTGCTCGTATTTAATTTAATCCATTCTTCCCTCTACCAGTGAAATGTTCCCTGTGCCACTGGCTGCAACACAAGCTCAGAGCATTATCGATTCAACCCTGTGCTTAATAATTGGACAGATGTTCTTTTCTGGGAATGCATTCTTTTCTCTCCAAAACCTTTGCTCATTGCTGCCAAAAGGTTCTGTGTTAAAATCATCGGTCTTTGCAAACTTCTGGCGCTGCTTATTGATGAGGACCCAGGAAAGGTTTATGAAGGTCATATTTGTGCAGGTGTCACTGCACAGTAGAGCAGTGCACCACCACTCCAGATTCTGCTAAATCTTGGTGAAAGTTATCTGAACGTTCAAATCTCTTGGGGTGCTCAAGCTCTATCATGGTGCTCCTTTCCTTTTTTCACTCTAAAATTGTACAAAACAAACATAATATGCTAATCTTGTTTAAAATGTTGCAAAGGATAGTTCATCTTTAATGCCTTTTGGAGATCTTCTGCTTCATCTTCCGCTTCTACTTCACTTCCACTTAACTATTCACAGTAACACAAATCTTGGGGTGCCCAAATTTTTGCATGGCACTGTAAGCTGATGAATTAGATGTTATGTAAATATTAATATATGTAAGAATTTTCATTGACATTCTAGTATGCTAGCTTTAGTTTTGTTTTGTTTTGTTTTGTTTGTTGCTCTCCTTCTTGGAGTCCAGTCTTGGTAAAGTAACGGGTTAATTTGCCCCTTGTCCACGTATGAAACTGCACCATCGCTACTATTAACCATTAAAAATTTTGCACCAATCAAAATACCGTGTGATGGTTCCTCTGTTCATTTAACCAGCTCAGAATGACTAAATATTGCACTTTTGTATACTTAATTTGTGGAATGGTTATACTAGGAACGTTATGCTTGTAGTTTTTCTCAGAATTAGCATGGGTGTTTTTTCTGCAAGTTAATCTGCCCGTTTTTCCAGATTAACGTGTTTTTCGGTGATGTTTAGTCCTTACAGAAAAATTGTAAGATGCTTAGGCTAATCTTAATCCTCTGTTTTTCGGAAACTCATTATTAATGTGACTGCACATTCACATGCTGTCCCCTTCAAGTCATTCACTCGGTGAGCCAACAAAGTGCAGCTTAGCTTTTTTATGTCCTGCTTCTTCCTGTCATTCCACAAAGGGAGAGATACAGCTCAGGTTTAGTTTGTCATTATAGTGTGTGGAGGAATTTGAGTCTGTTTGTTTGGTCCATGTGCTGAGACATGTGGGCCAGATTGTTTTGGTCTCAGAGTTGCATAGTTTCTGTTTATGGCCTGACTGTAGTCCTTAGTATTGCGTCTTATCATGATCATTTGTTGTTTTTGGAGTGCAGAAGTTAATTTCAGCTTTAGGTCTCAGGAAAACACATCATAGCTTTTGTACATCAGGCAAAATGGACTATTTTAGATGACCTCAGGCAAAATGGCTCAGGAGAAGAAGGCATCAAGCTCAGGTAAAGGTTGTATGTCATTTGCAGTTTTGTGCTTTATTACTAGATGAATTACAGGTTCATGGTCAAATCAAAGATGGTGATGCACTGCATCCACAACTTTTACTGAACTGCGCATTTATTATTATATGCTATTCTGATATGCTATGTTTTTGTTCTGGTGTCCACTTCACTTCAGTGGAGCATAGGGATGCACCAGTATGGGAACTGTGGACTGTAAAATTCCGATGTTCTTTATGTACGGAGCTACTGACACCAATATCGATGCCGGTACGTAAATGTTTATAAAATAATGGGACTACATCTACCTGGTTTACCGGTACAGAGAAATTATTTTAAGGAGTTTATGAGTGCCATAAAATGAATAAATGTGCGCTTGAATAAGTGTCACTTAAACAGTGCAATGAATGCATAAAACATATCGATCTGAAATAATGGTGAAATCTGTCAATTTTTTTTTTAAAGCAAATATATGCTGATATGATTTGGATATTGTTGCGCATCCCTGCTTGACACAGTATAAGGTTTACCGCATTTATTTTCCACACGGTTACCTGAATAGGAAGCTAGGCCATCGTAGGCCTAGTAGCCATCAAGTGGCATAATATGAACTGCATAATACTAATTGGTGGCTGTTGGTTTTATGAGTAATGGTAGCTTTTCTGCCCAAACTATTTCTTTAATAACATTAGTAATTTAATTGAGTTAAACTATTAAAGTACTGTGCCTTCCGCCCATTGACAGCTGGGATAGGCTCCAGCTCCCCCCACGACCCAGAAGGATAAGCGGCTTAGAAAATGTGTGTGTATGTATTAAAGTACTGTTGTCATGTTGATACACGACAACAGTACTTTAATGAATGGTGTAAAATCTTTAAAGCACTGAAAAAAATGCTGTTGTAGATATCTGTAATTTTTCTTTAATTTACATTATTATTCAGCATTTTGATTATGGAAGCATCTGCATGTAAGGTTTCTGCATAAGAACTTAACCAAAAAGGGAAAAAAGACAGAATTTATGATACTTAGCCTATATTAGGACAGTTAGTTTCTCTTGACCTGTTAGTTGACATTGACTCCATTGCTCCATAAGTCTCTTCCGTGCCAGAGCTGCTAATTGGTTACATATGTTCAGTTGGTGCGTGTTAGAAGTCGTCTGCCGAGTGTGTCCGCAGTTTTCCGCCGCTGGTAAATTAAAGGTCAGGTATGTCAGAACAAATGATCATAAAGCACATGCAGCCGAGGGCCAGAGGTGGTACTGTAAGAAGATTTTATTCGATAGCGTCTGGGTTAACACAGCAGAAACTCCTTTCTCTCGCTCTGTAGCAGCCCAACAGATGTTGCTTTCTGCTACTTGGCAGGGACCCTGGAGAGTGTCTACTTTTAAGTCTGTGAAGTTTGGCAGGCACTGAGCCATTGCTCTGGGAGACTTTTCCTCTCCCCTCAAACTGCGCTGCCGCTGAAGATGATCACGGCTCATCCAAATCAAGGGGGCACAGGAAAAATGTGATGCAGTAACGCGAGCAAACGTAATCTTATAGCTTTGAATGGAATTTCCGTCTGGGGGCTTGGTCGATGGTTTACGGTGAACGCTGCTACGCGCCATCCAAACCCAAAACCAAGAAATATGATTTCCTTGCTCTGCTTTGCATTGCTCAGGCCTCTTCTCACGGAGATAGGAGATCTGTTGCAGCATATGATAGCCAGGTGCACACATGGGCTTTGAATATGGATTTTTTTTTTTCCATTCGCTTGGCAAAAAGTCATGGGAAGAAACACATCAGGAGGCCTGATAGGAATGAGTACCTAAACCACCCTGAAGCCTAGTGAAGCCCAGTCTTCTCAGTCCTTGCAGTTTTTTGCTTTAGGTTAGGGCTGCACAATATACCGTTTGTTTATAGGTAGCATCTTGACCAATCACAGTTCCAAATGAGTTTCTCTGGGCTACATTATACCTAGATGTTCTTTCAGGTCGGGTGATAGACACGAGTCTACAAGTGTTGTTATTCAAATGTGATTTTATCAGGTATGTGCAGGGGCCCGAGTCGCATCATAGTGGCGGGCCATATGACCAATTTATTGTTATTGTGATCATTTTGGTTATTGTGATACACAGTATGCATTTCTGATCATATCATGAGTTTCATCTGTACTTAAAGAACACTGACCATCTGCAAGTTTAATTAAACAGGGAGCATAATTAGTTTTTTTTCATTATTATTTAGTGCAGCGCAGTGTGAATTGTGAAATGATAATCTTTATGTTGATAGTTTTGAAGGAAGGTCAGTAACATTTACAGATGAGTGCCGTGTTGCGTAAGTTTATTAATACGTTACAATTAGCGCCTTATTTATAATGTGCTTTTCTGATTAGAGAGACAGAGTTTTTGTCACTAATCATCAGTCAGTATTATTATTATCTCTCTTCTCTCTCTCACTTTCTTCTCACTCATTCACAGGTTCACACAAAGTAAATCAGCTTGCCTTAAGTGAACAGCTGGAGTGCTAATATTTCAATACAAATCATTAAATTAATGACACTAACTAGCAGCAACAGAGTCCTGCTTCTTAACTCTACATGAACTCGCAAGCACATTTATAACACTGTGTGAGTAAGCCATGTGGTTACTTAAGCAGCTAATGTAGCTACTCACTTCTCAGTAGCAGTCAAATTACAGTGTACACAGCAGGTGATGCAAAACATGCTTTGTTCTTCGTTGTAGCTCAGCCAGTCAAATGTATCCCTCCAGGCATGAATATATACTCATTTCTTCTGAAGTACTATTCAGATAGTAGAATTTGTGTTTGGGGAGGTAGAGTAATGTAATGTTAACAAGCGTTTCTCAATTATTTTAGTTCCGTCCATCCGCCATGTCAGTCATTTTTCGGACTGCATGCTCCTGCGACTACAGACTGTAGAAATAACTGTAAAGGTGTTGTTATATACTGTGGAAAAGGAGTCTTTCTTAAGTATGGAGGCTCTCAAAGAAACATTTACTTGTGTTCTCTGAGGCTGAGCAACCAAATATGTATAAACTGATTGGCTGTTTGTAAGCACTATGCTTGCTCCTTAGTAGGTTACTGTGAAAGTAGTACATTTTAATGCTAAAATTGCCTGACACAAACTTTTACTTGTCCCATACAAGCGGACAAGTTATCGACAAGCCCTGCCAGAGATCTGCTCTTGATTATAGGGCTTAAAGAATGTATATATTAAAGAATGCTTATATTCTTCCAAGTTCCGTTTTTGTTTTATTTAAAGTTATTTACTCATGCGTATTGTATTGCCTTACTGTGACCCCTGTACGTTGATGAATTTTGCATGTGAAGTGTCTGCCAATGCCCAGCTCTAGTTTGTGCACGGTTATGACACTTTTCTCTAGCCAAGCATAAAGTCCCACCCAACATCTCAAATATGTTTCATCAGCTACTCAAGCTAAACAATGTATGAGTAAAAAAAAACAAATCACATTGGATATTTTAGGCTTTTGCATTAAAAATTGTTATATTTGAAAAACAAAAAAGAGACTTAAATAAATGTTTACTCTGATAAAATGAAGCTTATTATCTTTCTAGCAGTGAAAATGATGAATGTGGGAGAACTAAAACAGTATGTTTGTAATATTCTTATTTATTCAATGTATAACACAGTATATTTAGTATTCTGGAAAGGACTGCATATGGACTGATATGATATATCAGTTACGTTACATGTTGCATGCATATTGCATTTGTGGTAGATGCTCCAATATGTTGATGTGAATTGGTTAAAGACTGGCCTCTCGTGTTTTATGACTGAAATGATTTATGTTTGTTAAAGGCCTTCATTCACCTAAAGAACATCTGTGATCAGTCACGATGCTCACAGCACACAATAAAACATTCAGTGATTGGTTAGAGACTCACAGGTTGCGATTTTGATTAACAAGCAATATTTTGTGTCCCTACCAGCTACTTCAGCCAAACCTTACATAAGAAACTACATGGCCAGTTTTAGTTCTGCTGGCCTTCATTCTGTTGAAGACGTGTTGAGGCCGGTCGAGCCTTGATAGATTTTCCCAGCACTGTAATAGAGCTGAGGCTGAGCCTCTGAGAAGGAGCTGAAGGGCTGAAACTGTTGTTTCGTTTCGCTTGTGCCCCATTAGCTTTTTACAGCGGCTGAATTCCTTGTCAGCATGCCAGAGTTGAGGTCATGGCTTGTTTTCCTTCTTGTTTGGTCTTTATCAGATTGCTGATTTGTATAGAGATGCTTTTAGAGAAGCAAGTCTGGGCATAGAACTTATTTACTGCCCACCTCTTTTAAGTGTGATAGTAAACATATGGCTCCTTAGGTGGTATAATAGAGATGACGGCGAGAGTTTCAACAAACTTCAACAGTGCATGCCACTCACCTGCTGAGATAGGTCAGCTGGCTTTGACCTGATTTCAAAGCTTTTTTTTGACTAGCTTTTCGTTTTGCTCTTAGACCTATATTCTGTTTTGTTTGCACATATTAGTTGGTGAATTTTGAGGGGCGTCACTTTTATTTGGTGAATGTTGTAGCGGTTCTTGTATGATCTTGTGTGTATGAACTGCACTTTTTATAGCTGTTCTCTGTTAAGTTTCTTCCCCAAGAACCCATCATCTCGCTCTTGGGCGCAATAGAGAAGCGGATGTTGAGGGTAAAGATGTTTAGACATGCATCCAAGAGGATTCCACAGTAATCTCTGTACTACTGGGAATATAATCAGCAGCATTATGAATGTTACTCTGTATGGGCTGGTGGGGCAGTTGGCATTCCAGAGCGAGATAAACTTTTTATGTAACAGTGCTGTGGCATATAACATCAGCATGTATTTGAGACTTAAAGATGTCTAAAGGCTTGTCAAGTTTTCCATCTTTTCCAAAAAGGGCACAAAGATATCCTTCCTTGACAACATTCTCAACTTCTGAATATTTGGTTGTCTTCCAGTGACTCTTTCATGTCATGGCATAAACATTCAAAACCAGTGAATGTTTTAAATGTTTCGTAACATTTAGTTTGCTTCAATCCAAAATGGACTGTCAAAGAGCAGATTGTGGTGTGCCTGTTTTATTATATAATTATTTATGTTGTTAGGTTTTGATATTATTTAACGTTATTTGCTGTGAATGTTTCAGCACATTATATATTTATATTTGAAGAAAGGCTGTTCCTACTGGGACAAATAGCTCAGGAAAGAAATGGGTCATGAAGAGGAAGACGAAGGCACTCCATTTTTTCACTGAGAATGAAAGCAGCAAGGAGCTATGTCAAAAGAACTGATTGCATCAAAGTGTTTGGCAGCTGTAGAGCGTCCGGATGCTACTTGCAAGCACACTGTTCTATGTCTTTTTGCAGCAATATTGGGAAACAGAATCCCTACAGGCTCACCATTTCCCAGCATGTCTGTCTTTGCTGTATTATTCAACTTAAAAGCATTTGAAGACATTGTGTAGATCAGATGTAATTCCGTTTGTATATTTCACTGAGTAAGCAGATAGTGACCTCATTTGCCTAGCATTGCAAAGAGCATCATTTTTAGATCAGACATGATCTAAAGCTACGGGTTGGTGACACTGATACAATTCTCAGTATCTGTTTTTTCAGTATCAGGAAAAAACATACAAAAAGACATATGTAACAGAAAATTACACAGAAGCCTTAACAACTAAATACAATATCAATTTATCAGTATTTCGCTGTTGTCAGAACAAAACCTCGTATCTCCAAAATGGTAACTTTACAGGAGAAGGATAAAACATACTTTACTTTTAATGTAAGTAAATGGAACCAGACTTTTGTCCAAGTCATTTTGTTTTTTTGGTTCATTCATCATGAAATTCACACACAATTCAAAAGGCAAAAAGTATTTTCAAATTTTGTCAAAAACTGAAAAAAGACAAAAATGAAGATATGAGGTTTTGTTCCGACAGCAGTGATTTAGTATGTTCATGCCTTGCCTTTATTACAGCTTATCACTTTTTCAGGACACTTGCTTTCAGTTTTTTAAAGAATTCTGCAGGAATATATATATATATTTTTTTTCCCCAATTTTGTCAACAATTAATTAATGTCCAATTCCACTAACGCAACGTCGTTGGATGGTTGAATGAACATGGAGGAGAACGATAACTGCCAGTTCTGTTACATCAGCAGATGCCTGCGCTGGCTAGCAATGCTCTGAGTGATTAGGGGAGCCCGGCCACGCAGAGAGAGCGAGGCCAGTTGTGCTGTCTCGGACTCTCAGCTGTGGATGGCTGTATCATAACAGCAGGGAACGAACTTGTGATCTCCTGATGATTGGGCCAGTGCTTAGACAGTTGGAGTGTTTTTACATGTTTCTTGTAAACACTTGCAATTCAGTCTTCGAAGCTGCTAACATTTAAAGATCTGGGCCCTTATTCATCAAAGTCGTGTACAAAAGTCAAATCTGATCATAAAATGAACTCAGACAGTTTCTTTGGCGTATCTGCACATCACATTCACGTGTGGTAGGAGTGTGTGGAAATTTGAGTATAAAAGTTTATCTGAAAAAAATGCTGGATTTGCGGTTAACTAACCAAAACGGTTATTACTATCATTTGTAATACTAATAATAGGAACACAAATAGAAATAACAATACTAATAGAAAATACAATAATACTAGTACAAAGCCCATAATACACAAATATGTAATAGCAATAATACTAATTACACCAGTACTACAAATACAAAAAGAACAGTAATACATAATACTAGCAGTACTATTTTGTGCACGTGGCAAAAATGTATGTACTTATTTTACATGCACATTAGTATAATCAAAATAATCAAATACTGCAACTATTCCATATTCCATTTAAGGACATATTACCCAGTGCTTTTGTTTTATACTACTGACAACACTCAAAAAAAAAAAAAAATACTATGTTTACCTAAACATCATTGTGAAGAATGTGGCCGAGTGTCAGTCATGTGAGAATATCAGTTGTTGCATAAGGGCATCAGTGCATTTGGTATGCATGAGCAGTTGATGTTTTGGGAAAAGGACATTATGCGAAACAGTAGCAGTATTTTGGTTCCCATGGCATGTCAGACACGGTAGAATCAACAAATTTAAATATACTTACCTGATTTACTATTCTGAAGTTCCTCTTCTTGTCCAAAATACAAGGCATGTACAAAATAATGGAAACACCACATGGAACATTGCCCATTTCATCAGAAACACCTAGCATGTAGGTGCACTTTGTAGGTGTGCTGTGAAAGACTGTAGCCTATCTGTTGCTGTACAGTTTATCAACTCCCGTCTACACTGGCCATCAGTGGAAAAGGACCACCATAGGACCACCACTGACCAGATATTATTTGGGTGGTGGACCTGTCTTATCATGTAAATACTATACACATTGGCTGTTTTATCAGAAACACCTACAATTTTTAATACCCCTGTATATCAGTCATTCATAGACATGCATATGTTGGCCTATATATATATATATATATATATATATATATATATAAATATTTTCCATAAATGCATCTCCAAAATGTCTCTTAGCCTATTTTAAACCACATCCAGGTCTTTATTAAGGTCATGCAGCCACGTTGATGTGGCTTAGAGCACAGTATGACTCATTCTGAACTTTATGAACATGTTTCAGACAGCACCAGGGCTGGTATTCACCAAGCAGTTGCAAAGTAGAGGACTGTACTATTGTACTACTTTAAAAACTGATTCTAGATCAGCACTCCTACACCTGCAGTAGTTTGTGAATACCGAATATACTGATGTCTATAAAGGCTGCCTCTAATGTTCAGGTATACAGTGAGGTTGTTCATTTTTATAGTTCACAGTGAGTCCAACTGTGTTCTAAACCACATCAATAAGTCTGCGCAACCTTAATGAAGACCTGGATGCGGTTTGAGGTGATCGAGAGAAGCTTCGGGAATCTATTTATGAAAAAAACTGAGTCAATTTTTGACTAATATTGGCTGTTAGCAACATTAGCCTCGTAGTTCAAGCTCTAAACTAAAGAAGCAAATTTTGGACACCAAACATACCTCGACTTGTGCATGGCTGGTGTAAAGGCTAAGCTGATTAACACAGGAGTATAGCCTTTGGACAGTGTGCAAAAACTGTTCCTTTTTTTGGTGTACAATACGCTTTTTACGATGTCATGGTAAATATGCAGTTATGGCATTAACATACTCAACACTGCAGTCGACATGCTGCCATCACAGTGTTGCAGTTGTCGTTGCAGTAGCAGTGGGTGGTCAAAAATTTACAGTATATAACATGGTGTATGTCTATTTGTTTCAAATAAAATCATTTTAGAAGCTTAAAAAAACCTTTTCTGTAATAGTGGCTTATTATTCTGGGATGTCCCTTCCATTTTCAATAGGGATGGGTATCAATAGGGTGTAATCAATACCGATATCAATACCGGTACCGCTTATCCATACCAATAGTTATCATGCCACTCTCCATAATTTGGTGCATGACATGAAAAAATATGAAAAGATGTGAAAAGGCTGTGGTCATCTCCCTGCAGTTGAAAATATAAACAACTATAAGTTATAATCCTGGCTATCAGGACAGCTCACCATTAAAACAGTTCAAGTTCAACCTTAGGCTACATAGCAGTTAGCAATATATGCTATGCAAGCTACCTAATTTTAATTCAGTGTGGACTCAGCTTAATATTATTGCAAATGTACTGAGAATGTTTCTGATAAGGTAATTTAGACTATCAACATATACTACCTGCAGTTTTAAGACTGAAGTCGGTTTCCTATTTGCCAGCTTCTTATTTGAATTTTCTTGTTCCACCTTAAATGGTGCAGCAGCAACATGCTGGTGCTTTAGGTGTTATAATAATTATTTAGATAAATCTAATAATATTGCTTTCTAACACTAGCCCTGTGGACCTGCCAAAAACCCTGCTAAATGTTGTTTCTTGTCTGAATTTCTCCAAGACTGAAGTTGGCATCTTATTCAGCAGTTTTTGTTAGAATATTATGTTCCACCTTAAATGGAGCAGCAGTTCAATTCTGGCAAGCTTACAGGTGCCTAAATGTAAATACTGTGCCACTTAAGGTGGAACAGGAAATTCAAATAAGAAGTCTATTTCAGTTTCACTGAATTTCTCAAGTTTTTTATCTTATGTGTGTCTAATATGCTCATGCTTCTGACAGTCAGACAGTGCTGGAATTTGGTAAATATTACTGTCATTCATGCTTCAGTACCAGCTGGTCTACGGCTTGTTTCATGCACAAAGCCACAACTGTGGCATCGTCTGATGCAACTGACTGAGGCAGCTTCTCAGGAGGTGCGAGAGAAAACGGAAGCATTGTGGTCGCTCTGTTACATGCTAAGGCTAATCCCCAAAAGACCAGCCATTCCTTTAAATCTGCTGTCTTGAAAACAAAGTGGACTGCTTGAGATGCAATAGACTAAACAGCGGGATGTGACTGAAGGTCTTCTGCGTTTTCAGTTTCATTTGAAATGTGACTGAAACATCCCTGATTCAGCCACTCAACTAAACAGGATAATGTGTGTGGTTTGTATGTCATGTTATCTGTGCTTATAATGTTTAGGACAAAAACCTGAGAAAAAACTTTGACTGGTATTCTGGATGAACCAGCTACTACTTTTCAGCCCTGCATCACATACAGTAGTCCTACATCACAGAACCCAGGAAGTTCATTTGCAGTTTGCAACCTTCTACAGTGTCTATCTTGCTAAGGCCAATTTGATTATAATGCCTGACTAGGACTATGATTTTTTTTTTCCTATTGTGTTCTGCTTTATTCTTTGAGAATTTAAGGTGTTGTTATTCCCTTACATAATTGCGTTGGTTCTGCTACTTTTTGTTGTTTTGAATCTATTTCTCAGTGTAATGACATCTACATCTGATGTTCAGTATTTGTTTATTTCTCAGCTGTTGGCACACTCAGGCACCGTTCTTTCATTAGTCGTTCACTACACTCATTGTCTGGCTCACGATTTGGATATGTAAGCAATTGCATTGTCAATGCAGCGAGTCACATTGTCATATGTGGGAGACCATCCCCCCTGCTCTTTTGTGGAACTGCAAGCCTGACAAACTGGAGAAAAGCAACCCCTGCACATAATATTGACAGAGTAGATACAGACTGTCATGGGAATGAGAGAGTTGATGAGTTGATGCATGGAGAAACGCCTACGTACTGTCTTTAGAAGAATTCAAGGTGTGTTGCTCTTTGGTGCAATTTTGTTGTTTTTGTTTTTTTTCAAGTTTCACAGTCTAATGATGTAAACTTTAGGAAAAGCTCATAAATGTTGCAGTTTTTGCCTCTTTGTGGAACATGCAGTGTCATGGCATGATCTTTTTTATTAAGGCTGTCCCCAATGATTAATTGATCATTGAGTAATTGAAAATGGGCTTAATTTTTCAGTATTTAGTGTGGCCATCCTTTGCCTTTATTACAACTTCAATTCATTTCAGGAGATTTGCTTTCAGTATTTCAAAGAAATCTGCAGGGATAATTTTCCACACCTCCAAAGTTCAGTCTTAGAAGTTGGTTGCATTTTATGCTTATGTTGATATAGGTCATCCCAGACACATTCAGACACTACATTTACAAACACTACAAACAATATATCAAAAACACCGTGTGGCAAAAAATGCCTAAAAGTGGGTGCTTCCTGGGCGCTTTTCTCACTGTAGTTAAATATATATTCTCATGCAAATTAACAACTAATTATTGCTGATTCATTGAGAATGTAGTCTATGTTCAACTGATGTTTTTTAAATTTAATATCTGATTTTTTTAAAGTAATCAAGACAGCCCAACTTTTTATGTAACATTATTGGCTCAAACCTTGCAAAACAAAGCAGCACAAATGATTGACTATTGTTCTTTGGCATGTTAGAATGGTCTAGGTTAATATGTAGCAACAATAATCCTGTTGTTGATGGCCACAGGGGTAGTCAGTCATGTGGGCCTTTATAAGGCTGTTTAGAATGTGTCTTATGAAAGTCCATATGTATTACTAGGAGGCTTGCTCAAAAAGAAGGCCAAAACTCAATTAAAAATGCCAAGCTGCACTTAACAGTAGGTGTGATTCCAATGACGAGGAGTTAGGCTTAAAGGTTAGTGAACCTGCTGTGTTTATGCATTTCATCCCCTGTGACCCTTTAAGTGTACTTCTCCGAATATTGTGTACAGCTTAGTTTTGTGGCTTCCTTATTGCTGCTGCCCTTCCTGTTTTTGCAGACTTATGGTTTACTAATGATTTGTGTAAGACTTTAATCTGCTGTAACAGTTTTTTTTGTAATTGTTTAGATCGCTATCTTGATAATGCATTTCCATGTATTTGAATGTGCAGCAAGTTCCTACCAAGAAGGTAGCTGAAGGTGTAATTTTTTGATGGAAAGTTATTTCCATGTTCTTATACTTGTGCATTGTAGCTAGGGGCAAGGCTGGGTATTGGCAACAACTTTATGATACAGTATATCATGATATAAGAATCACAGTACAGTGTGATAAGATGTAACATTTGTGCAGGGATTTTAAAATGTGCTCAAGAAAAAAAATTCAAAATAATGCGTTCGTTTGCACGCTTCTGCACACTGAATATAGCAAAAAATAAAATCGTTAACTGGTACGAGTGGCTTCTGTAACTGTGTAGCAGCACTTAGCCAAGTAGCTAAAATAGCAGCATATTTTACTATTATTGTAAATGCAAAACTGTTTGTCAGAACCATTATACTCATATGTCTTAAATTAGTGCAGAAAACACTTTATACAAACAGTACAAACCATGCTAACATTAGCCTCATTACCTGGGTGTTTGAGCCAAGGATGTTTGAAATGTCAGTTACAATCACATTTGCAGTGCCTCGATCATCTTTTGTTGTCTAGTCCATTGCATCTGAAGTAGTCTATTTTGTTATCGAGGCAGCAGACAAAGGAAGTATCTGCCTTTTGAGGTTGGCCTTAGCCTAACATGGACACCAGACCAATGAGACCTGGCTGAGCAACAAGCCATGGACCCACTGGTACTGAAATGTGAATGTAATATTTTCCAAGTTCCAGCAGTGTCTATCAGTCAGAGACACTCGTCTGTGGGATGCATCTGTGAGACAAATGGCTTAAGAAATTGGTCAAAGCTGAAGTTGACTTTTTATTTGCATTGCCTGTTCCAACTTAAAAGGTGCAGCAGTTATATTCATACAAGCGCCTGAACAGAATTTTTTCAGGTGTGTGAATGTAACTGCTGGTCCATTTAAGGTGGAATGGAAATTTCAAACAAAAAGCTGGAGAATAAGAAGCACGCTTCAGCCTTGTAGAAATTCAGACCTGAAACATCATTCAGCACTGTTTTTGTCAGGTAATCATTGAATGGTTTTCTACATTTGAATCTGCATTTTTTTTTTTGCTGAATCTGATGAATGTTTAAATTTCAGATTTAATTTTGACCAGGTATACTTCCCACTTGTAATTGTAGTGTGATTCTGGAGTTTGGGAAAGTGACTGATTGTAAATCCTCCTTTCTTGTACAGTTATCTGGCGGACCAGTGCTGGAATGGCGGCTGCATCTACCTGATCATGTTGCGTAGGATCAAGCGCAAGGCCCCTCTCCCTCCGTGCAATGGCAGCGGCAGCAACTGCGCAGAGACACCAATCGAACACTGCGGCAGCGTCTCCTCAGAGCCTGCAAGCAGCCCCACTCAGAATGGCAAGCGAACCCGCAAATTTGGCGTCATTTCCCGTTCCTCCTTCACTAGAGACAGCAAGGATAGCAAGGACAGTCGGGATTTTGAGCATGAGAATGGCTATAGTTCCATGGAGACAGAGGTCACGACCCCAGAGACCAGCACCCCGTTGGATACGCCGACTGAGGAGAGGCCAGTCTTGGGTCCCTCAATGACGATACCCAATCACATGAAGGTTGGGAGCACAGCTACTTTGCCCAGCCGCTCCTACTCACGTCTGTCGGAGAACTACAAGACTGAGTCCATAAGCAGTGAACCTTCTAGCCAGGTAGTACATTTTAAGTTTACTGACCAGTCAGATGACCAAGCCAATAAATGCATACTTTAATGGCACAGTATTGGCTACATTATTGTTATTGTTAAGTGCTGTCAAGCCTGTCTTCTCTCTGGGTCTTCAGGCTACTGAATGGCTTGTTCATGATTCCTCTGATTATATCTGTCCATCTTGTTGCTGGTTGTCCGTCCAATCATAATGGTGTTTTCCAGTGAATCGTTTTTTCTTAGAATATGTCCAAAACAAGAGAGCTTCAGTTTGGTAATCTGGATTTGGAGTGAGAGGTGAGGCTTGATTTGTTTGAGGATCCATTTGTTTGCTTTCTTTGGCGTCAAAGGTATTCTCAAAAGTCTTCAACACAGAAGTTCAAAAACATTTACATTTTTTCCTGTAGTGTTTGTTTATTGTCCAGCTTTCACATCCATAGAGAATCACATGAAAGATCATAACCTGGATAATAAAAAAGTTATTTTACCATTTTATGGTAATTGGCAGCCTAGTACATCTTACCTTAATTGAATCGATTTTCAATTACATTAACTTCAATGTTGTTAGTGTGCACACTACAGATCTTTAAAAAATACAATAACATAATCAGACTTGGTATTAGCAGATACTCTGTATTGAATTGGGGCTTGAGCTGGGTATGAAAATTCAATACTTTTATGAGACCAACTGGATTATACTAGTACAGTTGAATAGCAGAAAATATCAAATTGCAATACTGAAGTAGTCTTAGCATCCGTGAACCAAGACGCATGATCCAAAATCTAGACTGCTGATTGGCTGTAAGAATGCTATTAACATTTATTAGCATTTTGTTGTGGTCTGTATATGTCCTCACTTTCAGCACCTTACACTCATTTCTGGTTTAAGCCACACTTTTAATTTTGGAATTGAAAAGAAATTACCAGAAAAGTATGGTTCAGAAATTGTTATTGAAATTAAATTGTCTGTATTGGCATCAGTATTGGGGAAAAAAAATGTAATGATACCCATCCCTAATCAGGATTGGGGGCAGAAAACTTGGTCAGGACATCTGACTGAAATTACAAAGCACTCCAGAGGAGCACCCCAGATACAAACCTTCTTTTCTAAAAGATCCGATGATTATACGTTTCACAGATGGTGTATTTATTACTAGTGTTACTGCATGGCTGCGAGGACGACAAGGCACACTTATTTGCTCAGGGACCTAAAATAACCCAAGCAATTGGTGTCTCTTATGGGGAATTGCAGGTGGCTTAGAGAACACATTAAAGGAGTCCTTCACCAGTTTCAGCACTTCAGAGCTTGGAGAAATTGTGCAGAGTAATGGAAACTTTTAGTTTACCATGACATTGAAAGGGGTGGTGACAAAGGTTGAGAGTTTGTGGGTTTAATATACTGGTTTAATAACATCCCTTAGTCCACACTGCAGGTAAAATCCAGTATGTATTCAGTACATAAAAATGTTCAGACTATAGGTCACAAAAAAGAGAATCGACGAAACAAAAAAAATTACTGGCAAATAGATTATTAGAATCAGTCATTAATGTTTAGTTTTGTTTTATACTAAGATGAACATTTGTTTGTTAGTTAGTTAGTAGGGTTAATTGCCATATAAATAATTGCGATTAACAATTGAATTGTCTTTTTTGTTATTTGTATGCAGCTATTGACGTAGAATTCTAAAGCAACCAAATTGGCTGTCTAGCCATCAAGTCTTAGTAGCTCCCAACTGACAACAGACACCATTCGAGCTCAAATAAACAAGCATTACTGCCATCTCAAGGTTTTATAGCACCAAGTTAGAAGTTAGAACATTTATTGTATTCATAAGACCCATGACGTCTTAATGAATGCATTTTCTGCTTTATTTTATTTACATGTATTTGCTTCAACTCAACAGATGAAAACACACCCAATTCATATTTTGTTAGTTTCAGTAGAAACAAACTCACAAGCTTGGAATATATTGCAGTCAGGTTTAATAATTGCGATCAGCTTAAATAATAGCAGTCAGGCGATTATGTAATAAATGTGACAAGCATGTTAGATGTTTAACAAACACTCTGCACCCAAAACAGAAGGTAAATCTTTTTTTTTTTTTTTAAAGGAATAGTTATGGTCGGTAATCATATCATTCCATACAGAAGAAAAATGTACATATATTTCCTCATATCCAGAATATGTAAACAATCTGTGCCCATAGGTATAAGGCCATAGTCTGATGCTTGTTATTTTCATTGCTCAAAAGGCCTTTTCTTTCCCAGTGCAATCTTAATGAAGGTACCCAGCAATGTAAATTTAACTGGTGAAATCTTGTATTTGACGAGGCTGAGACCACTGCCGAAAATGCTTCTTTTTTGCATTCTTTTCTGATTTAACACAAAGTTTTTCATTACAAATTACATGATCAGCATTACAATTTAAGTGAAAAGTAGAATCTTTGAATGTTCACATACATTTCAGAATTTCTTAGCATTTGGTATGTCCCCCTTTAGCTTTAATTACAGAGTGCACTTTAGCTGGCATGTACTCTGAAAGTTTGTGCAGAAGCTTCTGATCAATAGATCAAAACCACCTGAAAGTCATCTAAACATCTGCTTCAATGTTTTGTACAAAGGCCTTAATATAATCGGTATCTCACATTTACTTCAATCTGAATCTGACCTAGAAATTGCAAAATCTTTCTTTCTTCTTCATTTTGTCATAGCTTTTTGTTGTAAAATTTTCAAAAATCTAAAACTTTGTTGTTTATTTACAGGTGTAAATGAAAAAAAAAAACTACAGATTTCAGTGTGGATTTTTGAACCCACTGTGTCCCATGCTGTGTCTTTTGTCAACAGCAGATTCAATTTCTCCTACATCAGTAGAATCATTGAAAAGATACTTTACTTTAATTTAGACACTCTTTGCAAATAGAGTAGTTTATGCAGCCCCACTGTCTTTCTTGACAGCCTTAAAAAGCAGTGGGTTGATGCTAATCATGTAATTATTTTGGACCCCACACTGTGGCTCAGTGCATATGTTTCTGATCTAATCGAGCCTTAGAGAACGTCTGTGGCGTTCCCTGGAGCACATAGGCCTTGTGATGTCTGAAGGAGGCTCGCTAGCTCAAAATAACCATTCTGGCTTCTCAGGCAGATGAGTTCATGTGCTAGCGGTTGTTCATAGCAGCTCAAATGGATCACACCAGAAGTTCAAGCAGTTTGATCTTGACCAATCTCATGGGATTTCAAAGGAGAAAGACGATTTTGGTTCCGTGGAACAAGTGGAGCAGAAGCTTTTTATTTCTTTATTATTTTTTTTGGACAAACCACTTTAAAGAACCAGGCCCAGGGTCTGCTTAACATTATAAATGTCTCCTTTTTTACAGCAAACAGAATGAAACACAGGTTTCTCACACAGCCTTAGCAAAAACCCAGCCACTGGCTAAGCTGTCTGGAAGCTGTTGAGCAGGCTTACATTTTTCTGGGATTTTAGTGCCCTGTTCTGTGGAATTTTTGTTTTTGTTTAGCACTTTTGCTAACGAAAGACATGTCATGAATAGTATTTAGTAAAGAGGTTTCAGCAGGTAGGCTGCTGTATGTGTTTAAGACTTAACTATGAAACCCATTTAAAGAGGACTGAGGTCAGAACAAAACATCACCTTAAATCATTTTTGTATTTGGTCATATAATAACTAGTCTACAAACATAACATATTCGTTTATTTAGTGCAGGGTTCCTCATGCCTCATCCGTGAATGCAGAAAAAAGAATCCGTTAAGCCACATACTGGTGGGGTGCATGCCTATAGTTGTGTTCGGGGCGTGTGGAGCAACGTCGTGGGAATGTGGAGGGAAGGAGGGATCCGGCTGGTTAATGTGAGCACTCAGGCTTGTAGTGTCAGTGATTCATCCTAGCCGGCAGCCTTTCATTATAAGTCACCTCTCTTCCCACCAAGTTCTATAGAAAAGGCTAGTGCTAACATGTGAACACATGCTGAAGGAGTCTGATTGTTTGCTTATCTGTCAGCAAGTCTAAGTGTTGTTCACTGAGACTTCTAGCTTTCTCAGGCTCTGCATTCAAAAAACGCTTTCACTCTACAGTGTCAGTTTAAAGCAGAATAAAGACAAACCTCAGTGCTAAATCAACAAAGCCTTTTTTGTAGGCTTGCTGCTCATTGCAGGTGGGAAATAATAATATATTATCATTTATCATGTCACAGAATGCTTTTCTGAGTGTCATGAGAATCTCCAGTACTTCCAGTCCGCTGAACAACTGAATGTTTCATGAAAATGGGACCAAACATAGAGAACCTGTTAACAACAACGAGTGGTGATGCATTTTGTCCATTCCAACTTGTTTGCAAACCTCAGAAAAAGCAGACAATGTGACCAATATTACGTCTTCTGAAAATGTCTTGAGGAATTGTGATAATATATTTTTACCATATCCAGAGGTTCTTTAACTTGCGTATAGGGCCTGACGCTACAAGTGGACGTGGGCCCTGCAGATGTAGTTAAATTCAATAAAATCAGTATAAAGCAATAAGATGCAACTGAGCTCCCTCTCGGCTGATGTAGAAATATTTCGCATCAGTAAGCATGGAAAGAGAGCTAACAGTCAGCAGAACGAAACACTTCTGCTCACCAGACTATTGACAGCATCCAAAAACTCAAAACTTACGTTAATCGTCTTTATTTGATTTCTGCTAACATATCTAGCCTAGTGATATCGTAAATTGAAAATATCGTAAATATCGTAAATATCAAAATTTCACCTTGTACCTTTTAGCTGAACTGAAACATGATAAATATACAAAATAAATATTTTTTGATGCAAAGCATGTCATGGACCTAGCCTGTAACTAACTAACTCACTCACTCATGTTTATCGTGTTTGTCCACATGAGGGAGCTACCGGCACTCTAGGGAGAATTCTCTGTGAGCCGCTAAGAGAATGAGAGAGAGAAATGCATGGTTGTTTCTGATGTAGTCCTATAGAAAATTAATGGAGACTCCTCAGGACAAACGGCATGTGCCAGGCATATACTGGAATGCATGTCTAGAAATATTATGCATTCTCAGTGTGTGGCCATCAGCCACCGTCCACAGAATAAAGCGTAATGATAAAAATTGGTTAAAACTGTTAAAGCTAGCTAGAGAGATGGAGAAAACCTCTAAAAAGCATATGGGGACGGGGATTATATGATAAAAAAATAAAGTTACTTAAAAAAGACGCAAAGATACAAAGAAATGAAAGTACACAATTTGTTTGGATATCGGAGTGTGGAACCGTAAGGCTGAAGTGCAGGAGGCTGAGTTAGCAGGTCCATTCGGTCTGATGGTACGCTAAGCCTATAGATGGCTGGCTTAACGTTAATGTACTATGACACCCTGGCTAATTATTAGCTAGCTAACTAACTAGCACTCCAGTTCTCAGTTAAGCTACAGCGCCTTTAACATGTTCATCCTAGAGCTGGGCGATATGGCCAGAAATGTTATCACGATAAACAAGATTCATATCTTTCGGTATTGATACATATCGCGATAAATGTCAAATCATTATTTCTTTCAAGTTTGAAGGCTGATTTTTGCTCCTGGGTGGTTAATTGCTATTTTAAACTATCCTATATGGTCGGAACACGACAAACACTCACCAAACAGTGGAACATTTCACAGATCTGCATGGCTGCAGTTTTTGTAATAGTCGTAATTTAAGAAAGAAAAGAGTATTTTTAGCTGTCTGGTGCGAGTGCTAGGCTATCCCGTTAAAAATGCTAAACAAGTGGCCAACAACAATGCTAAACTGTTTAGTTTCTCAACAACGTCAACTTAGTACGAACAGCAAACGTTAGCTTGCTCGGTACGTCAGTGATGGGTCACACTGCCTTACTGCCATCGCTTCTACCACATCCATGTCAGAGCATATCGCAGTATTCAAACACCAGCTAGCAACATCTGGATTTCTCTATCGTAGTAGTTTAAGGGGTGAACCACAATATATCTAACACCAGACGAGTCCTCCTTTTAGGTACGTTTAAACTGAAAGCGGTGCTTTTGTGTCTTGTTTGATCTACAGTAACATCAATTTGCCGTGCTGTGCGAGTGACAGAGCGCTGCTTCAAGTTAGCCAGCTGCTAAAAACAGCTAGTCTGGAAAGGTAGCGCTCTCCCAACTCTCCAATGCCTCACAGCTTCCTCAGTTTACTTTCATTTAAATCAGAACATTTTTTATCGCTCTATCGAGGGAAAGTTATATCGCGATAATTATCTTTATCGTTTTATCGCCCAGCCCTAGTTCATGCACATGTATTTTAAAGAAATAAACTGTGTTTACTGTTGTTGGAAAATATACATGCACTTTGACAGCAGATGGCAGGCTTAGTCCCAGTTGGTGGGATGGGAGGTCACTGTGGTTGTAATGGGCTGGTCCAAACAGAAGTCCAAGGCTGACTTCAGTCCCCAGTTTCCCCTGCTTTATACGTTATATCAAGGCAATTTACAGAACTTGTCTTAGTCCTCAACTCACTGTTACAACCTCTCATTTCTCCCAGAGCTTCTTCACATCCATGTAGCTTAATTGCCGATGGTAAGGGATTTGCCTGTTTCCATGACATTGTACACTTTGCAAGGAAAAAGCTACTTCTAAAGCTGTTCAAGGATGCGTTGATGTAACCATGTATGGTTTTTAAAAGACATCTTGAGAATGATGGAGGTGGGGAGGTTCACCTTTTTGTATCTACAGTCATTGCCCAGTTTATCAGCTCCACTTACCATTTAGATGCTCTCTGTAGTTCTACAATTATAGACTGTAGTCCATCTGTTTCTCTGCGTACTTTGTTAGTCCCCTTTAACCCTGTTCTTCAGTGGTCAGGACCCCCACAGGACCACCACAGAGCAGGTATTGTTTGAGTGGTGGATCATTCTCAGCACTGACATTGTTGTGGCACATCAGTGTGTGTTAGCACGTGGATCAGGCACAGCAGCATTGCTGGTGCTCAATTTTTTCTTTAAACATAAATCCACAGCTCATCTAATCATCTGAAAGCCACAGCCACAAAGACAGGACAGAATTGTCTTCTCTTCAGCAGTTAAATACATGTTAAAAGTAGAATTTTTATTTTTCGATAAATATATTTCAATGTTGAACTTCAAAAAAATATAATACTACATGCTGGTGGTTTGCATCAGTGACACTTTTTTGTCCTTGTATCTGAATAAAACACTGCAGAGGCTTTTCCAATGGGACAATAAATAAAAGTAGCCCTTCTTTGTCTGAACGGTCTGTAATAATGTCCTTAAAATTCTCAACTTTTGAAATCCAGTCAGTGAGGAAGACGTTTTTAGCTTTTTAGCTATAGCTGAAAACTGGTGCTCTAGCTGACGCCTCCAATGGTAGTGAATAAAAAATACCTTCATTCTGGAAAATGTTTTCTTCCAAAAAGTACTTCTTATTCTTTTTAAACATTTTTTGAGCTAGGCAGCTGGCACTGACTTCCTAAATGCATCTCTTACATCCGCCAAACAGCATCAGAGCAGATATTTACAATAAATCCGACCAATCAGCAGTCACGGACATGAATGACATGTAAAAACATAACCATTGGTATATGTGTGTGGGTGGGTGAAGGGTAAAAAAAATGGCAACAGAGGCTGTGACTTACTCAGGGGTGCCCCTGGACTTAAGCATAAGTAATCTCATGCATTAAATCGCCCATGACTACATCACACACCCTTAACTAATCTCGTCCATGTGTTTTTGTTTTGTTTGGGTTTTAATTTTGAAGTGAAGTTTGTATTCAGACAGCTCAGAAGTGTAAATGTCTGCAGTGTGGACTGTTTATGGTGGAATATGAAAACTTGGAATATCTGCAGCGCCCCTGTTTTGTGTTTAAACTAGCCACATTTCATTTAAGCATCTCTACATAAAATGAACGAATGGGATGCTACCACAAGCATGTACAACATACACTCCTTTGACCTTTTTTACTTGTTTTTTTACTTGATGTGACTGTATTATTTATGAAAACACAAAGATCAGACCGGTATCAGCCAATATTCAACATTAAAGTAAGCAAAAAAGTAGGGACGTCCCTACAATTTAGCTAGAGGCTAAACATAAAGAAACCAAAACAGACCCTTTCTTTTAATTTCTGATTTAGATTGTATTCATGTACTGATGTTGTTATTTCAGCAAATGTCTCTAAACCCGCAGTCAGTCTAAGTGTGTTACTCTGTGAGCCTTCTCAGGCTTTGCTTTCAAACTTGGCTTGAGTCTCACATGTTGTTATAAAGCGATATAAAGATAACCCTAAGAGTTACACCAGCATAGGTTTCTTTTTCTTTTTTGTAGGCTTTCTTCGAATGCAGATTAGTGTCATTGCATCCCGCAGCTGGCATTGGATTTAAGCAGTTAGGTTAAGCGTTACGCTGTGCCAGATGAAATCAATAGCCAGCTTATTTTTAGACCAGTCTCACTATGATTGTCTTTCTAAATTCATGGGCGTCTATTTTCAGTATTACCATGAGAAAAGCTTTGATCCTGCGCAGCTAAAAATGGCAAGGCGGATCGCCTTAATCCGCAAATTGTACCTGAACTTGTCTTTCCTGTAAGAATGATTCAGGAATATTTGGTAGTTCTTGCAAAGCCAGTGCAGAGATATTTTTAATTCTTTCTTGATGTTACCTTTATTTCTTACATGTTTATCATAAACAGATGCAGGATATAGGCCTAATATTCCATTTTGTTTTATAAGAGATGTAAGGCGGCTTTACTGCTGCAGGTAAATATGGTTTACTTCCTTGCATTCTTGTTTCTCCTCTTCTTCTTAGTGTCAGATGTGACAAGGAGGCGGTGAGAGTGGGATTTAAAATGGAGAGTTGAAACCCCCCATTCTGTGGTATAATTGAACACTTTTGATGTGAGTAGATTAGCATGAAAAAGAAGGGCCATAGCATTCTCTGTTCCTTTCATGTGTCCGGGCCAGGTCAGTACATCAGATTAATGGAAAGGGGTGGCGAGCAGGACCACGTTTATTTACACATGATGGAGATTACAGTAGCTGTAGTAGGTGTTCTGGGGGTGCACCTCTGAGCATTTTGTTGAGTAAAAGCTATCTGTAAATTTGTGCTTTAGTGTAAAACCAGTGCTGACTACCCTGGGGCTGAGGTAGACCAGTGGATTGTGTTGTACCACTGTAATGTATTACAGACACTGTAATACTACCTTCTTCCTATACTAGATACTGCATGATGCTCTACACAGGTTGCTTTAAAGTGCCATTCTGGAACATTTAAAAGTAGCTACTGATCTGGTACCAGGTATCAGCATCGGGCCAATACCAGCAGAAAATGCTGGATCAAATATTGGTAGAGAAATAAAATTCTGTTACAAATCTAGCTAATAGCTCCCCCTTCTGGATCATTTTCAGCCTGTTTAATGTGAGTGAGTGAGTCTTTAGTAGTGCTGACAAAATGTAATAATAACACATTCACGCAAAAACACCATTAACACATTCTCCTAGTTTTACCTCTCGAACCATCTGTAATTCCAGCCTAAAGACCAGCTGCCTGTATGCTGTTTCTATGACTACATTGTACCCCTCTTGTTCAGTTACAGCTTTTAAACAAAGAATTTCAGTTGATATGTCTCTTGATAAAGTTCCAATTTCTGCGTTGTGAGTGTATTTATCACTGAAATACATCCAGCAAGATACAGTGCTGATGCTAGTAATATCAGTAATATCAGTAACATTAAAAGCAGAGGATACGTTCAGTGCATGCTGCACTGTGCTTGTAGGAGAGCTATGGATAACTCAGTGAACATCAAACTAGTAAAAGCAACAGGAAAGCAGAAAACTACAGTTCCCATAAAACCATAAGAAACACTGCGGTATAAAAGTGGGATGCTGCAGTCATTGAAACTACTACAAAATTGAAATGTGCAGCCACTGTTGCTCTCACTGGACGTTGGTGATGGAAATTGGAATCTGCATTCACTCTGTTTTCATCTTCACTCTGTATTCATATTATGTTTACGTTCACGTCATATGAACCTTATTGATTTATTGAAAGTAATATGCTCTGTTTAAGCTTTTGTCTGCTCATATAGCTGTAACAATTTTATTTTACCTTCAGCTTTTCCAAGCATAAATGTCTTTTCCAAATATTTTCTGCAATTCAGTAAACATTTTGTGTTTTGATGAAAAATATTATGATTTTATGTGTGTACAGCTGTTCAAAGCTGTGTTTACTAGTCATGTACTGGCCATATTTTTTGAGTTATGCTAAAAATTGGCTTAAATTAGTCACTATCAAAACAGTTATTACTATACATTTGGTAAAGGTTTGGTAGTGTTATGATTATTTTGATATTTTGTCAAAATGGAATATTCGATCATTTAGTTTAATAGAATAAAAATAATTAAGGTATAGAGTCACTAAAAGCAAATGATTTTAGTCTAAAGTCCAAGTCAGTTAAAAGTCTGAAATGGATTTTCAACTTTGACTTTGAACCAATTCAGTAGGATGACCTGTATACTGGTCAAAATTCTTCCTAAGGTATTAGTTACTTTCGGTACCCATCGGTATGCTACAAATAAGTGCAGATAACACAACGCGCGAACAGCACCTAACATGCTAACATTAGTCCTTTTAGCGTCAGGTTAGAATCAGGAATCTTTCAGTAATGCCTCATCTCCAATTATGTAGTCTACAGTCTAAGTTAATGTTACTCCAGGTTTTTATTGAGGGAGTGAAGGTTAAAGAGACATATGGAAGGAACCGCCGGTCTCTTGGGGTAACAGTAGCTGTTAGCCTTTAGCATAGCAGCCCGCTAGCTGCGCTTCTGTCTCTTCTTGGGCTGCCTGTCTCAGCTGAAGGGGCATTCTAGAAAAATAGTAAGTACAGAAAGTAACAAAAATAGGTTTCTTAAAGGGCCGATATCCTGGTAAACCTTTTTTTTTCTTTACTTTAAATTTTCAATACTGTTTGCTGCTGTGTCCATAAAGTCCATATACAGAAATTAACTGCCCATTTCGAATTTGTGTTGATGTCATGAAAACCAACACTTTAAATATATCCTCCCATTCAGCATATAGCAGTTAAGCTCCAGTCATTGTTGTTGAAGTGTTTCAGCCCAGGCTACTTTTTAAATGAGGCGCAATACAGGACTGCCAATCAGAACCAAGGTCATTTACATATATAAGTCTTAAAGGTACAATAACAAACACATCCTGTTTAATTCTAAGGGATAGCAAGAGGTTGGAAATGGTGATGTAAAAATTCATTATGGCAAACCCACACAAATGTCAGAAGTCGACCTTGTGAAAAAAAAAAAATTAAATGCAAGAAATATCAACAATAAAAGGATACATTTTAAGATGCTTTTATTGGAGGGGAGAAAAACAAATATATATCAAGGTAATGGCCGCTACTGTAAGATTATGTATCAGAAGGGGGATAAATGGTATTGGTGCATCCCTAATGCAGAGCAAGGAGAGGTCAGTTTTTTTTTTGCCTGCTGAAAGACCTAGAAAGTTCTTCTAGAATGGTCCTCTACTTCCAGTGACCATAATGGCAGCAGACACACTGAGATTAATGAAGCGTTGCTTAGGACAGTTTAAGATGGCTGGAGAAGGATTGGGCTTCAGTAGCTGTCAGAGGCAGGTGCTTCTAAAAGTCTCCCACTTTATTTATAGAGCTCTCCAAAAAAGGAAGCAGCCTGGATCAAAAACGGATTCAAGCAAGTGGGATGGAAAACACATCAGTTTGCTTTCTTTCTAATCACCTCGAATGTAGTTTTAGAGATGATGTTTCCTTTTTTAGGATGCTGCAGTAACAGACGTGCTTTGAGCAGACACTGATGTTTTTGCTGATGAGCGGTAATTGGGGAAGTGGGAGTTTGGTGTCTGTCAGAAATGTTGTTAGTAGTTCTTCACGCATGAGCCATTGCCAGTGCAGAAAAATACTTTGACAACCATAATCTAATTTAAGCCCATGAAACAGCTGGTGCTTGGTGGATCAGGGGTTTGGTTTGAGTGTGATGAAATTGTATCCCTGACTGATTGTTCCTCCAGGAAGAAAAAGCCTGACTCCTTTGAGCCTGATTTAACCTGTGGTGGAGGAAATACACTGCCCTTCAAAAGTGTGGGAACACCTTGTGTTCATTTGAAATTGTTAATATAAAACAGCCATAATAAAATCGGTAATTCAATACACATGTATGGCCCCACACATTAACAGAATTGTTTTTTTACTTTATTTGAAAACACTGTCTGTTTATGCAATGGTTTTGACTGTTATGTAGCTTTAAAAGTTACTTGTGATTATTATTAATGACAAAATTAATTATTTATTGAACGTTGGAGTATATATTGTACTTTCTTCCAGTTTGTTAGAGCAACAAGACACTTGATGCCTTGCCTTACAGGAATATTACCACAGTTAAGTGGGTTTTATACCACACTCCTCATCATGCCTAACAACACTTAACTGTGATTTAAGGATATGAAAAGTTTGAATGCTGTGGATAGACAGGAGAATAAAATGTATGGGGTATGGCATAATTCCCAAGAAGACAACCAGTTGATCACTAGCTAGCATCACAGTTGTATTTATTAGCCTCTCAGTGGCTATCAGTCAGGATTTGTTAAGCGTCTTAGGGATTCTGAGTATTTGTATGATGTATTTGCATAATGCATGCTGGGTACTGTAGTGAAATTCTACTAAATTGTGAATTCTCTACAGCTGCCCCTTTTAGATTATTGCAGTGCAAAGCTGCTCATTTATGAAAAACATTATCAAGAGCTAGATGTGCTGTCTGAATAAGTTAGGGTTATTAATTAAGATTCTTACTCCCTCCCGGTCTTCCTCTTATCTCTTTTTCAGCCTAGAGAGGGAAGTCGTATCTGGAAGATGCACATGGTGAAGGGGCAGGACGGCCTGGGCATTCAGATTACGGGCGGCCGTGGCTCTAAGCGCTCTCCACACGGAATCGTGGTGGCCCACGTGGAAGAAGGAGGAGCCGCTCAGAGGTAACATCCTGCTCTCAAGCTCCATCGTTAAGAGGCAATCATGTGCTGTCGTGGCAACCGCGGGCGCCGTGGTGACACTGTTTCATCAACGTTTTATCCATATGCAAAGCGTCATGGTGACTCGAGTGCACTCTAGGACACTCATTAATCTTCAAAGCCACTGCAAAATCCACGCTTAGGCCAGTTTGAAATATACAGCCGTATTGCCACATTTTTAGCAGCAGTGTTATTCATTACTGACTTGTGGAATAATGATTAGCTGTGTTGAGTATCAAAAAATGGCACCCTGAGATTTCCAAACTGGCTTTAATACAGTGGGCCAGATTTATGTACGTGAGCAGGGGCAAAATGTGCCTTAAAACAGTTGTGCAGTGTGCTTTAAAGTAATGTTCAGTTTATAAAAGCAAACCATGCATAGGCCTGGTTACTTCCTGCTCTGTGCTTTTTAGAGGTGCAGGGTTTAAAAGGCACAGTGAAGTAGTGAAGCTATCAACAAGCTCAGGACAAAAGGGAAAATGAAAGTCCTGTGATGGAGAGATATGGTTGTTAGGTTCTTTCCCACCAAAACATTGCGCAAGCACGTAATTCTTCTCCAGCTCAAAACATTGGGGGTTTGGGAAACAGTAACAAGCATTTTGAGTGCATATTACGGCCACATCAAGGCAGATTTTGCGCTGCTCTCTCTCACAAACATACAACTGACTCTCTTGCGTTGAAATAATCTATTCTTTTGCAGGTGTTTATTCTTTCAGCAATTTTTCAAAGCCTCTGTTTCTGTGTAGTAACTTTGACTGTTGCCTTCATTTCCCAACAACAAAAAGTCTCCCATCACAATGTATTTCAGACACTGCCAGAGACTCTGACTCTATTAGCACTCCGGTTGCATGTTAACTGACTTGCAACTCGACTCAAGCTCAAATTAAATTTCTTCATAACTAAATTGTTAATAGTTAAACCAAGACAGTGAGAGTGGTTTGACCTGAAATGCTCAATTCTGGAGAAGCTTACTGATTCCCAGTTGTTCACAGTGGTGGTGATGTGTTTAATGTTTTTAGATAAAGTTTTGGCCTAAAACACATCTTTTTAAATACATTCATTGTGGAGAGGTACATACAGGGAATTCTAGGGAAAAAATAGCCCCTGGATTAATTACCCTTTAAGGCACAAACAAAACTGATTCAATTAGGAACCATGAACCTAAACACTAAATTAATAACAGTCATGAGCCGTCATTGGTGCAGTGCTGTTCTCCTGCAGCTTGAGCGTAGCGAGGTTCGATCCGGCTTCAAACAACAAGGCTTTTATTTCAGAAATTTCTTCATTCCGATGGACAGAGTGAAAGCTGCACACAGTGTTCAGAGAAAAGAGGCAAAAAAACTTGAGAGTTGGCTAGCATGTAGTTCGGATAACAAGTATGCTAGCTAGCTCAATGCTGTCAAAGTTGTCAGCTAATATAACCAAAGTTTTAGCAAGTTACAGATCACATTCCTTTAAAACTTCAACTGGATTAGTTACTGCACTATAGCATGCATGCTAGTGCTTGCTAGCTAGCATGCATGCTATATACAATACAGACTAACCAACCATTGAGTTGTTTTGCCTCTTTCCTTAAAACGCTGCATTAACTACTAATGTACAGACTCAAATATTTCATAAGACTTGTTATTTAAAGCCTTGTTGAACATGACTGGCTTTTCCCAGTGAACAAAGGCCATCCTTGGACATCCAAAATCGGTTTAAAAATATTCAGTCAGATGGGACCATAAAATGAACGTCAATGGACGTCCAAAATCTCAAGTTTTCAAAGTTGGTTCGTTAGTGACCTATTAATAATGTCCTCGTCCAACCAAAATCAGTTTTAAAAGTTAGACAAAGAATGTCTTCTTGTTTGATGTTTACTTTGGAAAATGTGTTAGCTAACTACATAAAGATTTGAAATTGTATTAATACAAATTCTTACTTTAAAATGCATTCTTTATTTTAATCTGTATTATTATGATGGACGTAAATTGATGCAGTAGATTAGAAGTGAATTATCTTCTTGTCCATTGTAAGGTAATTGTGTAAACAGTTAAAGGTTCTTTAAAAATAAGTTTAATACTGACATAATTTTTTTTTCAGCATAAGCACTAGTTCAGCAGCACCTAGATTACCACAGTTCAAAAATTGTGTTGAATGGACTATAATTGGAAAAACAGTCACAACAAACGTGACAGATGGAGAAAATTACTCCAGTACTAGGAGTGCATGAAAACATAATTATCCCAGTTTTCCAATTTAAGTTTTAACAAATGAGCAATCTGAGTTTTTGCTTCAGGAGTTCTTGAGTGGGATTTGCACCCAAGTCACTCCAAACTCGACCCTGACTTAAACCCCACCCCACATACTCAAGACTCTGTTTGCACTTGCACCTCAGAGATTAGACTCCAATGAATCAACTTGATCTCCCTCCGACTACCTAACCCCCTAGCTAAATTAGCCAAACCTATATGCAATCAGCCACACTTCCAAGATTTCCACCCGTTTTTTTGCTTTACTCCATGTATTTGGTACATAAATTGCACATTTAGGCTTGTATGCCAGTTTCATACGTAACACATGGGCAGAATGTATCTTGTTTGCACCCGAAAATGGTCCTTAATGTATAGATGTGTGAATGAAAGTCTGTGCTGTATAGGATTACACTATAAACCGCTAATATATCAGACTTATCCTCGCACTTATTCTGTGACTTATACAAACACAAAAATGTGGCACCACACTTATATGCAGCTACAACTGACAAATGTTAAACTGTGGGGAATTCCTATATCCCTTTAGTTCCTGCACCCCGTCTTTTCCCCCTCTATCCACAAACATCTTGCCGACTACGCCTAAACACAGACTGTGTTTAAAGCTGTAACATGTTACGGAATTTGCTGACTTGCTTCTCTTTGCGAATCATTAAACCACACGTTGGCAGAGGCTTGCAAAAGCACATCAACTGGATTGTAATGAGCCAAGAACTGCGTTAGATTTAGATCACTTGTCTCCAAACATTTGAATTGAGCCCCCCAGGTAATATTCTAAGTTAAGGAGGAACCGTTATGAAAGAAAAATGAGGCTTTGCGGTTTTTGCCTTGAAATTATTTTACAAGCCTCAAAAAAGTTCCCTGAGTTTAAGATATATGAGCCCATGAGAAACCAAGAGTCTGTCTGAAGAAAATATATGCAGCCCCTTTAGAGCCCCCGCAGTGAGAGTGGGTTATTTCTAGTGAGGTCACACAGGATCGCCATGATTGGGCCTCATTGTTAGGATATAACATTTTAAGTTTGAAATGGATTATTATATGGAACCGCAGCCCACTGAAAACAATAGAAGTGCATACTTCATCCACCTAGATTCTGTTGTGTTGTTTAGGAGAACCTTTTTAAAGAACACAGAGACATCCATCAAATCACTGCTCGTTTATTCTGAGAGCCTGTTCCAGCAGAAGGATCTCACTGTAACGGTTCATGATGGCAGTAGTTACTTCCTTGTCCTATGCAAGTATGTAGCAATGCTGGGGATTTCTTCTGAGGTCTCTTCTGTGAGAGATCATTGAGGCTTTAGGCCAATTGGACAATCCCATCACACTTTTTTGCCACTGGTTGATTTTACCGCAGGAAAATTATGCTGTCCTGGACTCTCGACCACGGATGGCTGTGGCATCCCCAGGGATCAAACTTACAATCTACTAACGATAAGCCCAGTGCTTAGACGGTTATGCCTGTATGTTTACCTTTCAAATGAGAAAGTGAATCATGCGCACTCTTCTCTCTGCTTCTCTTTAGCCAGCTAGATACCAGCTATCTTCTATTTGGGAATGTATTCAAGGCATCTTGTCTTCAGGTCGTGCTAACTTCACACTCACTGACTGAAATTTTCCACAATAAACACATGAAACCAAAAACTTTTGAATACATTGAATAGACTAGGTATTTAATTGATGCCATCAAGGTCTGGAAATTAGATAGTGAACAACCTTCATTATTTATTGTGATGTTTCTTTGCCATTCTTTACAAATGGAACATGTACTGATAGTCACTTACAATGCGCTGTTTTGTATAGTATGGGAACCCAACAGAACCATAACCCCCAGTGGTTCTGCTGTAAAAACAATGTATAAAAACTATAGGCAAATTTTTAGAATAAAAACAATTTTCCAGATTTTGTCCTGACTTTTACTCTCAGAATGGCCCTCCTGCCCATTTCCATTGTTGTTTTTTGCAGAGTTTTAATTGTCACATTGATTTTGTCATGAAGTCTTAGATAAACACTTTATCCAGGCTACAGTGATCCTAAAAGATTGCTGGTCTGGAGTTTCGGAGATCAGTATGTTGTCTGGTAAAGACTGTGATATCAAGCATGACAGTTGACAATATTTTGACAGCAGGCATAAACTCTACCTTTTCCTCATCTGGTGGGTGAAGGGCTTTTTAACATTTATTATCTTTTTATTTGTTTATTGTCTTTAATAGCCGATACTCTATTAGGTTTTTTCAAATGTAGTATCTGCCACAAGCATTTCCAGGTATTTTCAGACGAGTTAATTGTTGAACATAATAATTTTATGAGTCTGCACTGCCAATGATTAGAAGCGTACATCATTAATTATTTTTGTCTGATACTGAGAAAAAACAGTACATGAAGTTCTAGGCTTTGTGATTTTGTTTTATTTAAACTATTAACTGAACATTTGATCATTTTTATGCAATATGATTTAATAAAACATAATAAGAAGATGCATAAACATGAGCCTTGGTCTTTTTATCAAAGGGATGGACGATTGAAAGCAGGCGACGAGCTGCTGATGATCAACGGTCACTCCCTGGTGGGCCTCTCCCATCAGGAGGCTGTGGCTGTCCTACGGTCTACTGCGGGCCTGGTGCAGCTGGTGGTGGCTAGCAGGGTATGTTTAAAAAAAGACACACTACAGACAGACTCATGCGTTGTCCAGGTTTGATTTCTTCATTATGTCCCAGTATCTGCAATGAGTATTCCTGCTTATTTTTAAGGAGTTTTGCACATGAAATGTCTTTCCAAATGCAGCTGCATCCACAGCAATCCAACTGTTCCAACAGCCGAGCGTCAGCCTGAAGCCTCTAAAAAATTGAAGAGGGGAAATCTTAATGTGCTTGCTGTGTGGCTTTCATAGATAAAGTTAAAAATAAACCCGGGCTCTTTTACACCGCGCACACTCACTCTCACTCTCGCTCTCTCTTTCTTTTCAAACGGCTTGGATTCTCTGCTTGCGCCGCTTCAGGACGAGTCTGAAGTGGACTTCCACAAGTACCCGTCCACCAGCCTGCCGGACCTGGTGAGCACGTGCTCGGGACAGGACGCCCTGCCCTCCCCTGGGGAGGAGAAGGAGAACATGGAGCCGGATGTGGAGGACGTGAGGGCCAGCTGCCTCTCCCTGCCCACACAGGACTCGGTACGTACGCCAGTCGCCCTATCAGCCGCACCGTCTCCCGCCATTATCTCACACAGTCTCCCCTTAATCTGGAACTCTACTGCATCTTGTTTATGTGTGTGTGTCTGTGGCTTTCGTTATGTAATCCTTTTCATCGGTGAAAGTTTCTCCCTCTTTTTTTTGTCACCCTCTAAATCTGCACTTATATGCAGTAGTTACATAAAAGGGCATAGTTAGTCAAACATCCAAACTCACCAATATCCGATGTACCTGTATGAGAACCTGTATGTATCATGTATCTGCTGATGCTGATGCATTAACATTTATAACATGTAGAAATTGGGACTACATTTAGCTGGATCAGCATTACAGAGCAATATAATCTTTACTTTATATGGTTACAAATGCAGTAAAATGAATAAAATGCAGACATTTTGGCATAGCAGCCCAGCTTTCTGCTGGTATAAAATATAAATTATAAAAATATAAAATAATATTTTATCCAAGTGAATGATATTGGAGATAGCAAATAGCAAAAATAGAAATATACAAATAGCAATGTTTAACTGTGACAGCAATGCAGGCTGAGCTAATGGTTTTGAGTACAGAACACTGTCATGGTAAAAATAACAAAAGCATAAAAGTAAAATGTGTCCAAACCAAACCTTCATGATATCATATCATGTAGCTGTTATATCAAATAAAAGACTTTATGAAGAAAATGAATGAAAAATAGTACAAATAAGAGGTAAATAACCAATGCAAAATTGTAAACAATTAAGGGTGGCTCCACCCCCAGTGCTACAATATCTGTATTATTTAAAGCCGCACTATGTAAGATTTTTATCACTAAGTCAGGAGAAAATAAAACATGCTTTAAAAATGGTGTGAGATAGCTGAAACAAAAGTCAGGTTGGGCTTTCACTGGAATCTTCCGTGCCACGTCATACATTTTTACGTAGTAACATCACACACACAGTCAAAACAGGTCTGGCTCAATGTTTATGTTTATTATATCGGATGCTAAATCAATGATAGTATAATATTAATTTAATTTATTTTTTGATAGCAAAACAGCAAAAACAGAATTGTATGTAACTTCTCTATTTCTATTGCACAGGCTTCCAAACATACCTGAGTGCTATTGAATTGCTTCACAATTGCTATGAAGCTAGCATGCCTTATTGTTAATGAGAGCACATTTAGTATGAGTCATACCTTATAACTCATCAATATATCACTGACACAAGTTAGAAAGGGTTTAATGAGGCTTTTATCTGCTAAGAATTAGGACTTATTATTAGTCTGTATCATTTAATTCCCTTTGGCAGGTTGTTGCTAAAACACAGGCAGTCGTTTTAAATAGGCCAGTGAAGTTTTCTGTTTATCGCTTTCCTTCTTTTTCATCTGTGTCCTAGGGGCTTGTGCATGTTCTTGCGGTTTATCTCGCTGTTTTTCCGGAATGTTTTTTTTGTTTTTTGTTTTTTTTTCTTTTTGCTGCCGTTTACTAAGCAGTCCAAGCCAAAGCATTTGCCCAAATGCATCACAGATAAGAAATAATTCATTTGCTGTGAGCAAGCAGAGGCACATCAACCGAGTGCTGTCAGACATCGTTAATGTTTAATCAAGCCACAGCCAAGTGTTGTTCTAGTTTGATGATTAACAGTGACACAGCTAAATACTGGACAGTGGACAATACTGCCGCAGTCAGCATTTTGGGGGTTAAGCGTGGAGTCGGTTTCTAGAATTTAGGAAAGGGTTGTCAACAGTGCTCTGTTTGAGAGTCTCTTTGGAGTTGAGTAAAGTGGGTCACCATCCACCCCCCTCACTCTGTAACCACCACCAACCACCACCAACCACTTCCAACAGCTTCTCGCTGCACGTTCTTGCTCGCAGGGAGAAAAAATGAAAATGTTCTCCTCTCCCGCCCGCCATCAAATTATATTAGCATTCCCCGGCTCCTGCTGACTTCAGCCATGAATTGGAGCAATTACACTTGGCTTAAGCCTGTTACACCAGACTCTGCATCTGGCGGACTTTCTGACTGATATAATAGTGTGGAGTAGAGTATCAGTATCAGAACCTGTTGTGCTCCCCTCACTGTGGTAATGACCCATTTATTGTTGATTTGATGAATAGCAGATGGGCCTAGGCAATAAAGTGATAAGAAAAATGATTGAAACGAAACATTATTTTCAATATCGTTAATGCATGTTTCAGATATTTTTGATTCTCTAAACTGCTTTCCTATTTTCCAGCTTTTATTTCCCCAATTCTACCTTAAATAGGGCACCAATAACTTGTAAAAGCTTCTCCATTCAAGGTTGCGGGGGGAGCTGGAGCTCCATTTAAGGTGAAACGGAAAATGCAAAAAAAGACGTTGGCTAACTTTGGCTTCACATTTTCTCCAGTAGCTGACACATTTGGGTGCCATCTTTTCAAATGAGTTAGTATATTTGAGGTATTAGCACAGGTAAACAATGTTGGCACTATGTCACTATTCAATCTACTGCTCTTTGTCCATCAGTACACTGAGAAACCCTGCACTGCCACAGAGCTATAGAAACCATTGCTGTTATCACACATTCTATAGCGTGAAATCTAACTGTATTCCTCAGTGCATATCATCTCACGACCTCCCTAAAATAATTTAATAAATAAATAAAAACTGCTAGTAATAGTATGAACATGCATATCATGACACTCCTACTACACAAGCAGGAAATGTAGCTATGTAGCGAGAATTTCTTGTTTTTAAAAAAGTACTTGGTATCTTTTGGCTAAAAAGAAGAACATGGGTTTGGTTCCTTCCATTTCTTTTCAGTGCTCCCAGTCATCATATATGTAACGAGAGAGTTTAGAAATAAACAAAAAATACATTTACCTGCACAAAACCAGTACATTTGTACTAATGTTATTTGTGTTGAATTTTCCTTGAATATTCTTTCAACATGCCCGTAATCATCAGATTCATCCACTCAGAGAAGGGATCCAAAGCACAACTGACATTACAAAATGTCCTTCCGCACATTGCATGCAGTTACACATTTCCACCAGAGAGATCCAAATATCCAAAATGTACACAGTGCAGCTTTAGGATTGTGAGTTTCTACTGTTTGAGTTTAACAACTGATGGTCATATCAGTCAGTAAACCACTGTTCAGCAAAAACTATTGGAGGATAAAATGAAAGTATATAATATAAATATAGAATTAAATCAGCCCAAATTTTCAGGAATCTGACTTTCCTTAAAATCAGTGTTGTATCTGCCAAAAAAATTAATTCAGTCAGGCCCTAAAAATATATATGCCATGAAAAGATTTTTGGTTGTATTGCCAAGCCCTCATTTAGTGTTCTTGTATTTTTAAGCCTAACAAGGATGTTTTTGAGTGCTTGTTATTGTATGAGCATTTATTAGCTGGGTGTGTTTTCCAGAAAACTGTTCCCCGTCAGGTTCCTTTGTAACTGTCAGGTGCACCACCATTTGAGACAGAGAGAAAGGCAGAGGGAGGGAAGAACAGAAGGACAAACAAGACAAAAGAGAGAGGGATCTAGAGGAAGTGCAGAGCTGTGACTGTCACATTGAGTCTTGTGAGGCGTGGAGGTGTGTGAGGTTTCATCAAAGCCCACGGGCCTGTCTGAAACAGCACTTCTAGCGTAGCTCACACTGTAGTGCACTCATGCAGGAGACAGGCTCACATCTCCTGCAACCGAGAGCTCCCTGATCGCTCTAATAAAATCAGAGATGAGGGCCTACTCTCTGAAATGAGAGACGGCAGTCTTTTCCCACGTGTCGCTGTGTAAACTTGTTTAAGGACACAGGCTGCTGCCTGAGAGTGGAGCTTGTTGTTATGAAGCATAACTCGCTATTATGTTCAAGATAATTGGGGACAGAAATTTGCACATCATGTTTTAATGTTTATGTGTATTCGACAAAAGAGGGAGGCGGTGTTGAAAAGGTCTGTTGTGCTTCTGTTACATGTTTCCCTGTCAGGGTTTTCATAGAAATAGATTTTAGTTTGGCTGCCAAGTACACTTTGCGAAGTCTTAGGTGACTTAAGGAAGGTCGCTGTTATTTGAATAAATGGGTATCTCAACTTATCTGTTCTTTTACATAATAAGGTATTTTAATAAGATGTATGTGTTGAATAATCTGAAATATAAAAAATTAAATAAATTGTGTGTGTGTAAATGTTAAGGTTTAGGCAGTGTGTGAACGTTGGGACACACAAAGTTGATATCCGTTCCACAATTATTGAAATGACGACATACGCAGAACTACAGTACTGTACAAAAGTCAGAGAACACTTCTATTTATTTCATTTCCAGTCCCAACAGCAGCACATTCGTTTTTCAGGAGATACTTCTGATGCAAAAAGACATGATACTCCACTTGGATAAGAAAGGGTAAAGTCAAGGAAATAGGAGGTTTTCAGAGCACGAGTTCAAACCGTTTTTGAAAAATATAGAAAAATAGGGTTCCTGTCAACTATACAAGACCTGGTAGATCACCAAAACTGTCACCCTGATATAAACAGCACTTCAATATTTTGTAATTGAGACAGGAGAAAATAAAGCTCCACTCTTACTTCAGATCTAATAAAACTGCAGGTGTATGTGTTCATCCTTCCACTGTGAAAAGACAGCTCAACCCTATGAGTCTGAAAGGATGTGTAGCTGTCATGAAGCTGATACTGAAAAAAGAAGAAAATGTGCAAATCACACTAAGAAGCTGTTCTCAGAAGAATGGACTGTCCACCCCAGAGCCCAGACCTCAACATCGTTAAATGCATTTGGGATTACTTTGGGATCACTAAGCAGAAACTACAACCGACTTCAAGACTGAATTTTGGATATCTAGAATTTTTTTTATTCATAACAGCATAAAAATAACCTAGTTGGGATGTTTTAATACGACTTGAATTGTTAATTCCTGATCTTAATATAAATTTGTTCTTTCTGCCAATGCGTAACTGCCTGTGCATTGCTGAGGCTACTAATTTGAGTATTAGTCAAGGAATCAGCACTGGACAAGGATGAATGCAGAGGATGGAGGGTGTTCTGTGGCTTCATCAGATATCAAGAAGAGGTCTGTATTGGTACTTTGCATTTAAAACGGAAGAATCTGGAACATTCAGACTTCAGAGATTTGAACTGCTGATACTGGTCTGCTCTGTCGATCCAAGCAAGCCATTCTTAACAGTCCGTCCCTCTGGCCTTACTCAGGTAATAGCATGCAGACAGATAAACACATACCATGACTGCGAGCACTGACCTCTGCATGATCCTTTTGGGACACTTTGCTTGCAACCACCAGTCTGTCTCCTAAACGTCCAGGCTTTTGGAATTATTTCTGGAAGAGACCCTATGTTAGCATGTGAATTTGCTTGTGTAATGCATGTGAAATTCTTCTCAGTTAAAGTAAGGGATTCTTGAAATTCCTCTAGAATTCATTTGCCATACTAGACAAACAGATCTAGTACAGTTGAGTCTCATGTGTGGTCCTGTGGTCTCTTGCTCGCGTGATATTCACAGCCTGTTCCAGGGCTGCTTGAATGGTACAAGCTGTGTCAACAAGAAGAAAATTTTATTTAACTCTCTGTTAGAGTAAAGCAAGTGTTAACACTTGTATTGCCAGCTTTAATTAACCGTAATTATCCATATGTATCCTATGTATACATGTTTTATTATTTTTAATAAAACACAAAAAAGTTTACTTGCAGTAAATAAGTGTTTCAGTAGTGATAGTTCTTAATGTTACACACTGATTTTCAGACTTTGGGGACACATTTACTTCAAAACAATAGGATCTAACTGCCTACTGTGTGGCCATGAGGGACAAGGATGCAGAAGGTTTTTTTTTTTTAATTAAAAAATGAATCTAGTGATAAATGTAAATCTTTAAATCTTCGATTTTCTTGAATATATGATTAGCTGAATGTGAAGAACTCTAGATACGTAGAACTGTCAGTCTTTTTGTTCGATTTGGACGAGGGCACATGGCGGGTGTCTCTATGAGGAACTTTGCTGTCTTCAGCCCAAACATGCTTTTTTCTTTGTGTCTGCAAAGACAAAGTTCACCATACTGTGCTACATTCTTGAGACACTCTGCAAATGTTTAGAGATAGACCAAAGTGAATGTCTCAGAAAGCTCCTCAAGAAGAGTTTTTCCCTTTGGCCTCTGCCAGTTTTTCCCGTTTAGGACTGATGTGAAAGCTTTGCTCTGTCTTTCTGGGCTGGAAGGGACAGTTCACTGCAGTGTCACTAATTCCCTCTATCCTCTATCAGTTCACAGAGCTGGATAAGCTGGATGAGCGTGGCCGAATGGAAGGACCCAAAGGATGCTGCCGCAGCCCCACGCCTATGAAGTTCCGCAGCAGATCCCAAGGTCAGGCACACAAGTGGTGTCGTCTTATATCAAGTCAGAGCACAAGCAGGGCATGAAAAATTTGTAAAGGATGCAGTTTAAATGGATTCTTCCCAGCAGTTGCTGTTATAAATTGAAGTTTCTTTATCTCCTAGTCAGCAGCAATTAATTAATTTGATTGGCCAGGTAAGTTAAACAATACTAAATTTAATGCTGCTTGTCTCAGCCCCAGATGTTTCAAGATGTGTTTTGAAGTAAAACTCTTTTAATCCTCATCAATAGATTTCTAAATTGGCACAATATTTGCAGTATTTTGTATAGCTTACCCAGCAATGGTTATTACAGTTGGTTCATGTTGATTTTGATACAATTAGGTGGTGGCTCGCGTCTAGAGTCTGTTGGGGAAGACGATGAGCTGATAGTTGAAAACGGTGAATCAGGAAGTGACGTAGCAGAGAAGCCATCACGTGGCGGACGTAAACACTCTCTCCCACAGCAGCTGGACACCGTGGGAATCCGACAGGTCAGTCCATCATCCAGAGAATCCATTTTAAAATTACTTGTTTGGCAAAAAACAATCAAATTTACCAGTGCTGGCCCAAATAATTTGAATTCTTGAGTATTTGCCTCTATGTGAGGATTTATTGAGTTCAGGTGTGTCAGCCACACCCATTGCTAACAGGTGGTTCAGATTAAGCACATAGCCTTGCAGTCTCGATAGACAAACACTGGCAGTAGAATAGGTCGTACTGATGAGCTCAGTGTCTTCAGACATGACACTGTCATAGGATGGCAGCTCTCAGCCACGAGTCAGTTTGTGAATTTCTGTCCTAATAGATCTGTCCTTGTCAACTGTAAGAGCTATTATTGTGAAATGGAAGCGTTTAGGAGCAACAGCTTAGCGATGAAGCAGTAGACCATGCAAACTCAGAGTGGAGCCGCAGAGTGCTGAAGCGCACAGTGCCTATCCTCTGTTGAATCACTCACTAAAGAGTTCCAAATTGCCTCTGGAAGCAACATCAGCAAAAGAACTGCACATTAGGAGCTTCATGAAATGGGTTTCCATGGCCGAGCAGCTACACACAAGCCATAGATCAAAATGCACAATGCCAAGCATTGTGGGGAGTGGTGTAAAACAAGCCACCACTGGACTCTGGAGCAGGGGAAACATACTCTGTGGAGTGACAAATCACGCTTCCCTATCTGGCAGTCTGGAGGACGAGTCTGGGTTTGGAGAATGCCAGATGAACGTTACCTGCCTGACTGCACTGTGCCAACTGTAAAGTTTGGCGGAGGAGGGATAATACTATGGGGTTGTTTTTCAAGGTTTGGCCTAGACCCCTTAGTTCCAGTGAAGGGAGATCTTAATATTTCAGCTACCAAGACATTTTGGACAATTGTATGCTTCCAACTTTGTGTGAACAGTTTGAGGAAGGCTCTTTCCTGTTCCAGCATGACTGAGCCCCAGTGCACAAAGCAAGGTCCATATCAAGGTTCAAATCTCCAGGCATGGCTGAGTGAGTTTGGTGTGGAAGAACGTGACTGGCCTGCACAGAGCCGTGACCTCAACCCCATTTAACAAACACACACACATATATATACACATATAAGGTATAAAGATATTTAATATAGTGACTGTTTAAGATGTATCAGTTAATTAAAAAAGACATGTACATGCTAAAGATAGGAACAACAGTAGGGGCAATTTTCAAATTCCAAACTCTGGGCTGATTTGTTTTTTTCCAGGAGTGAAACCATAAAATGTTAATTACTGACTTTATGTAACATGGCAGCCCCAAACTGAACACTGTTTGGGCATTTTGTAAAGTGCACAGCACTTTATTTACAAACTGCTGGATTTGTTCAATAGTGTTTAAAATACCTGTAGAACTACAGCTACGATAAACACTAGAACTTTACCTTTCATTTCTGCTAGCACATGCAACTATATTATCACACTGTACCACCATTTGGCATTTAGAACTAAACATTTGATGCCTGTCCCATGCAGCTGTCGCATCTCCAGTGTTTTAAAATGGTCCTCTAAGCATGTGTGGCCTGGTTTGTGATGCAGAAACACAGAGAGCCACCCAAGACAGCCTTAGCGAGGTCTAAGTGTTCTTTGATGTCTAATTATCCGGCAGAGGAACATCAAAGGCCAATCTTATCGACCAGTCTCTTTCTTTAACACAGATTGCGAGATCCCCATGGATTCACTAATTGCGATGGTTGTCAGAAGCTAATTGAGAGATGAGAAGGTGGAAACTGACCTTAGATTAACCTTTATTACTAGTGCTATGACTGTTTTTCATGATCTTATTTTGATAGAGGATTTGACATTAGATTTAACATTAGGTAAAATGTAATGGCCTGGGCAGTATTTACCATCTAAATGTGTCCCCTTCCAGCCACAGAATGGCACCTATAAATATATACATACTGCTTCCTCTTGAGGCTGCATACGTTATAAGTTGTGCCTGAAAAATGAGAGTAAGCTTTGCTTAATAGGTCTTTTGTCATAGAGTATTATTATAAGGCTTCAAACTGGCTTATTGTCATAAATGAATTAACAAGTTAATAATTATTGTTGTTTGTTTGCTCCTTGCACTGAAGAATGAGGCATGTGTGGTGTGTAGTGTCAAGCTTTATTCAAATTACATGGTCCCTTTTATAACCTTCTCCAGGAATATCAAATCGTGAAGAAATCAGCACGTTCCCTAAGTACTGTTCAAGTGGAGTCTCCATGGCGACTGGCACAACCGTCCATTATCTCCAACATTGTCCTGATGAAAGGACAGGGCAAGGTGAGTGGCCTCTTTGGACAATAGATGCAGCCACACAAGCACCTTCTGTGCTTCCTCATCATATAAGACAGACCTTTGTTGTATATTATCGAGTCATAAATCATACAAGTGTCATGATTTATCAGATTAAACTTAATCCTTGAAATATATTTGGATATTGGAGGCAGAATTTATTTTATTCAGTCATTATTTTTCTATATTTTTTATTACTGGGGTGATAAAAATATAGAAAAATAATGACTGAACAGAAAACTGAATGACTGAATAAAAAAATTCCAGCTCAAGTGTAGTATGTTTACTATCCAGAGTGACCTGTGAACCTGTTGGTCTTCTGTGCTTTAATGTAATACTGATGATGCTAAAATATGGATTAAATCCAAAATGTTTCTTTGGTGACAATATTTTTGGAAGTCTGGTCACTAACTTCACCGCTGTGAACGTTTCTGACCTGCTAAGGCTTTATTCACATTAACAGGCAGAAGTGGCTCAGTTTTTTTTTGCCTTAATGTGATACAGATCTGATTTTTTCAGATCTACATGGACACGCAAAGTGATCTTTTCAAATCGGATCTGAGCCACTTTCAAATGTGGTCCTTGATCAGACACATATCTGATTTATGGCAAACCGACCTCAATGAGAACACTCAGATCAGAATTCATGTTTTATTTTTTTTCTTTTCACTGCGCGTGTGATATCTTTCAGCAATAACATGGCAACAGCACCTAACCTGAAGTGCGTGCCAGTAAACACTGCAAAAGCAATGCTTTAGACTCTGTCTCACCTTTGTCTCTCTCTAAGCTGAGAGCTGTTCAAAGCTGATTATCTTTGTGACGAATTCTTGTTCTGCTGGTTAGTTTTGTTTGCTGTTCATGAATCATGTGGTTCATTCTCGTGATGTTTTTGGTCAAGATGTGTGCATTTGGGTCATTTCAGGAGACAGTATACAATAATAATAGATTTGATGATAACACAAGCCGGAAGAATCAGATTTGAGCAAAAAATCGGAATTGAGCAGTGAAGCCTGTAATGTGAACGTAGCCTGCACCTCACTAGAACGGAGCATTTCACATAAAACTAGAAATCTGCCATTTCTTTAGTCCCGCTCCCACAAAATGGTTAACTGCCTGCTCCTGCGCAAAACTATGCAGACACCTTTTCTTAATTAAATTCAAATTTCAAGCGTGTCATCGGTGTGTGCCAGGAACATGTCACAGAACTAAAATTTCATACCTACCAATTATATGTACTGTTATAGTATAAACACTGGTTCTCACACATACTAGTTGCATAAACTGTAAGTCTTTTTTGTCTTTTCTTTTATGGCAGGGTCTGGGTTTCAGCATTGTTGGAGGCCAAGATTCTGCTCGAGGGAGGATGGGGATATTTGTCAAGACTATTTTCCCCAATGGAGCAGCAGCAGCAGATGGAAGACTCAAAGAGGGTAAGTACTCCTAGGACTGTGAACCACTGTATTAGTAGACACATATACTCTTAAAAATAAGTGTTCCAAAAGGGATGAATGTAATATAATATGTATATAATATAATTTTTGTAAGTGAAAAGCCCCACATAATGCAGACAAATCGTTCTTGGCTTGGATGCAAATCACAAATCGTTCTTGGCTTGGATGGCAGCACCCCAAAGAACACTTTCGCACCTTTATTTTTAAGAGTGTTGTTGTTGGCAATTAGTTCCAAATAAAATGTATTATTATTTAGGTGATTTTAATTGGTTTAGTGATAGTGATGTGCATTCTGAGTATGCCAATGAACGGATATTTGGTTAACCAAAGGAAAAATTCATTATGCAAGGAACTCTATTGAACATATGTGGAGTGGTAAACAAACCGATACACTGTTTGCTGGTGTAAAGAGGTTTACAATGAGACTAAAGCCCAGACTTATGCTTTTATAATTTTAAGAATGCATCGGTCGTCTGCACAAGCTTCAAAGTTAGCTCACTCAATCTAACTAGTAAGCTTTAGCAAGTAACCTACGAGCTCCATATGATTTTAATTTTGCCTTGAACCTTGTAAACATACATCAAACTGAATGTCTTCACTCCAAATCTTGACTGTCACCAATTCTGTATAAAATGTCATGGATTCAAAGAAGAGAAAGCTTGCATCTGGAATGGTTAAATAAACTCTTCTTCAGTCCAAATTTTATACTGTGCAGTGTGTGTATAAAAACCTTCTGAGACAACCCTTAACCTTTGCTAAAAAATCCTGAAAATGTTCTTATTTAGTTGATTTTTGGACTGTAATTTGATTGGATATTGCTTTAATATTTCTTTTCTCTGTTCAGATCTTCCCTCTCACCTTTATCATATTGTATTAATCTCCTCTGTCGTTTGTCCCCTTCATTCCTTCTTTTTCAGGGGATGAGATTCTAGAAGTGAATGGAGAATCTCTTCAAGGCCTCACGCATCAGCAGGCCATTCAGACTTTTAAGGTAAACCTCTTAATTATCCTTTCTGACAGCTGCAGTCAAGCAGAAGGCCCGACATGGTAGTTTTGGTCACATCCAGATCCTTGAAGTTAATCCTACTGCTCAAGCTGTGGTCAGGTCAGCTAGGGGTCAGAAGTTGCTATTTGGAATAGATCTTAAAAAATCTGTGGAATTCTGTGACCGTTCCTGAAGTGTTCAGTGAGTGTTTTTCATCTTTTTCAGTGGTGACAGCATGCTTATGGTTAGTATCTCTCAATCAGAGGTTAGAAATGAGAATGAAGTCTGAAAAACAACAATACTTTTCACCAGAAAAATAAAATAGAAAACACAAACAAAGTCACTTTTAAGTCATCCACAGAGACTATTTTTTTCTCAGATATGATTAGGCAGTTAATATTGTGGTTAGTTTTCACTGACTGTATGTCAGTTTTTTTATGACTAAATGAAGTATCTTTCCTTCAGTTTGCTCTTTATTGAATGATGTCTCTTTACTGCAGTGGTCTTTAGTAGGATAAGGTGTGACCTATCAGTAGTCAGCTATGTGGTGACCGTCTTTTGCAGACAAATATTACCAAGAACCAGTTAAATTGTTCATGTACAATATTTGGCATTGAATCTTGCTATTACTTAGTTGACTTACATTACCCATCAAACATTACCTGACGTTATTAAAAGACAATGCAGATAAGTGGCTGCAATACAGTCAAAAACATGGAAACACTTAGTCTAAAAAAACAATTCATTGTGTAAACTCAGCCTCACCTGGCATAGCAAAATGACTTATGCATGATAACGATAGTCAAAAGTCAATTCAAAAAAGCATGTCATCAGCCCTATTCAACAGGATTAGTGTTACATGGGGAGGTGGGGTAATGTCATTATTACTGGCGTTTCTCAGTGATTTTAGTCCCGACTGAATGTGCCATGTCAGTCATTTTTACCGACTGCGCGCTCTTGCTAATTCCAAGCTAATGGCGATGCTAATTATGCACTCCATTCAGACAGAAAATTAAAAGGTTTGGCTAAACGAAACAACAGCTAAATGAAATGTTTTAACATCTTTTCTGCTCTTTTCTGGAGTGAGGTTGGTGCGCAAATTGAATAGTCCCTCCCATCTCTGTCATTCATACCGAGATTTCTTATCCCGTGTGAATCACTCAGAAACATTACAGACGTTCTAGGGTAAACTGGCACTCTCCCACCTCCCCATGGAAAACTAATCCTGTCCGAATAGGGCTATTGTTTACTTTTCAGCTAGCTCTGTAATAATTTAGGGAATAGAAGAATAAACACTGTTGGCTGAAGAGATGAGCTGCATTTTGAAATTGTTCACTTGAACTGTGTAGCTAAATTATTCTGTTTCATTTGAAGGGATACATTTTGAAAACATCCGTTGTTTTTTTGTTGTTGTTGTTTTTTTTCCCCTCTGCATTTTGCTTCCAGCCACACAAAAATAACACTTTAGGACACTGAGAACTGAGCTTTTGGAGACGTTTTCCCCATTGGAGACGATTTTTAAAATGGTTTTCTTTTCTGATGACCAGGCACTTTCTGCGTGGTTGGTAATATCAGGTTTTAGTAATGATGTAACTGACCACACAGATGCTAATTAATTCAGCTTTGCTTTAACATTAGAGGAAAAATGTTTAAATAAAAAAGTTATATACAGAGGTCTTGTAGAATCAACCTATCCTAACAAAAAATACTTGGACTGACACGTTTTCTGACACGACTGACAAGATTTCTTTGTGTTTTTCTTTTAACAACAAGAGAATCAGTGACCTTTTCACAATAAATCAGTTAGTTGAAATTATAATGGACTGATGAATCAATCAGGGAAATAATTGTTAGTTGCAGCTCTAAATAATGCATGCATTTTTTATTTGAACATTTAATAATTGCAGCAGTCAATCATTCAGTGTTGCTGTTGTTTGTTAATAGCATAATATACTCACTGTATGCTTTATAAGAAGAGCAGTATTAACCATTCTTTTATTACCCTGCAAAGGGGAAAAACAGAAATATAAAGTTTCTGTTCAGAAGTGAAAAATATTTTGTTTTTAGTTCCTGCTCTTAATAACAACATTTTGAGGCTTTCGTACTGAATATTGTGAATATTGTATAATATAAATGGATGTATAATATGCAGGATTAATGTAGAATTTGCTGATCAATATTATTTCTGTTTTTCGCTTGTACAGCAACTGAAAAAAGGTGTGGTTACCTTAACTGTACGCACCCGTCTGCGGAGCCCCAGCTTGACCCCTTGCCCGACGCCCACACTGCTCAGCCGATCAAGTTCACCCAACTCTAACACCAGTGGTGGGACCCCTGTACCACCTGGGTTTGATGATGGAGACTCCCGGAAGGGACCTGGCCCGAAAGATCGTATCATAATGGAGGTCACACTAAATAAAGGTAGCTGTTGTATAGGGTTACTTTGTCAAGCCAAAGCTGATCAGACTGAGATCAAATTTCTTTTAAGGGCAACAGATGATGTGAAGGTAAAGCTGTACTGTGTAAGATTTGGGGAAACATGTAATTGTACGCAACGTTTTATAACAACATTTTGCAACGTTGGTTGTGCTTCAGACCACTTCCCCGAAAAGATGAATCTGATAGTTTTGATCATGTGGAAGGATTATTTAAGGAAACCTCTAGACTGAAAGAACTTTAGTCCTCTAAAGCAGCGTTTCTTAACCTGTGGGCCGTGAAGCACCCTCCACAGGCCTGTACTCAGAGGGAGGCAGTAATTTGGGCCCATAATGTCACTGTAAGTCATAAAAACCTAAGTGGAAAAATGATTAACTTAATAATTAAAAATCTAAGAAACGTTTTCACAGTATAACCAATATAAATATTAATAGAGATGTACAAATAAAACCATCACAGTAGTGGGCTAATTAAACGTCATCAGTCTAAGACAATGCAGTCGTGGGCGCACGATGCAGGCCATTAGCCAGAGATAGAGAAGTTTCTCAGGGCACCTTTTTCTTTAGTTTGCTTTGTTTTGACACGGGTGAACACTCCACTCGTATTCGGGTCTATAACAAGCAGCTGAACCGGTCTGGCGGAAACCTGTGGGTCTCGGTCCGCTTCAAACCAAACCCTGTTCAGATCACAGCTGATGGAAACGCGCTCTGTGATCAAACAAGGGAATTTATCAGTAGAGCTTGCTTTTCTTCTCTTCTAGAAGCACGTCGGCGCCGTACAGTCAGCATAACAACTATTTTAACAACTGACTCCTTACAGACTCTCAGCATAAGCTGCTGTTAAAAACAATAGACAAGCCATAAAATAATAGAGATGTGTTTGATTTCAACTTGGATCGTTGACCATGAGTGGTTAAACTCGAACTGATAAACCAGTGACAAAGAAGATTTACCAGTATTGTTGATTGTGATGATGCTAATTCAAAAGGCCGGTGAATGGAGTGTGGTTTATTTCAAATGAATCACAAAAAACCCTCAAAACTAGAGAAATCTCGAGAACAAACAATTACTCTTCTGGGAAAGCCAGTGGAGTGTTTTCAGTGAAAACGTGATGAACTGCAGCTTCAAATCACATCTACCTTGTACATTTCTATCCTTTCTTCCCCATTTTTGACATCACTACAACCATGTTTTTTTCTTTAACACATTTTCAGTTTTGTTTTTAACATGCCTGCAAATTTTGCAAACCTACTGACAACCAGAATGGCCAATCTGGTCTTTTTTTTTCTTTTTTTTTGAGGCCCTAATTTTCAGGTTTTCAGTGTCAGCATTTAAGAAAAGAAAACTAAAGTTGTATTTAAAAAGTTGATTTTAGTTTTCCTGTGGGCCGCTATGCATTGTAGTTATACACAGGTGGGTCTTGGGGTAGAAAAGGTTGAGAACTCCTGCTCTAGAGCATATAAGTGAATTATCCACAAACCCAATTGCATCTACTTTGACCTGTATTTGAACAGAATGTACAAAGACAAGATATTTAATGTTTTACCTTGTCAACTTGTCAATTGTTTTTGTAACCATACTTCTATTCTGAAATTGATGCCTGTAATATGTTTCAAAAAAGTTGGGATATGGGCAGTTTCACATTAGAAACATTGTGAAATGTTAACATCATGCTTGTATATAAAAGCAACATTCAGGAAAGGCCTAAATCTTTAAGAGCAAGGATAGGTCAATGCTCACCACGTTGCCCAAAATGCATCAGCAAAAAATCCAGCAGTTTAAAAATAACATTCCTAGGCCAGGGATTGCAAGGATTTTGTGTATTTCACCCTTTAAAATGCATAATATCAAATGAATCAGGGAGTTTGGAGAAATTTCTGCATGTAAAGGGCAAAGCCAAAAAACACAGCTGAATGTCAGTGACTCTTAATCCCTCAAAGAGTACTGCATTAAAAATCAGCATGCCTCTGTGATGGACTGCACCACAAAGGCAAGTTAGGACCATACGATGCACAGCAGAAACCAAATGACAACAAAATGGACCATCCCGATTGTTAGCGTAAAGAGCCTGTCATGGTATGGGGAGGTGTTAGTGGGTAACTTGCACATATGTAAAACCACCATTAGTGCTAAACACGTTTTGAAGCAACATATGCTGCCATTTAGAATCTGTCTTTTTTAGGAATGTCCAGGCTTATTTCAACATGATAGCACCAACTCACAGTCTGCACTTACAACAGCTTTGCTGTTTAATCAGAGAATGTGGATGCTAGACTGGCCTGCTTGCAGTCGAAAACTGTCTCTCCCATTTCCCGTTTCTCTCTTCTGTCCCCTAATATTTAATGTTGTTAAAAGGGAAGGTGATGGTAAACATGCACTGCAGTGACACTAACATGGTAGTGGCATGCTAACAAATGCAAAAAATGAATGGACTACAGTCTGTAATTGTACAACTACAAAGTGCACCTGAATGGTAAGATGATAAAGCTGATAAAATGGACAGTGAGTGCACATACAAAGTGTACCTAGTAAAGTTCTCAGTGAGTGTATAGCATACAACAAGGGTGCAAAGCCATTTTGCCTCATTGCATTATAATTCGAAAGTTTTTTGGCCAAAATAGTCAGGCTTTGACAACATAAGGCTTCATATGTTAATTTTCTTGTTAAAAACTTGTTGAGAAATGGAACAGACTGAAACATGATAGTTTTCAGTTACAGGGATTTATTTTCAGTCTTCTGTTAGTAAAATAGTCTCACACCTGGGTGTTGAAATGAATGGAGGCTAAAAGTCAGAGGTTAACTACACTCTCAGACGGTCTGTCCTGCCAAAGTATGAACCAGTATTCATGCAGAAATAACTCTGCCCTAAGAACCTGCCAAGAGCCATTTCTCATTCTTTAGTCTGTAAAGGAATATGATGCTTATTGAATGATTTCACTTCATTATTTTTTGAGGCTTAATTAAATCAAGACTGATTCAGTAGAGAATGTGTTGATCTCTGGTTTCAAGAAATAATTATTATAACTTTCAAACCTATTAAGTTTTGGCATTTTTATATAGTATTTTAAGTGTATGTTTTTTGAACAAAAACCTCAGGGAATCTACATCCATGATTTCTTTGCAATTAGGTTCATTTTGGTCTTTTTGGCACAGAATAGACATGTACAAAGTAGGCCCTATAAATAACCTGTCCCTCCTACAGCTTCTATCAAAACAATGTGTTTCTGTGTGACCTGTCTCACTATGTGTTTTGGTTAATGTTGGTTTTGTGGGCACACGATGTGTACAAAGTAACAAATGAACAGCGGGGTCAACATGTTCCAACAGAATTGTTTCTCTTACAGTGTAATTTAGGTGATACTACTCTTGGGTAAGACTTGCGTAAACTTTATCTTTCCTAAATCGCAAAACTGATGATGCTTGTCTAGGTTTTATCAAAACTATGCATTACGGTCTCACTTTCTTTGAGTCTGAAACCTAGCATGGGAAAGCTGACGTATCAGAAAGTGAGCTTACTGTGATTAATTCTGTCACCATCCATGAAGGCGAGTTATCTGGCAGTGGAACTCTTTTCTCATTCTCCAAATCGCTGTCTGTAGGCTCTTATGTGTGGGATATAATTGTGTGAAATTCTGATGATTGGATTTACCTGTTTTTTTTTGTATTTCTGATGAAAACTTTTTTATTTTTTACATTATATTACTTTTAATTAGTTAATGTATGTAAATTACCCTTATTTTAGAATTTGGGTTAAAATTCCCAATTTAGTATAAATTGGCACTCAGTTGAGAGTCCAAAATGCAGGTAATATAAGGCATAGAGCTTTAGTCAGGCTTAACATTTTGGTCTGGACTCAAACAGCCTGAGAATTCTCTGTCTGAGCCCAACCCAACCTGGCACGCTGTATGCACATTGTTGCTAATGTTTTTAGCATGTCTGATTATGATGAATTCACTGAAGAACCTTAAAGAACTATTGAGGTAGTTTACTGGAACAGGTTGGTAATGATGCACTGTTTTGTGTGTGTTTTAGAGCCTGGTGTGGGGCTGGGAATTGGTGCCTGCTGTTTAACTCTGGAAAACAGCGCTCCTGGAATCTACATTCATAGCCTGGCTCCAGGATCTGTAGCCAAGATGGACGGCAGACTCAGGTGGGTTTGTACTCACAAATAAATTCACTAGCATCTGTTGCGCTTCCTCAGGGTTCATTGCCAACACACAGCTGTTGTTAAGTTGGTGCTCTACAGTTTTAATGAGACAATGGAATTTTAGTCTCAACCAGAATGTTTAAAAAATTGCCTAAATCACAGCTATTCAGATGTAAGTTTGAAGTCCACTTTAACTTATTTATTTATGAATCACCGTCTTGAAATGTCTGAAAAGATTTTTAGGGGCAGATTACTAAAGAGGTGCTACTTACTGCAAAAAAATCTGCACTGGTGGGTTTGGCCGGTTTAAGCCAGTTTTGGTTCAGTCATACTAAACCAAATGTGGAAAAATAAAGTAATAATTCTTCAAAATCAGAGAGCTCAAACATAAGTGAAAATTTGACACAATGCCAGAAATGTGAAAAAATCAACAGGCAGTGTTTTGTTCACCTGGCGGAACAGGTTTCTGCTTTGTTGGACAGGCGTCTCTGAGCAACGACAGTGGCGAGCCATGTCAGTGCCAAAAATACGTTTTTCACAGGCGTTCAACAGAGCACAGTCAGTATTTATTATCAGCCTTGGTAAATCAGAATAGGTCGTTCATTATAATAATCTCCTGCCAGAACTTTGCACTTTGAGAGGGAAATTTCTATATATGTACATTTAATGAGGCAAAAGTGCAAAACAGTAGCCCTTTCATCAAAGCAGTGGCTAAGTAGGAAAGCGCGACAGTCATCTTTTAAGGTTCGTTCTGCCCTCTTGACCTCTCACTGTGAGTGACTGAGTCCAGACTACCAGAGTTAAGACCAGAAAATTGCATATCCTGAAGAAAATTTGCTCAGCTTAAACAATTTCCAGATAATTGCTGAAGTGTTGCCATGCGGTTACTGTGATATTTTAAGTGGTTACTAGGGTGTTGCTAGGTAGTTACCGTGGTATCCTAAGTGGTTGCAATTGGTGTTGCTAGGCAGTTGCAATGATATCCCAGGTGGTTGCTGTGCTGTTCCAGGTGGTTGCTAGGTGGGTGCCATGATATCATAGGATGTTGCTTGGGGGTTGCTAGGTTGTTGCTGTGATATTCTATTTGGTTGCGAGGTTGTTGCTAGGTGGTTGCAACGATGAATTAAGATAATGAAAATGGAAAGGAAAATTATAGCAGGGGTAAAAAGTGGGACTACAAAAACCTTGAATGTTAAATTTGAGCCCAACCTGAGTCTGGCAGATATTTGTGAAGTGATGTGTGAACCGGACCAAATCAGTCAGATTCAGACAAATATTTCATGCTCAATTCTCCACTAAATTGAAAAAAAAATGCTTGCAGCTCTTCCTACAGGCAGCATAAAGTCTTTTGCATGTCTCTTGCTTGTCAGAAAACTAACACCATTATCTCTAATGCTTGGGGGGGGGGGCTTAAGTACCTAATGTAGGCACTTTATTAAGAAAATGTTAGCAATTAGCTGACAGATTGAGTGTGTTAGGATAGAATGGTGCTGGTCTGCACCATGTAGCTTCATTTTGATCTAACAGCTGAACTCTTAGCAGAGTCACTTTGTTTAATTAAGGAAGGGAGAGGCAGGAATGAGTCCCCGCAAGGGAAAACAAGCCAGTGATGTAAATTTTTATGTTCTCTGTAGAGCTCATAACTTTGAGGGCAGTTTATTAGGGCTGTCATGATTACTTGATTTAAAAAATATATTAAATTAAAATGTACATTTTAATGAATGATTTGCTGGAATATGCAAGATAACAATGCATAATTTAAATTCTACTGTTCTGTCTTACAGTAAAAAAAACAGAGCCTGATACATTACATTTGCATGCATATTTGAAACATAACATTTTATAGATTCATAGATTACAGACAGGGTTCCTGCAGATCCTTATAAAGTCTTATAAAATAGATAAAAAAGGTCATAAAATGTCTGAAAATGTATTTTTTACTAATATAGGTATTCAATTCTAAGATGATGCCCAAAGACTGGGTTTAAAAGAGTCATTGTGTATATTAAACTGATTCAGAAGAGTCCACCACCCAAAAACATCCAGTCAACAGAAAAAGACCACTGATGAAGGGCTAGAGGACAATAGAACTGATGAGGTCAAACGTACTGAAGTACATGGAGAAAGCAGTTAGCAGAGCAAGATCTAGGTCTATAGCAAAGTGTCAAATTCAGGCTTCACAATAGATTTTAACAGGAATGAGAACTAGTGATTAAAAAAGCTTTACTCCTCTGTGCTGGTCAGCACAGATACACTTAAACAGTTCAAGTGGCATCGGACCAACAGTAAAAACACTGACTGTGTGGAACTGTCTCACATGGCTTTCATAAGAGTTTCTACGAGGGACGCTGGCAAATGATTTGTAAGCATTGTTTATGCCAAGTATCATGAGTGGTACAACACCAAAGACACGTTTGATACCCCTTACAAACACAACATTCCATTTAATATGCTAGATACAGCAAACAACAACAGCAGAAAGGAAAGTCCCTGCTAGCACGCTGACACCATCATCCATCAGTTTTTCAAATGACAAAAGAATTCACAAATGACAGTGCCAAAGTGCAGAATGCAAAATAAAGGAATTCATTGTCTGGAATGTCCAACCTTTCTCTGTTGTTGAGGACATTGGATTTCATGGCACGTACTGCAGCCTACATACTTTACGAATTTTAGTAAATTTCATCACAAGGTTTTATATTTTTTCCTTGTTTTGGCCCAGTGTGTCCTGAATTTCGTCTTCAGTTTCAGCCAAGGATTCTTGGTGCATCAGTAGTAAATATCCAAATATCCATCTTTTATTGCTTCAGTAAAATCAACATTACTGCTTGACATGTTTACATTTGTGTGCACAATTGAATTAAATAAATTTTTGTATATTTATATAACTGTTTCTCTCTCATATTGAGGTATGTTTGTGTTTTGTTTTGTGTGTTTTAAAGTCAGTGCACGTGTATGCGTGTGTGTGCCCATGCATGCCAAGATGAAACATCTCAAAGGCTCGCTTTTCACTTAACAAGAATGTATAGTTGGTGCCAAAAGCCCATGAATGGGGTCTTTATGGCAGAAGATAGACTCGGGGTTCTGAATGTTGTATCTTGCAGTGAAAGTGTTTGCAGCTGTCAGATAAGAGTGTAATATACACATTCAGTTGTATTTCTTTTGCCTCACCAGATTGAGAGACATTTTAAAATACTGGAAAACTCTGTTTATCTATGTCAAACATTTTGCACACTTGTGGAGTGTTGAGCTTTTTTTTTTATCAGCAAGGGAGACTCTGCGTATGAGGGTGGCCTCAATAAACGTGTATGTGTGTGTTCAGCCGAGGGGACCAGGTGTTGGAGGTGGATTCAGTAAGCTTACGGCATGCTGCACTAAGCGAGGCCTACGCTATCCTGAGCGAATGTGGCCCCGGTCCAGTGAGCCTCATCATAAGCAGACATCCCAACCCTAAGGTATGTGCCGCAGATAAGTGTGTGTGTGTGTGTGTGTGTGTGCGCGTGTGTGTGTGTGTGTGTGTGTGTGTGTGTGTATTCTCTGACTAGCCACTTCTTTAAGTACACCTCGTTTCTACACCCTTTGTCCAACATACACTAACACAGCACCTCCATGTCAGTGTCACTGCAGTGCTGAGAATGATCCACCACCCAAATAATACCTGCTCTGTGAGGGTCCATGGGGGTCCTGACCACTGAAGAACAGGGTAAAAGGGGGTCTAACAAAGTATGCAGAGAAACAGATGGACTACAGTCTGTAATTGTAGAACTATAAAGTGCACCTATATAGTAAGTGGAGCTGATAAAATGGAAGAGTGTAGATATAAAATTTGGTAACAATAGCTTTTAATACAAATGAGCAACATTTCTTTGTTAAATTGCAATAACTTAGTAATAACTCAACATAAAACTGCCTAAGCAGGGTTTTTTATTTGAGGAAAACACTGACCCAAGTAAATACATTATCCCTTTGTTGTGGTTTCAGCACTCAAACCTTTCAGCTCTTTAGTCTACCAAAAGATTTTCAAGATTTGTAAGTATTACCCAAAGTATTAGAAGTATTAGACCAGCTATGGGAGCCTTTAAGTAAAAGTTATTCATTTTTCAGGAGGTGCTTCAGAGAAGTCTTGCAGAGGACTTGCATGAGGAAGTAAAAGTAAAAGGAAAATGGGAAAAACAGGTGTTCAAAGAATTATTACAAGATATAGTTAATATGGGACTCCTAATAACCATGCAGGGCCTGATAGACCACCACAACTGTCACCATCAGATAAACAGTATTTAAAGCTTTCATGTTTAAGACACAAGAGAAGATCAAGCTCCACTCTTGCTTTAGATCTGACAAAAATCCACAGGTGTGGTGAAGACAACTCAACGAGTCTGAAAGGATGTGTAGCTGTCAAGAAGCTTTTACTGAGAAAAGGAAATAGACAAAAAAAAAGTTAAACAAACAAGTTTGTTCTCAGAACAGTGGACTAGACAGCCCTCATTAAATGTGTTTGGGATTGTATGCAACCAACGTGCATGAAATCCCTGCAGATTTCTTTAAAAAACTGAAAGCAGACTTGTAGTTAAGGGCCGTTTTGACTGGAAGTTCATAAATTAAGGGTTGTTTCTGACTTTTGCACACTGTTATATTTATAGTGTATATTCATTTTCTTCTCAGAGTTCAAATATTCAACGTGCATACACGTGTGTTTAACATCTGAACTGGCATGTTTTTGAAAGCATAAGCAACTATAAAGCATTTTAAATCTGAAGAGTTCCACACAGCCATCTCCAAATACTAGAGCAGCAGCAGCCTCAGTCAGTCTGCCCACTTTACCCTTCCCCCTCATTCTGCCATATGAGCAGCAAGCAAAATCAAAAGGTCCCATCCACCTGCTAGCGCTCTAATTATCCCTTAGCATGAATCATTGAAGCCCGCCAAAAAGTAAACAACATTCCTTTCGCTTGTGAGCTGGCGGTTCGGGTTTTCCTCCAGCTAATGAATGAAGATGTTGAGGAACGTGGCGTGCAGTGGGAGGGGTTTGGGGTTTAGTGGTTGGAATATGCTGACTCTTCACTCCTCACTAATTAATGATTGCTAATGCTAATGGAGCGTGAGCTTAACAGTGTGATCCCTGCCTTTAATACTTAGCATGTGACAAGGGGTGGAAAGAGGTCAAGAACCTTGCTCTCTGGGATCATTAATCTCTTGAAACCAGTGGGTAGCCTTCATGATGTACTTGAGGGGATATTTGGTTTTGACAATGTTCCATGAACATTTTATATATAATAGTTCATTCCAACTATGACTGAAAAGAGTTCTATTCATCTGTTAACAGCAGGTTTCTTTGCTGTACTTTTTTACTTATGCGTTGGGGTGGGAGACTGTTTTTATCATTATAGTAAATATCAGTCATGTCAGTATGATTTTCTGAGCGTACAGTTATATGCAAAAGTTTGGACACAAGTTACTTGGTTTTCAAAGTGAAAATAAGCACACATACTCTGCAGAGAACACTCTTCTGCACATTTTAATACATAACATTTGTTTGCTGAATTTAACATATTGGGGAACAAAATGAAACATATAATGTAACCTGTGCAAAAGTTATCTAATTTGTTAAACTGAAAAAAATAGAAACTATGCAGAAAAAATTATATGTAAGTGTGTTCTGTAGTGGATGTGTTCATTTATTTTCACTTAGAAAAACAACAAAATATGTCATTTGAGCAGGGGCGTTAAAACTTCTGCATTCAATCAGTTCTTAAAGGAATGGTTTAGTGAAAAAAAATCTAATTTACACAATTTTCCACTTACTCCAGTTCTGCCCTGTTTGGAGGACAGTACTACTTACTGCAAACTATAAAAAAAAACATTTGGGCTGAAAAACCTTTTCAAAACTATTGTAAACAATGTCTCAGATATCAGACAGGGTATTCATAACTGTTTCATGTAATAACTTGCTGTGAGGGAGCTTTTAGGGGCATTGAAGTATTCAGATGTCTGGTTCCTATCACCACCATTGTGAACAACACTGACTCAGTAAGTTCCTCTAGAACGGAGTGTTTCACATCAAACCGCTCTGAATGACTTTGTTCACATCTTAACTATTTAATGATGCAAAATGTTTTGTGTTTCTCTTTAAACAGCTCAGGGAACCAAGAAAACGTCTTAGTCTAAACTAATATTATGGACAGATTGTTTAGTCAGTATAGCATGTCATGTGTGCTCGCACCTTTAATACATAATCACTTGAGACAAATGTTCGTTTCTTTCTCCGACCTCACTGTTTCTTTGAAATTGGACTCCACCTTATCACAGGCAGGATGTGAAGGCTTAGCTTCACAGTGGGAATATGTACGGATACGTATTTCCCTCAAGGTAGACAAAGAAACCTTTCAGTCTCCATTATATATGACACCTGTTAGCTTGCGGCAGCAATGTTAAAAGTTAGGAGGTGCCATATTATCTGACAGTATATCTCTGCCAGTTATGTAAGACACTAGCTTGACAGAAGCATGTACCCAGATCACATGTCAGAAGTTCCTGTCTGAAGTTTAGTGGTTAGTGTCAGGTTTTAAAGACTTCAAAGACTCGTTCAGAGCTAGAGCTATTAGAAATAATCATTTTCAAATTTTTAAAGAGTTTCCAAACTTTATGTAAACGAGAAGCAAATTGCACTGCATTTTTTACTCAAGTAATTATATTAAGTGAAATTATCTCATTATACTGGCAGAGAATTTGGCTTTTTTAAGGAAATATGCCTAAAGCAAAATTATCTGCCAATATAATGAGATAATTGTGGTACAAAATAACAACAATAACAAGTGAAGTAATGAGTAGAGAGATTACTTTTTCCAGGAAATAATAAGTAACCGTCTGAGAGAAGGCATGGTAATTTGTCATAAATTACTTTGTTGAGTAAATAGCCCAAAAATGTAGCTCTCTAACATTAACGCTAGCCTTTTGTACAGTCTGCTCTGTTATGACCAAACAACGTAGGCTTTGGGAGTGTAGCAACAAACCTTTTGCTTTCCCCCCTCTTTTTGTGTTTCTTTGCTGCACATAGATAACTTTATTGCTTTATTATTCAAAATGATGTAACAGCTTAGAATAGTCCATTATAAGCATGACAGAGAGGTGGGGCTGTATTGAAATTAAACAAAATAATCACTACAATTTCAAATAACAGCTATTTGTAAAATTTATATATATTTTGGAATAGGTTCTTGAACATCAACCCTTACAGTATATCTATGGCCCCCCATGAGCCAAGGGCCACCTTTGCCTAGTTACCTGAGTTAAATCAGGCAAAAAACTAACGTGGAAAAAAAAGTGAAAAATCTCCCACTGGAAAATGGTACAGCAGCCAACCTTTCATCCTTTGCTAGAATTCTTACTGCTTTGTTAGCATATTGTAAAAGTTGCAGTGTTTACATGGAAGTAGTAATTTTATGGTTTTAAAACACAGAGCAGGACTGAAATTGTCATATTTGTTCATATGTGTTCAGTTTTCATGTGGTAGCATAAGTTTATGAAGAAGCCACAACTTAAACGAAGAAAGAATCGGTAAATTGCGACAGTCTTACATTATATATTGCAGTGGTCACCAGCCCTCATCTACCTTCATGCAGGTTTCACCTCCAACCAAAACCTAACACACTTCCTACAGCTATTCAAGCAATTACCTGAAGGCAAAAATTAGATGAATCAGTTGGGGTCTATTAGAGTCGGAGCTGAAGTCTGCAGGAAGGTACATCCCCAGGAGCAGGGTTGATGTTGATTGATACATAGTATGTGTAGTGCCACCTGGTGGCAGCAGTCTTCAGTAAGCTGTTCTCTTTTAAGGGGGTGTTTTAAACAAAGTATGCTGTGGTAAACAAATTAAACAGTTTTAAGTGGCTTACTCTCAAACCCTCAATATGAAAAGGTCCCCTTGTATTCTGTTTCTTTCATCCTTGCCAAATTTTGCCTTTTTTAGTAGCTAACTTCAGTAGAGCATCTTTTCTCACTTGTTTTTGTACATGGCCCCTGACAAATGAAATATTATAAACTACAACTGAACTAAACTGTATTTGTCAGGTGTCGGAGCAGGAGATGGACGAGGTGATCACTCGCTCTACACACAGAGACAGTGTAGGCAGGGACAGCCATTCCTCTCACACACTGGGTAAGCTGTACCTGATTCCATCATTCCTGAACCACAAGGAACTGTATTGCTAGGTAAATAATGGAATTCCACTATGAACTCCAAAATGAGCCCTATGCCCAGTGCGGTTTTGAGAAAATTTGATACTTTTTTTTGGTTCACATTCTTTTGATGGACTCTTTTTCTAAATTACAGCCAACCATAACTGCAAATCACATGGGTGAATTGGAGCTCATTATTGTGTGCTTTTTCTGTCCAGGCCTGCCGTCCAAGAGCCCTTCTCCCACTGTGAAGGCCAGGCAGGGAGACGGCAACCAGGCGCTCAGCTGGACCATGAAGAGGTTCTTAGAGCCAGCCAGTCGGGTAAACAACGAGCTCACACACCAATACAGTAAACAAAGCCGCTAAGGCTAGTTTAAATCAAAATCATCTCTTAAAAATCAGTTATTTCTTTAAATCAAAACAAAAAAAGTCAGAAGCAAAACTATTGAAAGGGAATGTAAATGTAATTGATTACACAATTCAGCCTTTGATTATATTTAAATAATTATGTCAATCAAATGGGTTTGATTTAAAATGATAACTCTAGAAATCACAATAATAAGTCCACAATAATAACTCTCCAACAATTACTCCAGATTTCTAAGCATAAATAATTGCCAATGCCTCAGTGACCACTTATGTCTCCGCTTCAGGCAGTGACCATTATAGCCTTTAATTCGCCTCTTTTCTCCCTGCAGCAAGGTTCCCTAAGTTCTGAGGCTGAGCTATCGCAGTACTTCTCCCATGACGTTCCAAGCCAGTCCTCCCTCTCAGAAACCATGGCAATGGGCTCCAGCGACGACGACATGCTTCACAACAGCAGGAGCTGCAATACCTCACTGGATGAGCCAACTGCACCTCATTCTCGTGGTAATCAGGATCACTATTTAAGTAGGAGGAATTTGTCAAACACAAAAATTAATAATTAGAAATAAACACATCCACAAAATACACAGTGTTCCCTCAAAATTTCAACACTTTAACCATATAACCATTGGTAAATGTTAATGAAGTTCTTTAGGTTACTTTATAAAATGTTTAACAAAATGATATTTGTTTCAGAGAAAAAAATACTTTTGGCAGAAAATCAAATTAATGCTAGACTCTTTGTGTGGAGAAGGCTTGGAGAAGAATTCCAGCCTCCCAGACTTCACTAAGAGCACTGTAAAGAGTAATGGTGGAAACATCCAGGGCTGTTTTTTTTCTTACAGGGGTGGTGAGCTTGTGTTCATTGAGGAGTTCACAAACAGAGAAGTGTACAAATACGTTTTGGATGCAAACCTGCAGAAGTCCGCAGAGAAACTGTTCAAACGATAACAGTCTGAAACACATCAGCTTCCTTTTGAAAGAACACTTAAAAAAGATTACAGTATTGAGATGGACTGTTGAAAGTAAATGCCACTTGGTTTGACCATTTGTTTACTAACACAATTACTTTAATACATTCTCAAATACTTTTTGGGGCCACTGTACAGACAATGGAGTCCAAAAGTCTGAGACCACTTTGAAAATCTGGGTCCTTTTCCATTTAAACCTGGAAATAGACAACAGAAAGTTTTAGAATTTTGAAAGATGTAAAAAGTTGTGACAAGTAAAATGAAGAAGAAAAATCTCAAATGTAACTTTGTAAAAATTCTACTTTTCAATGCAGAGTTATGATAATAATATAATTTTTGAAAACATTTATATTAAATGAGAAAAGAATGCAAAATATACGCATTTTCATTAGTGGTCTCAGACTTTTGGACCCCACTGTATATCCAGAATGTAAACTAATTGTGTGTGGCATTTACAGCAATGTAGAGTGTGTGTGTACATGATTGTATATGTTGTGTGTATCTGTATCGCACAAAATTGCAGTGATTCTATTAAAGAAGAGAGAAGAGATCAGTGGTTCCCAACCCTGATCCTGGAGTACCGATGTACTGCGTATTTTACTGTTTTCTCTGTACACTTGATCCAGCTAATCAGCTAATTAACAAGCCCTTCCTTGAGTTGAAAATGGTGAATTAGAGGAGCACTTAAATGTGCCGAGCACAATCAGGACCACAATTGGGAACCTCTGGAATAGATTAATGGATGCTTCTGCACGTTAAAAAAAGAGACTTCTTGCAAACTATGAAAAGCATGAGTCAGGATTCCTATGAAAATGCAAATGAAATAGTGTAAAAGAAGAGTTCAGAGCTCAGTAGTGAAGCTTAGAAACATTGTGTTTCACTGGAAAGAAGCTTCAAAGCTCTCATAGTCTTTACTGTCTTCTTATTCCTACAGCCTATAAAGATGCTGATGGTAATCCTTCATATGGAGACGGTTGTAAATCTTCTGGCGCTGTTAGCCGAACCACATCAGACCTGACCCGGCAGGCCAGTGTAGGCAGCAGCCCCAGCTCTGTCCGCAGCCCCCTCCTACGGCAGCGTCGGGTCATATGCTATGAAGATGAACCCAGTGACGAGGAACTTGGTCCAGATGAGGATGCGGGACCCTTCCGGCAGCTGCACCGCGGCATACCAGATGGCACCCGCCATCACCACCACCACCAGGAGGACGACTCAGGCATAGTCATGGCCACCTCGTCGACGGAAGTGGATGATGAGAGTCAGGACAGCAGTGAGGGTCACAGGCACAGTGAACCAGCCACTCCGCCCTACGGCAGCTCACTGGAGTCAGAGGAAGGTGCGGGCGGTCCATCTGGTGCTGAGTCACCGTTCATGCCCATTCGCTGCTTCGAGCACAGCACTGGAGGAGGTGGAGCCAACCTGGGTGTGAAGAAGGAGCCATATCGAGAAGGGCAGGAGTCCAAGCGCTCACCTAAGCTGGAGCACAAAGCCGTGACCCGTGTCAAGAGCATGATGAGCATCGAGTGCCCCAACGTGCCGCAGAAGACCAAAGGTGAGGAGACCACTACAGCAACGGCCTCCCCTGCTCAGGCTGCACAATGCAGCACACGGACCCCCAGCAGACCCCAGCACCACTGCAGGAGGGGAGAGCCCAGTGAGCTGGCAGGGATCTGCACTATTGAGACTGTGGTTCTGAAGCGCAGTGAGACAGAGTCTTTTGGACTGGACCTGGAGATCAAGTCGTCGCCTCTGAAAGTGCTGATCACTGGACTGAGGCCTGGAGGCGCTGCTGAGAGGGTAAGCATGGTCACTGAAGGAGAGGGAGCTTCATGTGCTGTTTGACCTTGACAATTCAAATTCAGCAAATACAATTTCTTTACTTGATCACATAATTCTGATTTACTTCTGACATTTGCAAACACAAAAATGTGACTTTGTTTTTTCAAAGTACTTTTGAGCCACTTTCATATGTAGTCCTAGACCAAATATGTTTTTGTACAGGTCACGTGACCATAATGTATGAACAGTTGTTACATTTGCAGTTAAAGCACATCAATTTACCATTTTAATAATTTACTATTTTAATATTTATCCATGATGTGTTGAGAAAAGCAATTTTATGCATTTATGCATGTAATTACAGATTGTAGTTTATGTGTTTCTCTGCATAATTTGTTAGACCTCATTCATCATGGACTCCCACAGGACCACCACAGAGCAGGTATTATATGGGTGGCGGATCACTCTCAACACTACAGTAACACTGACACAATAGTTGCATGTTAGTGGGTGTTGCTGCTGGGTGACAAGTGCTTCCATCGCTGCTTTATTAAAAACAATGGAATATCTGGTTTCCTATCGTCTGTCTACCACTAACTTGTAAACACAGCATGACTGTCCATGCCTACATGCTAGTCCACCTTGTAGATGTAAAGTTAGAGACGATAACTCATCTGTTGATGCTCAATTTTTGTCAGTTGTCCTCTAGTATCTCATCAGTGGTCAGTGGTCAGCTGACTGGATATCTTTGGTTTTTGGACTATTCTCAGTCCAGCAGTGGTCCACCACCCAAATTACACCTGCACAGTGGTGGTCCTGACTACTAATGAACAGGGAAATGGTGAAACAGATGGACTACAAGTTGTAATTGTTGACCTAAAAATGCCCCATATAGTAAGTGGACCTGATCAAATCGATAATGAGTGTAGATACAAGGTAGGTGCACCTAGTCAAGTGGCCAGTGAATTTAGCCAATGCCTGCTCTAAAAGAATGCAACTAATGACATCAAAATTGTGTCAAGATATCTTCAGATTTTTTTCTGACAAAGACAAAATCAAAGTAAAGCCTTTAAATTAGCAAAATGAACTGATGCCACTCATATTACATCAATAATTTATTTGCTTGGAGTAGCTACCACATGTTTTTTATGAGACAAAACAGTTCGTACACAAAACCTGTGAAATGGTTTAACTCTGTGCAACACTTTAATGCCCAGTGTTCAATGACATTCAGTCAGATTTGGAAATATACTTTTAAAACTACTGTAAACTCCAGCCATCCAACCCAACATAAATAACCAGTTTAACTCTGATTAGCAATGTTAAACAATGTTAGCTGGCTAGACAGTAACTAGACTCGGTTGAGTCTAGAAAATAAATCAGACAAGACCGTTGGCCATGACTTAACACAAAGTCATTTTTCTCAGTTTAAATCTGTTTTTTAACGGATACTTGTGAATGCGAAAATCTACAATTTATTGTTGTTATTTTATAGAATAAAAAATAATAATAAAACAGTGTCAAAAACACAAAACAGTGCTACAAACTTCACAACTAAGTAAATAACAGAGCATCTTCAGTTTGTTTCCTATTAACACTGCTTCTTAATGACAGATGAACTACAATCTTGTTTCTTTCCATTAGGAAGCCAGAGGGAGAATGAGTGTGGGAGATGAAATCGTAGCCATTGGTGACACTCCAGTGTGCACCTCGTCTTATCAGGAGATCTGTGACCTCATGCATAACCTGCCCGTCATTCTGACGTTAGAGATTAAGAAGCCTGTCTCAGGTGAGCAGCTGCTCACAATGCTTTTGTCACCTAAACTTGGGTGACTGTTTTTTATTAAGTAACAGTGATGGACTTGTCCCTTTTCCATGTGCCTTTTTAAATGTGGAAAATTCACCTTTTGACTTATACCATACTAACTGCAGAACTAGACTGATTTAAATTCAGCTCTGGCTCAGTTAGAAAAGTAATACTTGATCAAGTACACATGCCAAGTGTATTAATGAGTGGCAGTCAGAATTTGTGTTATGTATAGTCTCAAGCTGCTATAGATGGCTGCTTTCTCCACCCTCTTAAGAGACTGTGGTGCTCCACTGGCTCTCTAAACTCTACAAATACTAACATGGTAATTTAACATGGGACTGTTAAGACATACAGTAGATGCCAATGGCCTACAGTCTTTGTCACTGTAAATTCTAATAAAGACAACAGTCTGTCTTTCCCCTTGCTGCCTTAAAGATGTAGGAGCACAACAGGCTTTTCCTTACTGGCAGTACCCCTCTCCATCGCAAAGGGAACTGCAAACAGCTGGCTTTGTATCCATGGTGACTATTGATTAATTTACTACCATAGTGATCATAGATTTGTAGTAGTGCAGTAGTTTGGTTCAGTAGTGCTATGCCTAGCTTTGGCGTAGTAAGTAGTTGGTAGGTTTTTTAAAAGCATGTTGTAGGAAGCATCCATGTTACTGATGTCATTCAAACCTTAAACCCTCTAAGTCACACTGTATTTTTTATTTTAACAAAATATCCACAGTAGAATGCTGTTTTGCAATTTGTCTGTTTGTCCCTGTCTGTAGTATTACCCCCTTTTTGTATGTATACTTTCATACATACATTGTCCATCATATGCTTTAATAGTTCATGCATACATCCTAATGCATGTTACAATGGAAACAGTAGTTAGAATAGCATTCTTGCCATTACAGTATATAAAAAGTTGTCAGAATTATTCATGTGTTGCATCTGTATTTGTTTCTCTATTTAGCACTAGGATGCTGCATTCTTTTTTAAGCCACAAGAGATGGAGCCTAAACTAAGGCTGTTAGATAGAACAGTGATTGTTACTAAATGTAAAAGGTTAAAAATAAACACATTTTAGCTGGCTTAGTTGCATGCATCATAAACTAACGGCAGGCATCTACATCACTTGGCCTCAGAGTGTAACCACATGCACTATGTTAAATCGTGTGTGGAAGCACTAAATTATTAGGCAATAAGAAAAATGCTCTGTGCAGAATTTACAATAATAGGTTGTACACCGTGGAGGCACGACAAGTTTGATTAATCATCTGATAGAATTGAGTGATATTTATTCGAGTACCACTTGGCATTCTGCATGCCTTACTAGGTGTGACACATCAGAAGCCTGTAAGTAAAGTGCAAGCGACCATGAATCTCATCACCCTCACCTAACCACTTAAGGTGGAAAAAAACAGCTTTTCTGGTCTTTTCTTCTTTAGTTACAGAAGATTTGAAACTTGATAGCAAAAACAGCAGACCTGTTTAATCATTACCACATATATTTATAACAAGTGCGACAGTGAAGAGTTTCCTCCACACACTGTTAGTACAGCACTAGGGCTGCAGGGCAACAAGAGCACAACAATTGAGTGAATTCTTGTTTTAAATATAGTTCAGAACATTGCTGCCACCTACTGGAAATATTTTGCGGTAATAAACATGCTTGAAATTATGGTGAACCCCATAAAAAGCCAGGACCCACCAGCAGGTCCAACGTTTTACTACACAGTTCTATAACCTAAGAATATCTCAGCCGGTTTCTAATATAGTCCATGTAGTTGAATAGTAGAATGTAGCTGAATAATAAGCCTTGATATTTAAGAATCCAAGGATTTTAAGGGTTTAATATGAAACATAAATATAATTATTTTTAAGGGTGGTTTTCAGAGCATTCAGGTACTCGCTCAGAAATACCAAGTATTTGAAGCCTGTAAAATACTTTTTGGGCCAGCCCTATAAAAAGGATATTGTTGTTGTTATAATCCATTATATTTTTGTGGACTGTTTGTAGGGGTGATTCTTAGTCTTATTCACTATAATATATTTTTCATTCAACTCTAACATACTGCATATGTGAGAAGAGCACTACTCTTTATATATATATGCTTTATGATGTAACTTCTGGAAATGACCCTGGAGTTCAGAGACATATGTTGTCAGTGAAGTAGAGGAAATGCTGTTAGAATGTGAACTGCCCCCAGTAAACTGTTTTTGACATTATATGAGGCACTGCGTACACCACGTTGGGTATATTGGCTATGTCATGATGTTGCAGACCTTGGGAATATAACTGAAGATTGTGAGAGTTGGGACTACTATTGCCTCAGTGAAGTGTATGAACGGTAGAATCTTTTGAGAAATGAGCAGCAGGTACAGCTGTGTGTCACACTGTGGTATAGACTGCAGGAGCTCTGGATTAGGGTCAACTTTACGGAACGTGTAATTTGATATATGAGGTCTGAAGGTATTTTCTGGAAAATGAAAAAAAGGAAAGATCAGTGTTTTTCCCCCAAAGGAATGTTGATTCATTATACAGGCAGTGTGTCAGACTGTGAATTAAATGGTGAGTTGAGGAGAGATGAATGATTTAAGAGATAATACAATACAGTGAGACATTTTTTTTCTTTATAGTAAAAGTTTTATATACATTACTGTGCAAAAGTGCAGGAGATCTTTCTGAGGAGAGTAAAGGTAAGATAATCAAACTGAACCTAAGGTAAAAGTCAAAGAAATATAAGTGGAAAAAACAGGCATTAGCAATACTGGAGTTAGAAATTATTAAAAGATATAGAGAAAATAGGACTCCTAGCAACCGTGCAAGACCTGATAGACCACCAAAACTGTCACCATCACATAAACAGGAGTTAAAGCTTTCATCTCTGAGATTTCATCTCTGTCAGTCTTCACTTTTTGTCAGATCTGAAAGTCCACAGTTGTTTCTGTCCATCCAAAAGGAGGAGTAGCTGTCAAGAAGCTGTTACTGAGAAAAGGAAATAGATGAAAAAGCAGAAGGATTACAAATCAAACAAAGAAGCTGCTGGTGTTTTCAGAACAATGGACTGGTTACAGCAGAGCCCGGAGTTCAGGATCATTGAACATGTTTGCAATATGTTTTCTGTTTTTTTCTGATGCTGAAAAGTGAATAACTTTTACTTAATGGCTGGTTTTAGTTGGAAATTAAATAAATGAAAGGTGCTTTCTGACTTTTGCACAGTACTGTATATAATCCAGATAACTGTTACTGTCTTACGATGAACCCTAAAGGCTTCAATAAAATAATATTCTCTAATCCTTTCATACTTTTTCTTTTCTGCAGCTGTAGATCGACTCTCCAGTTTAATGATGTCATCAGGCTGTGAACAGTCTACTAAGATGGAGGTATCTAGATCTGCCCTGGAGGAGAAAACCAGTATGGACAAAACAGCAGCTGCAAACGTAGAAAGTTCTTCAGAAACAGATTCTAAAAAGGTGGATGCAACCACCGCAAATGAGGTGCCTGTCACTAATATTGATGACGTTATAACCGAGCTGAACTCATTTGAAAATAATGTGAACTCAGAAACACAGACTGTTCCAGAAGTCATTGAGACGACTGCATGTCCAATAGAGAGCAGCGACCTAAAGAATGAGGAGGCTACGACTACCATTCCACTACGACCAAAACTTTTAGATTTCTCTGTCTTAGATTCAGAAAACAAAGGTTGTCTTTTGCCAGTAGGGAAGACATTTCTGAACAGTTACTCCAGGAACTACAGTCAACTCTCAAATGATGACCCGACCCTTTCTGTGAAAGGGTGTGCAGAGAAAGCAAGTATGTATGATATGTTGGACGATAGTGACTCTGAAAGTGACTCAGCCACAGATAGTGCTGTGAAAACTGAAAAGCCAAAAGATCACTGTCAAGACCCTCAGGACACTGACTCTGATGAGGAGATTGAGCTGTGTTATAGTACGGTTGAGTCAAGTCAAGAAAAAGACAGTCCTGTGTCTCCTAAAGAGGATATCTCATGCAGCCAGACTGATGAAGTGATTCCTCAAGACGTTCTGCAAAAAAACTCTTGTCCATCTTTACAGGACATGGACTCAAAGCCAGTAAATGATTCTGTTTCCCTGACTTTGCTTCAGGGACCACTCTGTCCCCAGTCGTCAGGTTCAGAGTCAGCTCTGAACGAGGATACTAAGCAAGTTCCTGAAAAGGACGAGGCAATCTGTGGGACTTTGTCAAGCCCAGAGCCATCAGACTGTAAAGCTGATGAGAAATGTGAAAAGGCGTTGGCACCTGTCACAACCAGCCAGACACCATCAAGTGTCAACAGTCTCCCTGCAGCATTAAATAACCGCCATGTCACCCCTCGGAGTCAAGAAAGGACATCTAAGATGCAGTCAAATTCATTACTGACCTCAGATAAACCCAACCCTGTCCAAATGCCACTCACTCAAACTGTACCAGAGCCCAAGGCTTCAAATTATTCCAATGGCAAATCCAGCGGGAGAACATCCACTACAGTGACTACAAAAGAGAAAGAGAAAACTTTTTCTAGCTCTGACTCCAAATCTCTTCTTTCCCAGTCTCAGACTAAATCCACCACTAACTCTCTTCGACCTTTGGGACACAAGTCCTTGAGCGATAACCCTGTCTCACCTCTATTAAATAGCAGGCTCAAACAAGAAGAGAAGAAATTGAGCACATCTGCCAAGCTTAAAGGTTTAAGTATTAAAAGTAAATGCAAAGGACAGGAGCAGCCAGTCTGTAGGCCAGCCAGGGCTGAAAGTCCTTTGCCAAAAAAAGCCCATTCCTCCCCCATTCAGTCCCCCAAACTAGCAGCCAAAAGAATTACCCCTACAAACAGTCCAAAAATGACTAGACCCCTGGAGAAGAGTAGTCCTTCATCCATTAAAACAAGCCAAGAGAGAAGTGCTTCAAGTGTTCCTGCTTTGAAGACAAATGACAATATCCATGAAGAACTTGTTTCTGAAATAGAGAAAGAAAATTCTTGCTTAAATCAAAATGAAATTGTATCTAAATGCCTAAATGCCACAACTACACAAAGAACCTTCATTGAGGTGCGGCTCTCGTCATCTTCCTCCCCGTCCTCTTCTTCGTCCACACCAGTTCTGGAGCGCAAGGAAATTTCAAACACTAGTCATTCAAACCAAGCTCAGGGAACCCCTCCAGTTCTCAAAGATAACATATTGTGTGAGGAGTTAACACCAAAACCTTCTTTTGAAGCTCATATGTCATCAGAGTCTTCTGTATCTAGACCAGAGCAAAACAATTGCATTGGAAGTCCAGCTAAATCTTCTGATAAAGTAGCTAACAATATGAGCAAGGTAGACAATAGCCTCAGGAACGCATCCATTGTAGAAACGTCTTCTAGCCCTAAACCAGGAAGATCTAAGCTTTACGCTGGACTGGGCCGAAGGAGCTACTCCACAGATACTAGTGGAGGAGCTCTTGACCCCAATCCCTTTTCTGTCAGGCAAAGAATAAAGTCCTTTGAGAACTTGGCCAGCTTTGATCGTCCAGTTATAAGGAACATAGACATCCAGTCTTATGGTATTAGCTATAAGGCTCCCCTCAACAGGAGATTGTCTGGTTATATGGGCTCTCAGTCTAATGACAGCCGCTCGTTGAAAAGGAGCCTCAGCTCTTGTGTAGACAATTTGAATTTGGGACCTTCTTCGTCTCCACAGCCGCAGAATCCCTCTACTAATGGGGTTCTGAACAACTTTGAGCCAACATCTTCAGCTGTGCCACTTGTAGAAGAGAGGGAAGCTGAAGATGCTGTGCCTCAAGCCAATCTAGTCCCACATACTCCACCAGTGCTGCGCTCCCGGAATGCCCGCTCCCATGGCGGGTTATCACGGTCAAGACTAAGGGAACTAAGGGCACTTAGTATGCCTGAGCTTGACAAGTTATGTCCTGAGGACTTCTCACGTGACCCCGGCAATGTCACATTTAAGACAGAGCTGGAAATCCACCCTATAAAGCCTTCAGATCCACCATCGGACCTTCAGTGTACTGTGGTGACCAGGGTGAGCATGGTGGAACCTGGAACCCCTGGCTCAGTTGGCAATGGGGACCTCAGTCAAGAGCAAACAACACTGTCAACCTGGTGTGTCAGGTGAGGAGCAGTTAGTTCAGTGCATTAATTTACCTTGTTATTTTCTGAATTGAACCTTCAGTTGTATGCAAAAGTTTGGGCGACAAAAAAAAAAACACAAAACGTGTTTTGTGCAGAAGTTAAGGCACATTTTGTATTGTATGTTTTATTTTCTATTTTATCTCTGTGCTATGTAAATTTGGGGTTTGGAGACCTCTCTGGTGGAAATGTGTAATGGCTGAGTGGTGAGTGGGTCGTGAGGAAGCTGGATCAATGTATATTTGTTTTTCCACAAGAGCAGAGCTGACGACACACAGTAGATCATAAGTGGTGACCATTGCATACGCAACTGGCACTGCAGCAGTCGATACTTATCCCATCATTTGTCTGAGTGAATAATGACAAAGTGACGCGCAGTCAACTCACTCAAACTAGAAACATGGATTCCAGTTTGTCACTCGTGGCTGATTTGCTGCCTAGTTGCTTCTGTCTGTTCTGTCTGGTCTGGTTTAACTCTGAATATCACAGTGATATGTTTCCAACAGTAGTTATCAGTTAGAAAAAAGAAAAAAAATCAGTCTTGGTTCTTCTCAAGGTTTCTTCCGCTTGCTCTTAGGGCAGTGGTCTCCAACCTTGGTACTGGAGATGTGTCTACCTGCAGAGCCTATTTCCAACCACAGTTTCCACACCTGAGCTAATTAACCTCTTCTCAAGTCCCTGATTGGCTAGATTAGTTGTATTAGAGTTAAGTAAGGGGCGGGGCAGCTAATTGGATACAGGTTGCAACTAATCTCTGCAGGAAGGTAGCTCTCCAGGACCAGGATGGAGATGTCTCTGATGGAAAAGTAATTGCACACAATGTACAGAAGAACATTTTGTAACTTTGGTTGTGCTTTGAAATCTGATTGTTGTGAGCGCATTTTCAAAGAGAACTCAAAACTTTGGGAAGGATACATCTTCACTGTCATCATATCATCCTCACTATGATGTTGATTTTGCCTTTAAGACCTAAACATCAAGCCATATCTTTATGAGCCTGTGCATGTGACATTAATACATAAAGATGCATTACAAGGTCCAAAAAATGTATGGCATGATCCAAAAAACGAAGGCAGACTTGAGGCCTCTGACTGTTAAATTACTGTTTCAGGCTTTAAAGGGTAACTCGCACCAGTGCAAGCACACGCAGGCAGCTACTTATTTCAGTTTTAACAAAAAAATCTGTCAAAAAAAAAGAAATTGTGCACTAACATTTGCAGAAAATTTCCATATTCAAGTTTGTTCCCTGTAGAGGATGCATTAACTTATTTTTACTTCTTAAAAAAAATCAACAAAATGTCATTTGACCAGGGGTGTTCAAATTTTGGCATACAATTGTATATGTGGGTCCAGACATGAAGTATTTTGGGAACCCCTGCATTGGAAGACCCACATAAACTACAGTTATCATCTGATTAATGTGACCTCATTAGGATGACTCATCAAAGTAGCCTTTTAGCATATTTTTCTAAAAAATGAAAGATTTGTGATGGGTATGTGATTTAGGTAGTTGATTTTATACTTCACTACTGATGTTTTTCATCTCATTCTGCAGTTTTTCATTTTGTGAGGATTGTAGTCAGCAACATTATGACTGACTCGCACTCGCCTTTCTTCACAGTCTGCAAGATTTGTCATCTTCTCCATCGGAACAGAAAAGGGTACAGAATGTCCTAAATTCTGCAGCGGCTAAAGTGGACATGATGGCACTGATGGAGGAGTTTAACAGTGTTTCAGAGGTAATGCTGTGTGTGAGAGGTAATCCAAGACACAATAGATTCTGCAGTGTTCTAGCAGGCCTATCAAGGGCTTGGAAAAAAAAATACGGTACTTTACTACATATCTTTTCATCTTAAATTATACTTTTACTGTCAACATGATCAAAAGCTCCCTTGTGGAAAGCCAGTACTTTGATCTCAAGAGTGGCATGATCACGCGCAGCCTATCTGACAACTGCTGCTTCCCTCTACAGTGCAGGGAAGATGTGTTTTTAGGCACAACAAGAGCATTTAAGATACAGACATCACCTTGCTCATGTAATTTATACAACTGGCTTATTTTCTTTGCCATTCTGTGTGTTTACATGCCATTTTTTAACACTTTTCATTCCCAGTACTCCCAGTATAATTGAACATTTTACGGTTTGAATGCTTATTTTGTTTTCCTCTTAGAAATATATAGGAGAGATGTGTCATTGTGGCTTTTGCTAGAGAAAGTTAACATATCTTCTTTTTTTCATTCTATTTTAAGGTTAAAGAGGATGTGTACTTTGTGGTCCTGGCGAAAGAAGAAGGCTCTGGATTGGGCTTCAGCATTGCTGGAGGGGTGGATTTGGAGCAGAAATCAATAACTGTAAACTTGGCTAGCTGTTTTTCTCCTTATTACGCTAAATTGCCTTTTTAGTGTTATCATACTGTCATATCAAAACCTCATAACTCCATTTTGTTCATTTTTATATGGTTTTCAACGCATGTTAAACAAGATTAGCATTAGGTTTTGTTACGACAGTCACAATATACAGTTGTATGCAAAGGTTTGGGTACACATGGTCAAATTAGCTGGTTTGTTGATTTTCTAAGTGAAAGAAAGTTACTACATCCTCTACAGAGAACACATTTATTCATTTTAATGCAGTTACTGTTTATGTGCTGAATTTAAGATATTGTGGGGGAGAACATAAAATGTGGCTTATGCACAAGTTATGGCACATTTTATTGTTTTGGCCCAATATGTTAAACTCAGCAAGTAAATAGAAATTGTGCATGAAAATTTTCAGACAAATGCCATATTTGCCAACAAAAGTTTTTTCCCTGTAGAGTAGTGGTCACAAACATTCTTCCTGGTGATCTACTTTTCTGCAGAGTTTAGTTCCAGTCTGCATCTAACACACTGCCCCTCCCCTTACAGCACATTATTGCATCTGATCATACCACTCAGAAAGTTCTGAAGAAGTTAATTAGCTGGAGCTCGTTTGACAGATTGTGGTAGGAACTAGATTCCACGAGGAGGAGCTCAATCTCCAGGACCAGGGTGGTGACCACTGCTGTAGAGGATTAGTTATATTCAAAATCAATAATACATGCAATTTCACCAGGTTTATTTGCCTACAACTGTATTTGTAATATGCAGTAAGTCTAAACCCACTGCTCAGATGACAAGTATAATCAGTTATGTGTGGAAATGATCTGTGCTTTATCAAATTTTTTAATCTTTTTGTCACCCCCTTGTGGTTGGCATAGGAACTTCTCTCTCAGTTAAGACTCAAAAGTTCCATTCTGAATCTTACGCAGTGAACAAAAAACATTTTGAACAGGATCACCCAAACTGCTTACTTTTGGTAGGTTCATCGAGTCTTCACTCGAGGGGCCGCTGGAATGGAAGGCACCATTCGCCGGGGGGATGCTGTGTTATCCATAAATGGGAGCAGTCTAAGTGGGACCACCCATGGGGAGGCTCTCTCCTGTCTACATCAGACCAGGCTGCTCAAACAGGCTCTTGTGGTCATCCAAAGAGGAAAAGACAGTGAACCTTTATCACCAAGGCATGAAGTTTCCTCACAGCTTGGAACTTGCACTTCCCCAGCCTATCAGGAAAATAGCAGAGAGAACGGGACAGGTAACATCTGCAATCATGGATTTGTTTCTAATTGTAGAAGACAGATGAAGGGTCAGCCTACATGTGAAAGTTCTAAAGTTAGTTGTCTTTTGAATTTCAAAGCCCTGTTGGTGTTAATAAAAAGGTAGTAAGTTGGATATTTAAGCTTTGAATTAATAAATCCATTAGCATGCTTTTTTGGGTTGTTGCCTGTGCTGATTGCTTGTTTGGCTGTTATAGTTGTGGAAGTTGGGCCTGATGGAGCCTTAAGCGTAGAGCTACAGAAGACTGCAGCAGGTCTGGGATTCAGCCTAGAGGGCGGCAAAGCGTCAGTCCAAGGAGATCGACCACTCTACGTCAAGCGCATTTTCAGAGGTAACATTTTTCTCCACTAGAGGGAGACATTGTTATCCAAAAGGTTTGTAAACAGAACTTAATGTAGGGGTGGCCAGTTGCAGTCCTGGAAGACCGGCGTCCAAAACAGTTTGGTGATTTTTCTGTTCAAACACACCTACTAAACCTGGTAACTAACTGCTGTACTGTAGTTCAGCTGAACAAATGCTGTTAACAGTCAAGGTCCTTGCTTGAAAATATGCAAACCTATAGCCTACAAACATATACAAAAGTTTGAACGCCTCTGTCAAATTACGTTATTGATTTGTTTGAAATAAGTTAACACATCCTCTGAAGAAAACAAACATAAATATGACATTTTTCTGCAAATTACAGATGAACAGTAATGAACAGTAATCATGCACTGAAATGTGTTCTCTGTGGAGGATGTGTTTACTTACTTTCACTTAGAAAATCAACAAAACAAGTCATGTGACCAGGGTCACCCAAACATGTTTGCATACGACTGCGTTTAGCTAGTGTAACTTTCTTTTATTGGTAGTAAGATTGTCCGTTATAGGGTTGTCGTACTCAATTAAACACTGTTCCTTGGTATTTATTTATTTATGTATGTATGTATGTATGTGTGTATAGTAATTGATTAAAATTGACCTTCTCAATGAATCTGCAATGATTAGCTGGAATTTACGATTGATATATTTGAAATTCTCTTACAGGACTCTCACAGTAATAAACAGATCCAGAATGGGAACCCATTTGTATGCCTTTTTTTGCCACATAATGTTTTTATTTACACTAGTGTTCAAAAGATTGCAGTCACTGTCTTGACCAATATAAAACATGCGTATATAAACATATAAATGTACGGACACACACACACACACACACACACACATATGTATATATGTATGTGTGTGTGTGTGTGTGCACTCATATAAAATGATTTCATTACTATGCTACTACTACTCTACTACGTTATATATTTCAACTACTTTGATGAAATAAAATTAAGAAACTTTAGATGTGTCAAAAATGATGAACAGAGCTGTAGATAACATTTTAGTTTATGTATATTTCAATGATGTCATTTCAAAGGCTTCCTAGTTTACCTTTGTCCAATAAACTGAACCTTTTAAAGGCTCTGTATGATTAATTATTGTTCAGATTTATTGATTTGGCCACTTTTTAAACTTTGGTTAATCAATTAATCATGAAAAATAACCAGTAGATTACTAGATTACAAATTTAATCAAATATCAGCCCTAATTGAAAATAATGACTTTCAGGAGGGCATAGTGAATGCACTGTTAAAATGCATACTGAAAGTTTGTAGACATCTGCTCATCCAGTGTTTCCTTTGAAATCAAGGGTATTAATAGGTAATTTGTCCCCAACTTAACTGGACTAACAGTAACTCTCTACTCTTCTGGGAAGGCATTACACTGTATGTTGGAATTTGATTGCATTCAGCCACAAGAACTTTAGTGAAATCAGATTTGTTTTGTTTGACAAGCGCCACTCAAACTAATCACAAATGTATTGGATGAAGCTACAACACTTCAGAGAACTCAGTTCCACTGCTCCACAGCCCAATGCAGGAGGACTTTATACCCCTCTAACCCATTCTATTGATCAGAGCTTTTCTAAGGAGATTATACAAGCCGTGTGAGTGCAGTTGAACACCTGTCAGGGATTTTGAAGGAGTATCTGGATATTTTTGGACTTATACTGTGTGTCATCAGTGGCAATTTCATTATGAGTTGTATTCATTTGCACAGCTGTGGGTTGTGGCTGTGCTTTTACTGGTAAACAGACACAAATTCAGCGATAAACTTGCATGTTGTTGTTTTTTTGTTTTACTCAGGAGGTGCTGCTGAACTGTCCCGGGTCATTGATGTGGGAGATGAGGTTCTAGCTATTAATGGCAGGTCCTTGCAAGGCCTAATGCACTGTGATGCCTGGAACGTCATCAAGACAGTCTCAGAGGGCCCTGTTCAATTAGTCATTAGAAAACCCCGGACTTCAGTATGACATACAGCCAGTGGACATATTCTGTGTTAACGGAGTGCCAAACTGATCATATTGTACATATAAGGACTGCCATTTTCCCTCTTTTTATACTTTTTTTTTTAAACATGTCCCTGTGATATATTTTTTGCTCATTTTCTACTGAAGAATCAGATATTTTGGAATTGGGTGGTGTTTATAAGACTAAAACAGGTTTTTTTCTTGTTTGGTCTTAATTTTAAAGCCCATATTATTGAAAGTCAACCCCAAAAAACAAATGATTCATAACCTCCTAATGCTTCCTTTGTGACTGTGCAATCAGTGTAGCATGTACTCATTTGTACAGTGGACATGAAAACCATGAATTTACATATTTATATGGTCACATGGGAATGATGCATCTTAATTTGCTCCATGCAAATATCCTCACGATGGGTTTATTTTGTATTTTTTTATTTTTAAGTAGATTTATTTCCAGAGATCAGCGTATCAAATGAAGCTGAAGGTTGTTTGACTGCTTGCCTGAATTGAAGCATTCTCTTTCAGACTTTGTGAAATTTTCTCCAACTTCTAAATTTTTTTCTCATCCCATGTCTTCTCTGCTCCTTTTTAAAATTTATTTCCATCCAAACCCCCAGTGGGAGGAAAGCCCACAGTTGCCATTTGATAGATACTTGTTTTATTCCATCTATTCTGCAGAAATGCTGTAATTTAAGAAGTGGGTCACACAATCTATATTTGAAATATTCCACACTTCAAATGGACCTGCTATCTATCACAGGAGGTAACTTCTGTGGTTATAAAAGCACACGTCTCACAGAAAGCATATTCAGAATTGCAGACCAAACTTCTAATGACTTCTTTTGACTTAGTCCCGAACTCTTAAAGGACTACTTGATTGCATTCTTCCAGCTGTGAATATTTTTCAATGGGAAAACTCTGAGACTTTCCAGTGAGTTATTATGTTGTATCAACACTGCATCAATGCTGTAGTCATATTTTACTTGAATTGTCTATGTGTAAATATTGCATTCCCCACAAACAATACTTTAACTTAATGTATCTGGGCTTTCAAGCACAAGTTTGTTTATATTGAATCAAAACAAATCAAATAAGCAGTTATGAATATTAATATTTCTATGTATTGCACTCAAACCTGCATTTCATGTTAATGCCCTTGTGTAAAAAGACATTAAACATTTTTCAATGCCGTGATCTTCATTGTTTCTGAATTTCTTTCAATAATGCAATAATAGTTTTATGTTCAACTGGCAACACCAAAGTATATTGCATCTATTTTATCACAGTCACTGTTCTTTTTTTTTCCACAGTTGTAGAAATAGCATTACTATGAATGTCTTTGCTGCAGCTTATGCTTATTTTTTTCTTTTCCTTAACACCTTTTTAGTTTAGAGCCACTAAAAATGGACAAACACACCTCTGCACACACACATATAGGTGAAAATGGCGGAAAAAGACCCCCATTTACTATAAAGCTAAAACCATATCTGTGCACATACATGATGACGATGCGTAAACATGCACACAGTTAGAGGAATAAACTGGAACAATGGACAGTTTTGTTTTTATACAACAAAACAATTAAAGGGGCATCTTGCCCTTCTATTGGGGTAGGAAGGCTGCCTACATGGGTAGAAAAGGCTTCTGGTTAATCTTGCCTAATTCTGGCTAATGATAACAATAGCTAGCATTTAACACTAATGTTTGCTAGTCAGTGACACTTCAGTGAACAACTTCGTGTCTTTTTGACCAGAATCCAACAAAATAACGTGAGTATGCTAAAGGGGGTTTAATGCCATGTATGGGGGGACTTCTTACCCTAGAAGTGTAACTTTGCACAGTCTTTTTTTCCCCACTTCTGCTATCTCTAAATATAAATTGATAAATCAGTATTATCCAATGTCAGAAAAGTAAATCAATGACATTTGATCAGGAGGAATGATACACAATGTATATACAAGGGTTTATATATATATATGAAACTACTCACAGAAGCACATAACATTGATCATGATCTGGGATAGATGGCAGGTGAACACTCGATTGTAGTCAATGTGTTGGATGCGGGAGAAATGGGCAAGTGTGAAGATCTGAGCGACTTTGACAGGGGCCAAATTATTATTGCCAGACGGCTCCGTCAGAACATCTCCGAAAAGGCAAGGTTAGCCCTGCCTGAGTTCAAGTGGGTGTGTTTTGGCAGGAAAACATAAAAATGTGCAGGTCCTCCAGGACCAGGGTCAGGAACCACTGTTTTGGCTCATTGTGTGTGTGTGTGTGTGTAATATGAAGTTCGAATCAAGCTAACATGCAGAAGGCCTCACAAATATGAGAAGGTGACCAAATCTGGAAGTCACTTCCCAAAATAATTTTAATTTTACTATAAATTTTTCATGTGGTTTACAATAGTAAACCCCAAATTTCCTGCAGCTTTGGGTCAGTCAATGACCCAATTTTATCCTAAGACCTTCCATAGATTTACAGAAACAAGTCTTCTGCGATTTTTCTCTTGCATTGCATAACAAAAATGAGCAATTAGCAGCAACTGGGCATTGTACTTAACTAGACTCTGAAAAGAATGTGTTTGATCACATTGCGTAAAAAACATGAACTACAGATCAGAGGTTTGGACGCAGCTCTAACGTAATAAAAATGAATATGAAAAATATTTTTTTCAAGAGATACCAGACAAATGTTTTTGAGTAACCTCTTTATTCCTTAAAGGAATACTCCAGCATTTTTTCCATCTCTGCCATGCAGTTGATTATGACATGCTGTGATGGTTTCCCCTGTCCTTAATAAACTAACAGAAAACTCACTGACACAAAACACATTTATAATAGAAGCGTCTGCTCAATAGATTCTAAAATAAATGTGTTTTGAGTTTATACTTTTTTAAGTACAAGGAAGCATGAAATTTTTCATGGGAATCAGTCACAGGCTGCAAATGCAGCAGATTGAGATTAGACTGCAGAACACTGAAGTACTACTCTAAAATATACAGCAACCAAGCAGCAGTAAATAATTATAATATAATTTACTGATACAGTTAATGTAGTGTTTGCTGTTTGCTTGGCACTGTGCTGCAAGTCTACTGACACTGCAAGTCGAGGGTGGCCAGCTAGGGAAGCATTGTTTTGTGTCTTGTACCTGTCCAGATGGTTGTGACAGCCTCCCGAGACTACCACCATCGCTCTCCGCCTGCCAAGGCTTCATTAAAAACTGCCAGACAGCGGCCTGCTCATAATAGAACTCTGTGTTCAGTAAATATGTACCTGTGTTTGGACGCCCCAAAAATGGCCCGGGCACGAGAAAGCTGCAGATGTTTTTGAATTATCTTGGTATCCTGAAAGTCCTTATGTTTACACGAACAGAAGCTAATGTAGTTTTTTTTCGCCTGAAGTCTGCAAAACTGTTTGTATCAGTATGCAGTGGGCGGAAAACAATGTTGATGTAACAGTTGGAAAACAGGCTATTTTTACACCAAAAAGAGAAACTGGTGTGTCAGTGACAGCCCATGGCCTTCCCAAGTGGCCAACTTGTGTGGCTGATTTGAATTGCTTGGAAGCTGCAGTAAGTCTTTTCCAAACTCATTCTGAAGCTGGTAATTGCATTTTGAAATGTACTTTGAATGTTATCCACTCTGAATGCAGTACTTTCAGGGGAATAAATGGTTATTTAGAAGTGCAGAATTTTACATTTTGGGAAAAAAAATATTTGTTTAAACTAGATGTCTAAACATGTTTTGAAAAGTCAGAAAATCACCTCTTGCTTCCACACATTTGGCCCTTCAAGTGTTCCATTTGTATTTGAAATCTGTCGCTGTTATCTCTCAAAATCAAGTCCAAATCGCTGCATCTAAAAAAATAAAACAAGCTCATCAGAGAGTTGGCAGAAACATTAGGTGTGGCCAAATCAACTATTTGGTGTATTCCTAAAAAGAAACAAATCACAAATCACTGGAGCTCAGAACCACGAAAAAGCCTAAAAGACCATGGAAAACAACCGTGGTGGATGACAGAAAACTCAAAGGAAATCCACTGCACAACAGCTGGCCAGATCAGGAACACCCACCAGGATGTAGGCGAGTCTCTGTCCAAGTCAAAAATCAAGAGACTGTATTTATTGATAATGTGACTGTAGAGCGAATGCTGAAGTGTACAGGGCTGTATAATCTGCTCAGATCCAGTCGAATGCTTCAGAACGTACTGAACAGTGCTTCACAGTGCAGGCCAACAACAACCTTAAGCATAAAGCCTCTTGACTTTAAACCAATCGAGCATGCATTTCACTTACTGAAGGCAAAAAGCTGAAGCTAAAATACCAGAAGAACAAGCAGTGAAGTCTTGGTTGAGCATCATCAAGGAAAAAAAAATAGCATCTGGTGATGTCTATGGGTTGGAGATATTGTATATATTTCACAGCTCATTTTGCTCATGATTACCAGGGGTGCTTGTATATATATACAAGCACAGAATAAAGCATATGATAAAATATACAATATACAAAATATACACTTATTACAACAACTAATACAGAAGATGTGCAATGGGTTATGTAGAGTTATATATAAGTTAGATAAGATGAATATAGTTAGATAAGACGTGTATAGTTGCCTTACCCTCGTCCTTATCGTAGAAAAGGTCTTTCAAGATACAAAGCTGACAGGCTATGATTACACTGGATAATGTGGTTTTAAAAAATACTTGCATATTTACAAATGGGCTAATGCCAATATTTGGAAAATGGCGAGATATTGCGAGAAGTGCTTTTCCATTTTTGTTTGAGGGCATCAAAACCATTGATGGTACTAGTATGTGTTCTTATGTTGTCTTATAAGTTCCACATTACTTTGGAATGATACTTCATAAGGTTGTTATAAATAGAACAAAGATATATGACTATATATATCGCTATATGTCAATCTTTCATGGAGGAGATGCTGACAACACAATAGAGACGTACGCCTGTATAATGTAATTCACCTGAATGTCTTATGTCATCTTGGAAATGCTGACATACACTGTTCAGAAATAGTCATGTATTGTTTTTTTGAGTGCTTATGCATGTGCTATAAACTCCAGACACAGATAGACTTTACAATTACCTAGAATTATCTACAACTGGCAAAATCAAGAAGCCTCTTGCAGTTAAGTCAGTGTAAATGTGACATGATAGACTTTATTATACTGGTTACACTGTGCTTTACTGTTGGCTATGCTGTTTATTCCTTGTACTCAGTTGCTGATTTGAACTGCAGAGATTTCAGCATCACTGACTACACCAAAGGAAACGTTATTTTTAGACCCGATCAGTCAACTGTAGGTTGTTCAGAAATAGCAGCTTATGTGTGGTAGATCTACATTCAGGAGTACGGTATATAAGAGATCTACAACAAAACATGCACCATCATGCTTTGTAGTTTGATATGCGCTGTCATAGTGATAACTTTTGCAGTGAAATGAGTCAGAAACTTGTGGGTGTATCAGTGACACCCTGCAGTGTAAAAACAAAAATACAAAGTGATCTAGAAAATGTCAGAAGTCACGAGTTTCGGTTCTCATACACTTCCTCTTCTCATCCGAGCAGTCACGTATCTCAAGCCACCCGAATTAGCAAAAGCCACTAGAGAGCTGAAAGAGAAATATTGCTGCTTTCTTCTGATACACTAAACAATTTAATAATATCATTCTGATTCACTTTATGATGCTCCGACATATCTTTACAGGTTACTCAGAGGCTTTAAATAGACCACCTCTACATCTGGCCTGTCTGGGCTGTGTACATCACTGAGCTGAAATGTCACTTATGTGGGCGGATATAAGACTAAAGGCGAAGATCTATCGAACGTCTCTGGCCATCTTGTCTGACCTTTCAAAGGAGCATTCTCAGTTAAAGTGGATTGAATAAGTAGGCTTTAGAGGATATATTGAGGAACAAGTTGAAAATTGGACATGTACACTTCACTGAAATAGCATATGCTCAGAGTGTTAAAGATATCAGATATGGACATCACTGCTGGATATTCAGATACTTTTTCTAAAATCAAACAACAATGTGTAACAACACATTGTTTGTTACATATCCCTCCTACTATCTTCAAATTTACTAACAGTATTTATCCTTGCTATCAGTTTGACCCCAGCAATTTAAACCTCCAGGACATATCAAAATTCTCATGGCAATTAAGTTTTTCCCTCCCCCATGTCATGTGAGCTATCAGTGGTTCTCGCATTACTACAGGTGTGGTTATGTCAGGTTAAGGCCCTAAAGCAGAGGGAAGTTTCTCAAAGATTATAAAATTGCATCTTATAATGACCTCAATCTCATCCAAAATGACCAAAACAAATGTGAGTAAAATGTTGATATTTCTCATATTCTATACAGCTAAAACAGCCTGAGGTAAAAACTGACCCCAAAGAACACCAATGTGTACAAAACGTGTGCAGGACATTGAAAACATATTATCATGTTCATTTTGTTTACTCAATCATCCCCATGAAGTTAGGACAATCATTTATTTAGAGACATTAAACACGGAATGGGATCAATTTGACCTCAAAGATAATAGGAGGGACATAATACTTGGTATAGCACCTTGATAAATGTTTTTTGGGGGACGTGGCCCAATTTAATTCCCAATTTTGTCATGGCCGATCCCCCCTGCTAGCTAGATGTCACCCAAGACATGTGAAGCACCACCACATCTTTATGGACCACCGCTAATGCTCAATGGAAAGCTGAACACACTTGCAGGAGGACCCTAACTGTCAATTCTGCTATATTGAATAATGGATGCCTGCTTCGGCTAGCATCATGCTGGGGGAGAAGGAGGCCAATTATGATCTTTTGGACCCCTAGTCTCATGTGGACAGATGTGATCTTGTAACTACAATGTCTGGGAACAACCATGAGAAATTTTGGGCTAAATGTGAGTGATAGTGTAGCCTTATTAGGGTGGGAACAAACTGAGTGGAACATTTTTAAAGCAATCTAACACCTCGTGAAGGTGGAGCTCAAAGTAGAGGTGAGGTGCCCGTTGTCTGGCAGATGTTGCCACAATGCAGCACCAAAAGTCTAACAAGTTGTCCCCAGACGTGTATTCTCATTACTTGCCCTGTAAGACTATAGGACTCCCAGCTACAGATGGCCAAGGATCTCAGGGTTCCATGATAAGATGCAAAACTGCTTTGCGCTGGTGTTGCTATTGTTTGCCTACACCTTGACATCTTGCTACTTGGAGCATTCTGCATTGCTTGGATTTGCCACTTTGACACTCCATTTTGCCACGTTGCTGCTGTGCTAAAGGTTCAGTCAAATTCAACTGAACACAGCGACAAAGCAGCCATTCTGGGTTGTGTAACTTTCCAAAGAGCAGCCAGACAAGCTGTTGTGTATGACATGTAACATACAACCACTTTCTTTTTCACTAAGCCTTTGTCTTTTCACACCTTCTGCACATAACCTCCCTAGGGTAGCGAAGTGAGGTTGCACACATGTAAAATTCTTTTGTTACTCTTAACCACAACCAAAATCGGTGAGCTTTATAAAGAGATAGTTGTTTGTTGATGTGCAGATATCAGAGGCACATTCACTCATCACAAAACGTTGTGCACCATCTTGCTACACTTTCCAGGTTGAACAACATGTTTTGTAGAAACGGTGCAAAACGATGACGGGCTTTGAGGTACTTTTTCTCTTGTTTGCTAGGTGTGTCAGAGCTGTTACCCAATCAGCAGCAATGTGTGTATAAAACCCACCAAATTAAAAAGGCAGTGCACACAATGGAATAAAGTCCTCTTCAAATGCAGCCACTGCAGCTTGTACACAGCAATCGAAAACTTTAGAAGACATTTGTTGTGTTTTTCTTGTATTTAAACCCATTTCATCAGGCTCCAAAAGAAAGAAAAGAAAAGCTGCAACACTTGTGTAACATAACCGAGTGTTCAACACACCGCTGTTTCCATTTAATTAAACATTTTGCTATGTCATGTTGGGGCTGAACGCAGCTCAGGAGCAGCGATTACTTGTACAGGCAATTTTGAAGCAGTTGAAAATACCATTAAACACAATCAGGACTATAATCCAAGTTTCTCCTTCCTGCAGGGTAATGAGGATGGTAAAAGAGGCGAAGAAAAACTTGCATAGTTTGGCTGAATCTTGGGATTATCAAGTCTGAAAACCCTTAGAAGGTTGCAAATACATTTTAAATGTGTTTTATAAAGTGAATTTGTGTACATACCTACTTACAGATGTAGTTTGAGGTTTTGATGAGCATATGTAGACTTGCATAGATATGTTCTGGTACAAATGTGCATCATACACTTACTGGCCACTTTATTAGAAACATCTACCTTGTAGGTCCACTTTAAGTGCACTACTATCATAGAGAATAATCATTGGACCATGGAAAAAAAATTATGCACATTTATTTTAGGTTATGCTGCCTTGAAGAGGTGCTTTTTTATGGGTGTCCTAAAGCCCTTTTCTCCCATGCACAATTTGTGTTAGCCATCATACGGTCTTAATTTCCAATCCTGGAGTTCAACACAGTTTGGTGATTTGCCTGCAGTAATTATGACCTCTGTTCTAGCCCTTAAGACAGACCAGAGACCATTTCCTGACCACAGAACTACTCCTGGCTGTAGATTTTGGTGTGGCAGCCCGCTCTCAACCTATAGGCAACTCCCAAATTATTGACAACCTTCAAGAAAATAGCTAAAATAAACAATTTTGTAACATAAACTAAACAATTCAACATTTCCTCTAATTAAAATCATTCTATTCTAAAGCATAGGGTTCAAAAATTACTACAATTAAAATCTTAAATAAAAAATAAAAGCAAACTAATTAGTTCAGCCCCACCCACACTGATTTTAAAAGGAGCGTTTCAGTCCAGACTTCCGATGAGGCACAATATAGGACAGCCAATCAGGATGGAGGTCATTCACTTATACCAGGGTTAAAGGCACAGTAACAAAAATAGCCTGTTTAATTCTCAGAGATGAAGACAGGTTGGAAAATGTTCAAGTAGAAAAGAATTACGACTGTTTTTGTTACAACAAAACCATATAATACATTACAATACAATACAATAAAAGTGGACCTCAGTGGAAGAAATAACTTACCAGAAAAATGTACAATACGAGCCCTTTAATCTCCAGGAACTCTATTGTTGACCACTTCCTCCTAAGACATTGTGACAGCGGCGGAGAGTAAGACACAGAGATAGTCGTGACTCTGCTATTAGAAGCACTCTTTATTCAACATACCAGCAGAGAGGCACATATAGGACACCAAACTCAGGGGGGAGGTCACCTCTAGCTACACACGTCTCCCTAACAGTGACCCCCCCACCCCATCCCCATGCACAAAACACCTACACAATAACCCTGAAACAGATTGACACATTAACACATGCACACAACTTAAACTAACGGACAACAACAATAGCACAAATAGTCCCTTTGTGCACACATACCATGAGCCTTTGCATGTGACCATCTGCATAGCCACACTTCTAGAGTCTCTTGGCGCCAGCGCCTGCCAGTAGCAGATCGCTACAGTATAAGAGGTTATAAGAGGCTGCACACATAGACAATCCTTTTGTTAGTCTAAAGCAAAGACACCAGACACAGGTGTTGAAATCAGGTGAAGGATATAAAAAATAAAAGCAGTTGTTTGTGCAGGCAAGCAACTGAAAATACTATTAAGCTCAATCAGGACCATGATCAAAAGGTTTCTCCTTACCCTGTGATGAGGAAGATGGTAAAAGAAGAAGTTTTAAAATTGCAGTTTAGCTGAATCTTTGGGTTATCAAGTTTAAATATCAACCGTTAAGCACTACCTCTATGACAACAAGGAAGGGATGCATGAAAGAAGCCCCTCCTGAGAGCAACCCACAAACTTAGATTCATAGGACTACAACTGGAACTGTACTGTGATCAAGATGTAATCTTTCTGGATATGCACATCATGATTCCCTAAAAAGGGGCCTGCATATACACCGATCAGGCATAACATTATGACCACCTCCTTGTTTCTACGCTTATTGTCCATTTTATCAGCTCCACTTACTGTATAGGTGCACTTTGTAGTTCTATAATTACAGAATGTAGTCCATCTGTTTCTCTGCATACTTTGTTAGCCCCCTTTTACCCTGTTCTTCAGTCGTCAGGACCCCCACGGACCCTCACAGAGCAGGTACTATTTGGATGGTGGATCATTCTCAGCACTGCAGTGACACTGACGTGGTGGTGGTGTGTTAGTGTGTGTTGTGCTGGTTTGAGTGGATCAGACATAGCAGTGCTGCTGGAGTTTTTAAACACTGTGTCCCCTCACTGTCCACTCTATTAGACACTCCTACCTTGTCAGTACACCTTGTAAATGTAAAGTCAGAGATGATAGCTCATCTGCTCCTGCACAGTTTGTGTTGGTCATCCTCTAGTCCTTCCTCAGTGGTCACAGGACGCTGCCCACAGGATGTTGTTGGCTGGATATTTTTGTTTGGTGGACTATTCTCAGTCCAGCAGTGACACTGAGGGGTTTTTAAAAAGGGGGCTAACAAAGTATGCAGAGAAACAGATGGACTACAGTCTGTAATTGTAGAACTACAAAGTGCACCTATACAGTAAGTGGAGCTGATAAAATGGACAATAAGCGTAGAAACAAGGAGGTGGTCATAATGTTACGCCTGATCGGTGTAAGGCGGCAGGTAGGTGTTTCTAATAAAGTGGACAATGACTGCATTTAATGGGATTCCATGGGCTGATTGAATGTGTAAGAAGCATACTGACTCTTTGCTAAATCCCTCCACTTAATAGTTAGTTAGTTTAGCTTAGCAAATGCAACTAGCAACTGTCAGGGCATCTGTAACAAGCTTTTACGATGTTACTGTGACATTGTGCGAGGGGGTAATCGGATGCCTGATAGGGGGAGTGAAAATGATCCTTTTGCAAAACAGAATTTGCTCCATTTGCTCTAAGGTAATATTTTGTGGCTAAATTAGCTAACTAGCAAGTTTGGCTAGCTAATGATGTCTTTCTTTGCTATTTTTGCTATTGTTGATTTGCTTCCTATGTAGAAAACATGAATAATAAAATTAAGTTAATATGAGGCCAATGGGAGAAAATCCAGAGAACAGTTGCTGTTTGCTAGTAAGCTTAGCTAACAGTGGAAGTATTTGAGACACACACACAAAATGTTATCCTTCAAGTGCATCATACAGTTTACCTACCCTGCAGTACAGGAACAGTACTACTTTTTCATTTCCATATCTACATGGATGGCTTCTCATTTTTCAAACTGACTTTCAAGCTTATTAAAAACATCATTGCATGCATGTAAGAGTATGGATATTTTTTTACATTCAATGGAAACACTGAGCCAAAACCAATAAGTCTAATAAACAGCATTTTGAATAAGTATCAGACAATACAATGCAAATATACAGACGTATGCAAATGTATGAATACCCACCGAGCCAAAACTAGGAAGTCTCATATGTAGCACTTTAAATAGGTACCAGACAGTACAATGTAAATAAACAGTCATATGCAAAAATATGGGCGCCCCTGGTCAATTTACATTTTCTGTTGATTTTCTAAGTAAAAAAATATCCTCTATAGAGAACACACTTCTGCTCAATGTCTATGCATGTTTACTATATATTGGTTGGATTTAACATATTGGAAACCACAATAAAGCATAATATGTGTCCTGTGCAAAAGCTGGTACATTCTATGTTTTGCATTTTTCCAAGATCAGCAAATAACTAGAAATTGTGCACTAAAATTTGATTTGACTGGTGGCACCCAAACTTTAGCATATGACTGTATATTTGCATTGTATGGTCTGATACTTATTTAAAGTGCTATTTAATAGACTTACAAGTTTTGGTTTGATGGGTATTTCAGGTAAATGTACTTAACGCATTAGTGCAAAAACTAATGTATAAAGTTAAATATCAAGAAAGATTCACTGATGATATGATGACTGAGTGTTAAAAGCCCTTGGCGACAAGATAACTGATGCCTTTTAGTATGACTCAGTAGTTGCACAATGTGCCTACTGTTCTGTATGGAGTATTGATTGAATTATGCAGGTAAAATGCATGGAAAAGACGTCTTGGCTACTTTAAACCCTATCAAATTCCTGCTATTAATACTCCCTCAAATAATGCTTAAGTATAAAAACGAAGTACCAGAATTTTCTACCCCTGTAAATACAGGAGATCTTTTTGTCTACTCTTTTCTGAACTGTGTTACTCCAAAAATTGCAACAAATACCACAGAGAAATCATGTACCACCGCCATTGAAACTCATGCCTGGTCTGAAAGTTATCAAACATAGCAGCAATAATTGTGGATGGAGCTTAGCAAAGGGTCTGTTACAGCACCGATCGGTCCTCTGTAGTACAATGAATGCTTTAACTTTCAATTTTCATTGGTTGCTAGCAGGTAATGTAGAGGACTCTCTGATTTTGGAAAAGCTATGGACAGGGACAGGCTGGACTGGGAATTAATTCAGCCCTGGACATTTGTCTAGTCCAGCCAACTACAACCATGGTGACCTCCCCCCCCAACAACCACAAGCTAGCTAGCTAATTAAATATCCAGTGTGTGATAGCATGTTAGCATTAAGCTAGCCATCTTTAGCCTTAGTGTACAAGCAGGCTGAATGAACAGGCTGACCCCTTCTGCATTTTGGCCCTGTGATTCCTCACGTGTGCTTTCGTTTCCTCATTTTTTGTGTATTGGTTAAGTAACTTTAAGGTTTTTTAATCATGCATCCTCCTCCCCCATATGCTTCTTGGCGCTTTTCTCCATCTCCCTCTTGCTAGCCTTCACAGTTTGAACTTTCCTGGTTGTTATCATCATGCTTTGTTATAGCGGCCAATGGTCACACACTGAGAATGGAGTGGGTCACTAATGTGTCTAGATATGTGCACTCCAGCATTCATTTGGCACGTGCCGTTTGTCCCAGGCGGTCTCCATTAATTTTATATATTTATATATATTTTTCACTCTTTCAGTGGCCCACACACATAGCAACCCACTTGGAATTGTCCTGGTCCTCCCGATGGCCAATCCATCCCTGGACAGCATGACAACTAGTAGTTCATTCAAAAGATCACCAAATCAGGCCCAACTTGGCTTTTTGACAAATGAAGCCTACACAGAGTTTTGTCTGTTTGCTATTGATGAAAGAAGTTCCCCTGCATTCTCTCTCATCCTTTGAAGTGATCTGGCATGTGAAGTTGACTTTGCCTCTGCCCTTTGGGAGCCTAATACCTTGTCTGAATCTCCCTTTGTTCCATTTTCAAAGGGAGACCATTCTTTCTATTCTCCAAATTACCTTGCCTTAATATATATGCAGCTAATTCTTAGGAATTCTTCCCAGACTCACAAAACCTGAAACTTAGTGATGAGCCAGCCTCCCCGTTGCCCAGCCGTTCGGATTCTAACCTCGTGGTTGGGAAATGAAAGGCATGTGGCGGTATCTGTATCTTGCTCTCCAGAGCTTGGCGCAGCGACATCTAATTTCTCACTTTGCTGCCCTCTTTTGAATAGTCCGGCCCCCTTTGAATGATTGCATTCAGAGAGAACGGAATTGGGGGCTGAAATTTTAAGGATTCGTGTTCAAAAGGGAGATATGCCAGGCTGTTTAAAAATGGATGGCTCCTCAGTGTAACCACTGCTTGTCGAGTAAGCGGCATGCATTCTTAAATAACTGCTTCCACCCTAGTAGGCCCATAATCCTTCAGAAACCTCCAAAGCAGTTAATTCACATCAAGGTTATGTCTCATTCAAATATTCCTAACTAAAATCAGCCTGCTTATGAAATATAATGTCTTTTATAATTATAACATATTAAGCTCACTTAATTTGAATGTGAAATGCGCTTTTGTTATCTGTTCTGCACTCAAAACAAGTTTGATTGTTGTAAAACGTCCACACAGACATAGCACATAACAATGCTTCATTGCTGACCTGCTCTGTTTGACATACCACTCATGGCTGAGCCTCAGCTAGTGACCAAAGAGCTGCTAAAAGAGGCTTTCAGGAATGTTCCAGGAACAGAGTCATGAAAACAAAAGGCACACAACTGCCCACAGCACTACAATACCCAGCTTCCCAGCTAAGCTGACTGTACTCTGCTGATGCTAATAGAATCTAATTCTAATGCTTCAAGCCCATCTATAAAAATCCATCGTTGTATATTGCAGACTTCATGTCATAGAAAAACCTTCCTTTGTTATAGAAGCTTGATTTACTATGTAAATATTGATAAGGTCTCAAAAATGCTGTATTAGTGCTGTACGGAGCCCTGCTGGTGACATACCGTGTAAATAAAGATAATGTGCCACGACTAAGTAAAGAGTGGGAACGAGATAATTAAGTCATGGCCACGACTTAGTAAGGCTTGAGAATGAGATCATGCCTTATTAAGCTGTGGTCATGTCTTATTTATCTCATTTCCATGCCTTACTAAGTCATGCCCACACATTAGGATCTCATTCCCATGCCTTCCTAAGTCATGGCCATTTATTATTTTTATTTATATGGGATGTCACTAGCAGGTCACTAGTACTGGTGTGTCTGATCCACTTGTACCAGCGCAACACACACTAACACACCACCACCACATCAGTGTCACTGCAGTGCTGAGAATGATCCGACATTCAAATAATACCTGCTTTGTGGTGGTCCTGCAGGGGTCCTGACCATTGAAGAACAGGGTAAAAGGGGGCTAACAAAGTATGCAGAGAAACAGATGGACTACAGTCTGTTATTGTAGCACTACAAAGTGCACCTGTATGCTAAGTGGAGCTGATAAAACAGACAAAGCCTCTAGAAACAAGGAGGTGTACTTAACGAAGAGGTGTTGTTTCTTCATGATGTCACAAAATTTGACATATTTACATACAGTCATATGCAAAAGCTTGGGCGTCCCTAATCAAATTAAATGTTTTTTTGATGCTTTGAAGTGAAATAAATTACACATCCTCTATAGAGAACACACTTTAGCAGATTTTAATGCACAATCGCTTTGTTGAATTTAACATATTAGGGGAAATAAAGAATTAAATGTGGCCTGTGCAAATGTTATGGCACATGTGATGCTTTATGTTTATCAGCAAATAAATAGAAATGGTGCACTAAATTTGCAGAAAATGCCAAATTTAAGTAGATGATTTTAACACATAAAAAAAATCAAACATTGGCATATGAGCATATATTCACTGCTTCAACCTACAATATCTCCGCAGGCACCTCTGCACAGATTGGCCTTGACATCCACAAGGGGAAAACAAGATTCTCAAGGCCACCAGCTGGAGGGCGGGATGCAAGGTGGGAGTTTTCACCTATCTAGGCAGTGTCGTTGACAAGCAGGGAAGCACAGATGCTGATGTCAGCGCAAGAATTGGCAAAGCAAGAGCCTTCCTGCAGCTAAAGAACATCTGGGTCTCCAAAGAACTGATTCTTTGCACCAAGGTCAGAATGTTCAACACCCAAGTTAAATCAGTCAAAGATGCAACACCTGGCACCAAGATCTGGAGCTGGGCATCAAGAGAATGGGCTACATCTGGAGCCAACTAAAAAGAAAGGCCCACAGCAGAGGCGGCTGGAGGACCCTTGTCTGCAGCCAGGAGCAGTAGTAGACCTAAAGGAAAATTGAAATAACCTTTCAACCTACAGAGGTTTAGTCCCATCCATTCATGGTGAAGTTATAAGGAGTGTTTCAGCCCTGACTGCTCTTTGAATGAGGCAAAATACAGGCCAGCCAGTGACATCACAACCATAAATATATTTACAAACAACCATTTAGCCAACAGTTAGTTTAACCCACCAGTAAACCCGTAAAATAAATCATGATTTTCATAGACACTAGGGTAAAAAACTACAACATGGCTATTCCCTGTAAGACTCAGGATAAGGTCTGGCCTGAGTGAAACTTGAATCCACTATATTCTGACTAGACTTGGGTATTTTAAATGCTGCCATCGTCTCAAGGCCAGCCTCAAGCGAGCGAGCGACAGGAAGGAAGGAGAAATACAAGATGTGAGGCTCATGAATTAATCCTGGAGATGACAAGCGAGGATGAGCGCACACATTTCTGCCCATCGGCTGGAGAATGGCCCGCTGCCCACCAAATAAATCTGCCCTTTGATTTGCCCATCTCAGATATGAAGTCCCAATCAACTTGTTGGTTTTACAGCAGCAGAGGGGGAGGGTAAAGGACTGGACTGCACCGGGCCTTCCATTACTTTCTCAGTCTGTGTGCTCCATGAGTTTCAGGATAATTAGAATAAGACAAAAGTAAGTCAGTTGTAGTCTAAGACTTTTTTGTTCAACCCAGCCTATACTGTGCCAGTACTAACAATAATGACATCAACGCTACAACATAGAACAAATCGAACTATACAGTAACCAAGAAAGTGTAACTTTTGCAACTTTTCCAACTGCCTATAAGATGTCCCTACATAAGGTGAGTACTTGACTGCCTATTTAGGAGATTTATACATTTCAAGCATTTAAAAGGGTCATATTCTACATTTTCTTTAATGTTTTTCAACCTGAAGTTCACTTAAACTGTGTAGTTTCATGTAGCAAAGCCCCCTTTCCAACCTCTTTTTATCCTAAAGAATTTAACAGGCTGTTTTTTAAGACTGATATATGAATTCATCATAACCATAACATTCATCACATATAAAGTATATGGACTCGAGAATGAATGGTACATTGTGAAACCTTAGTAATGTCTACATAGTCCAATGGACTCTTATTTTAAAAAAGCGAGGAATATTTGTTTTTTCAAGATACAGCCTTTTCATATAAGCATACGCCTGTTGGTCAAATTGTCTTTAGGGTTGTGAGAAACATACATTTAATCAGGTGTGTTTTAAGTGATTCTTAAATGTGTTGACACAGCACATGCGAAGAGCCATATGACATTATGTTTATGTTGTTGTCTGTTAGTTAAAAGATGTGTTATGTGTTATCTGTGTCATTCTGTGTTGGGGGTGTGGGTGTTGTGTTGGAGGTTGGTTACCATGGTCGGAAGCCTATGGCTGGTGGTGGTGACCTGCCCCATAAGTGGTCTGATGGTGTTTCAATAAAACAACACTCCAGCAGAATCATGGCTTCCCCAGTGTCTTACTCTGCACCGACGCCACATTATTATTTTGTTCTAATATAAGTAAACTTGCCAACCTTCTAGTAAAGTCTACTCTTACTTTCACATTGCAGAAAAAGATTGTTACAAAATTTTGATCTGACAGCAACAATATATTAGATCATACAAATGTATAGTTACTCACTAGTCAGTATCATGTTCATTTATGCTTGGCAAGAGTGATATAATCACATGTTTGTCATGTGAATCTACAGCCTACACTGATACAACCTACGCTGAGCACCCAAGTATAAACCCACCAACAGCTGAAATGACTCAAGCGCTCGGCTGATGTCTTAGATAAACGGACAGGAGCATAAGCTGAGTGGGTGCGGGGATTTTAACGTGTGATGACTGGGTGATGGATGAGGAGAATGGCTGTTGGACCATGTACGTGCACATTTCCACAAATATTTCCACTCACACTTAAATCATGAATCATTAATGTATTTATGAGACAGCTCTTGAAAAAAAAGCAAAAAAAAAACATCAGTTCCTGATTAAATGCTTTCTTGAATGCATAATCAAAATGATTGTTGAGTGCATTGGCCTGTACTGCTTTAGCCCAAAACAATGCAAAACATGTTTTCCTCAAACATACTTGACAAGGTAGAAACCTATGTGGTATGTAATAGAATCTAAATAGGAGCATCTATAGTTAGATTGAGGATGTGAAACACACACACACCCTTACTTTACACACACTTCAACAAATCAAAGAGATCCTCATGTACACATACATATTAAAAGAAAGTAATATGATACTATTGTTTTTGTGATAAATTATGCCACAATAAGTTTTATTGAGTATATCACGAGCAGGGCCATTCATGGACCCTAAGTGACATCCTACTTGTGCCCCCCACCCACTCCAGTCATTTTATTCTGAATGCAAGAACAAATAAATACTTCATTTATCAGAAAAAGGTTCTATAAAGAGCCATGTTTAATAAGGAGAGTTCTGAGTATGAAGAAGGTTTAAAGGTTTAAAGAACCTACATATTGTAAATGTTTTATTCAATTTAGGGGTTCCTCTTAGAACATTCACATTATATGGATTATGTTATGAGCTTCTGTAAAATTTAAAAAGGTTTTTTCACATTCACCAATCTTATTTGCAAAAAAGGTTCTCTTGCTGTGGCACCTTAATTTTGGCCCCTTTGCTTTTAAGAGTAATGAAAAGGTGCAATATAACAAGTGTTTTACATTATGTGTAAGTTCTTTAAACTTTTAAAAAAGTTCTTCACACTTGCACCTCATCAGTCTTTAAAGAACTGATTGAAATGTTCTTTAAGGAACCAAAAGTGGTTATTCTAAGGCAGTGTTTCCCAACCCCTCGTCCTGGAGGCCCACTGCTCTGCACATTTTAGTGTTTTTCCTGCTCCTAACTTACCTGATCCAACTAATCAGCTCAGTAACAACCCCTTACTGAGTTGAAGTGGGCCTGCTAGAGCAGAGCAAGCACTAAAATGTGCAGGACATTAGGCCTCCAGGATGGGAATAGGACGGGAAACATTGTCCTATAGCATCATTCCCAAGAACCCTTTCGACACTTAATGTTTAAGAGTGTACTTGTGGGGAACTGTCGTAGCTCGGGGGAAAGACTGTTTAAATCTCTTATAGCAAGAAACAGCCCTAATAACGGGTATAGCACTACAAGCACGTGGGTCAATGACAAATAAGTCTTTGGCAATTTATAAAAAATCTTATTAAGAAGATATGATGTGTATTTTTATATCTGTGTTTATATTTGGATCTATATCTATGTGCATTTTATGTCTTAAATATAGTTAGTGCTATAAAAGTTTTTATTTGCCTTTTTCAGTTATTAAAACTGTACTGGTCTGATTGCACCATTTGAATGACTGGTTGTGTCACCTGACTTTTCAGACTAATTATAAATTAAACTGGCATCTACTTAGACACCTATAAAAGCCTTTATTCTTTTAACCTTTAAACATTTATACCTACATTTTGTCAAATAAATAAAGAATATTATAATAATTACACATTGTCATTGTATTCCTCGGGTCATACCACCTGACATGGTAAACTGAACCAATTCTAACCATGAAAATTACATGTGTACATTTTTGTGAAAGGGCTACTGACCTCGGTATTGTTCTATGAAGGTCATAGGTTCTATGTGAGCAAACCTTAGGACAAAATAAATGAACAAATATCCTGATACATTATATATTATATAATTATGAAAATGTATTGCGATGTTACATTTTTGTCACGTCGTCCACTCCACATTCTCCTGAGGACTATATTAGTTATCACTGAGGTACTGTACCCTGAAATGTGATTATCAAATGAAAAGACTGATTATAACAATTTAATTTAAAGTGAATGGCCCATGTTGATAAAGGAGAATACATTAACCACATCGTATAAATTTAACAGCACCGTTGTGCCTAGGGGAGGGAAAATGACTCATATACTAGAGTTGCAGAGGAAGATTTTGCCATATTAAGGTGAATAGGGTCAGCTTGTAAACAAATAAACAAACAAACAACAACAACACATGTCAGCAGTGCCAGAATCATGGTGACGAAGGGAAGGAAATGTTTATTAAATTGGATCTCTGGTCTCCAGACACTTAAGCGGACTTTATGTAGCATGAAAAGCTGATGATAAAGTGTATGGGAGTGCATATGTGCGGCACTCTGGCACACACACTCTCCGACTGTCTGCCTCCCTGTGAAATTGGGATTAATGAAGCGGGTTCAGCAAGCAGTCAACTCAAATGATGTGGGAAGTACTCTCTCTCTCTCTGTCTCTCTCTCTCTCCCTCACACACACTCGCGGTGCCCTCGTCCCATGCCCATCCTTGCCTCAGCATGTTTTTACAACCAGCATTTCCTAGAGAACTGTGTCAATACATTTTTTACCCTACAAGCATCTTTCAGTACAGAATACTGCTTTGAGGGCTTGGCAATGCACCACATCATGGTGTAACCCTTAGACATACTTTCATTTTGTTATACTGTTCAAATGTTATTATGTAATTGCGTGCTTTTTGAACAGATTGCATGTACTGCTTTTGTACAGCATTCATTCAAACTCAATTTTTGTCTGTAATTTACAAACAAATGATGTCACAAAGTACATCTCTCATGCTGTCACTCATAGACATGCATAGCAATGGCCTAGCAACACCTGAGCAATCACCTGGGATGACACCGCAACAGACCAGCAACACCTTAACAGCCTAGCATTCACCCAGAATACCATAGAAGCCAACTTATAATATTCCACCAGGAATATACCAACTGATATTGCAACAACCAAATAATAAAAATAACAACAAACAAGTTAAAACAACCCCAAATAGCATCCACTGAAACACAATATAAACAACCCCCAACTTTTACCATTCAGTACTATATAGAACTATTTAAGTTAAAAACAGTCTACATTCGCTTTAATGTTTCAATTTTATTAGCTGGCCATGTCAAGCCAACTTAGTGTGTTTTCTAGTTTAGTGATTAAAATAATTAACCGTAATAAATCACATTATTTTGTGTAGTTATGTTGTGGTTAATCATAATTGTGATTTGCTCAAATTTGACCCTGAAGAAAGACTGGTAACACTTGAACCCTACAACATAACTTTCACTTAACCACGCCATAAACGTCATGGCAGATTTCATATGCTGTTATGAGTAGTCATGACAAATGATTTGTAATAATATGGCAGTGCCATGTTACCATTATCAGTAATTATTATGAAAGATGTCTGAATGTTTGATGTCAGGATGGATAAATAAAGTAGTGTTTGTAAGTTCAGACCAAGGTGGTAGTAGTATGAGGAAAGACTGATTGAGGGAGGAGAGGGGGACTCTGAGAACTTGAGCTGGAGTCCTGGGCAGCTTCTGCCTGTATCTAGAAGGCCAGAACCCTCTCATAGCTGTGGTAGAACTGATGTAGGACTGAGGAACAGGGAGGAGATGGGGTGGCCGTGGGGACTGCGAACACTTCGTCACAGGAACAGAAGGTGAGGATGAGGAATTTTTTAAGGTGTTAGATTGGAAGAAGGAGGGGTTTCAGCCATGCCCCCCCCCCAAACTTCAGTTATAACATAACTACATTTATCAATAATAATTAGTATGTGACATGAAACATTATAGCATCTGTCATGACAATTACAGGTAACATGACTCTGTTATATCACTGAACAGAATCTGGCATGACAACTCATGCCTGGAAATATGCACAGTTCCATATGGTGCACTATTTGGATATAGAAGTCAGAATGTACATAATACATTGCGTAATACAGGCAAGTGGCACATACTTTACTTCATTATATTACAGTTTTAAAGCAAATCATGTTGTAAGTACTTTAAGTCTGTGATATTAATGGAGGAGTTGTTTAGCCTGTTAGCTATCTTTTAGCCTGAAGGCTAGCTGATCATCCTAGTTCTAGTTGAGAAAATAAGTTATCAGCCCCTCAGTTTAAACAAGTTTCTTACTTCAGTAGTACACTCACTGGTACTTACGAGCATTACAGTCAAAGATTATTCCAATACCAGCACAAGGATTTCTATCGACTTGGAGCAGCAAAACAGAATTCAACTGATGTAAAGCAGCCGTAGGTGTGTTCAGAGGAAATCAAACTATGCTTGGTCTCCTCTAAAGCATTCCGGATGTCTATGTTGGCCATAGTAAAATGTGTCAGCATGTAGAATTAGAGCTCCCTGTGTGGTGCAGAGTTTTCTATTGCTGTATAAAAGAAGCATGATGCTGCCTTTATTATTGACTGTTTATAGTTGAGATCACTAAGGGCTTTATTGATGTTTTCTTTCATCGGAGAAACAAAAGAAATGACAGACGTGTTAACTATATTCATGCCTACTTGCTCAAAAGCATAGTTTGTAATACAAATAAAAAAAACTGTCTGCATGTTTGGCTTTGTTGGATCATGTTCTTTATATATCAAAATAAACACAACAGCAGGACTTGAGAAATCACATTATAAAAAAAAGAGTAGATTTAAAGGCTGATATAGCATCTTTGCTTCGGAATTAAAGGGTTAAAATAATCAGACGAACAGTGAATGGTTTAATGACGGAGATGACAAGGGCCTCATTTTGCCAAACAATCCATGTGATTCTTCATCAGTGGCTGTTAGTGAAAAGGCCTGCTGTAGATGTGAAAGGAAATCAGTGTGGTTCATCTAAACTAAGCTTCCATTCATTAGATGTCTGTGGTAGGGAGAATCTTCTTTATGGCTGAAGTGGATGGTTCATGCAGCGCATCCAACCACTGCCTGAAGTCTGTCTGATACAGCACAGCTGGGCTGCTGCAGGGTCTCCTTGGACGAGCTCCAATCTAACTAGCCACTGTGATCTCCGGCCAAAGCCGAGATAGAACTGTTAATCAAAGTGTCTCCAACTCTGCCATCCATGCTTGTAACGGAAGGAGAAGTACTATGGTCAATCTCTCCAAAGTGCTTTCTCTCTCATTCTCTCTCTCTCACTCTCTCAACTGTTCATTTATTCTATCTCTTGCAGAGATCGTTAACGGATCTCACAAATCGGGTATCCACTTACATTTAGTGTATGTCTATGTTTAAACTTCTAAACATGTGGATAAAAAACATATAATTTAAGCTACTTTACAGCTGTTATTATTGATTAATTAAGTTTTTAAAGACCAAAACAATAAAATGGACATAACTAAACAATAATAAACTATGAATAGCCTTTATTATTCTAAAATACTTTATTGCAAAAAACTTTTACAAAGACTTACAATATTACTACATGGTAAATAAGGCATATAAATGGATATGTAAATCAGTTTTCTTACTATAAGTAAAGAGAGCTCAAAGGGCCCATATCATGGAAAACTGAAATTTCCTTTGTTTTTTTAAACAAAACAGTTTGACATGGTATGTAAACAATGCTTTTGAACTATACCATTCACTTCCCAGTACATACAGACCATATATGGAACCTAAGCTGTAAAAATAGACCAATTAATTGGTTTTGGGATGTGATGAAAAATAACACATCTGTCTATTCATCCTAAAGCAGTTTAGCTCCACCCACTGAAGTGCTTCAGCATGCATTACTGTTTGGATAAGGGACAATACAGGGCAGCCAATCAGAACAGAGCTCATTTACATATATCAGTCTTAAAGGCCCAGAACAGAAATGGCATGTTTGATTTTAGGGATAAAGAGAGGTCCAAAAATGTTTAACTGTTTCTGTAACATAAAGCGACATGAATGTCATAAGTGGAAAAAAATGCAAGAAAATGTAGAATATAGGCCCTTCAAAATATGCAATTTGACATGCAAATTGCCAAATAATCATTGCATATTAACTGAAATGATGTATTCTAATCAAGACTTTTTTTTTTCGAGTATTTCAGTTTAATTAAGCAATCATAAGAGTCTTAAATTGACTTAAGATTGTGCAATAGCTGGTAGAAACATGCAAGCTTAAAGAAAAAAATTATTTTTTTATTTCTGCATAATTCAATCACTGAAATGTAAACAAAGTCATTTGGAGTGGTTTGATGTGAAAATGTGCATTATAGAGAAATTTACTGGTTTAGATTTCTTTACAGTGGTGGTGATAGGAAGCACCAATCCTGATTCTATGTTTCTTTTGAATGGAGTATTTCACACCAAACCACTCTGAATGACTTTGCTTACATCTTAACCATATAATTATGCAGAAATGTTGAAAAATCGGTGGTGTTTTCCTTTAACGCACAAAATACCATAATGCATAATAAAGAGCGAGATGATCCAAGGAGAGTGATGGTAATCACAGACAAAATATTATCGGTTGTGTGGCAAGTTGGATGTTTTAATGCAACATTGCTATTAATTAGTCTTACACTGTGAATGGTGGTGTGCGGGTCTTGATGGCTGTCATAATGTTAAAGGTGCTTCATGAGCTGTCAGACTTTGTGAGCTAAATAAAGGCTTTCACAGCCCGACAGACTGCTGTAGAGCATGTGTATGTCATTGGAAAAATATATGTCTTGTCATCCGTCTAATTGTCATGTGGTGAATTCTGATTAAAGAAGACATCAGGAGTTGCTATTTGCTCTGCAGATAAAAACGAATAGTATGATTCTTTTGATGGAGCGATGCTTTCCACAATGGAACCCCATAACACTGCTGAGGGCGTCTACTGTAGCTAGAAGGGACGGGTTAATGACTGTCATATACAAAAGTTTGGACACCTCTGGTCAAATGACATGTTTTGTAGATTTTCTAAGTGAAAGTTAGTGAACACATCCTGTACAGAGAGCACACTTCTGCATTTTAGTGCTCTTTTTTTTTAAATGGTTCTGTGTAGCACCAAAAAGAGTTCTTCTATTGTTATGTTGGCAAGCTTAGCACAATAGAAGAATGCGTTTTGTTTCAAAAAGGTGTCTACAATGCTCTACATAGAACCACACACATTCTCCATCAATGTGAAGAACCTTTTCACCATGCAAAGAACCAAATAAAGGGAACCTACATGTGTCTTTTGAGTTTTTATATGTTATGCTGATGATGGTAAAAATATAGTTTTCTTTGGGGACTATTTTGCCTTAGAATACCCACTTGTATCCTTCCATCATGAATTGATTAAAACAGACTGAGTAAAATATATTATAGACCAAAATCTTTATCACAAAACTACAGTAAGAGAATGTGTGGTTCACCGCCAGTGTGAACAATTATGACTTGACAAGTTTCTCTAGAATGAAGAGGATTTCATCCTACCCCTTTAAGCATGAAATCTTTCTGAACAAAACTATCCCTTTACCAAAGACCCCAACCATGTTTTTAAGAGTGTATGGTACTGTACTGAAGTAACATCAGCAATACCATCACAAAAAAACAGAAAAAGTATCGTTTCAAGACAGCAGCTGAAATATCGCCACATATCGAATCGACATCTCGTATCGTGGTATCGTATGGTGACGCCTATAGTAGCCGGATCAGCCGTGCGGGCGCGTGGGCAGAAAAACACGTCCATGACGTCACCTGGCTCGGTTTGAACGCCGGTTCGACTGAGGGTACCACCGCTCGCACTCTCTAACGGCCGTTTACCAGCGAGGCCACGTCCGTTTCGGCGCACACGGTCCTCTCCGAGCAGAGATGTTAGTTTCACTTTAAAGCCGCGCGCTCGCCTTTCGGAATCGCCATTGTTGGGTTCGGCAGAGTGATGAGGAGGGCAGGACGATGCTTCCGCTGTGAAAGTGCTACCTTCGTGAAAGCCGAGAGGAGCTCCGAGCCGCTACCACTGCTGCTGGGTTGTTTTCGTGTTGCCCTCCGTCACTAGACGAGATGATGAAACGGTGGCGGTCCGTGTGACACACCTGGGATTGTTTCCACCGCCGCACACCGAGCGAGCACGTCGAGTCGAGTCGAGTCGAGCTGGCTTTGGCTTTGAGGCACGTCGTGTCTGGAAAAGCGGGAGAGTTATTTCTGTGAACGCACACACACATAAAACATTAGTCAAACAAAAAGGCCATTCCAGTGGGTTTTTATTTCATGGGGATGTGTTCAAGACAAGAGAGGATTCAAAAAGACGTCGACATCGTGATACAAAGGTGCAAGGCAGAAAAAGACTGCCTGTTCTCTGGTGAGTTTCCGGAGCCTGTATTGTTGTCAAGTGTGCTGCTGTTTGCCTTTTACATAACCTGCTTCAGTCGATAGCCTGTTCACATTCCCACTAGGAATAAGGACGAAGCTGGAGTCAGCTTCTTCCAATTTCCCCGTTCCACCTTAAACGGTGCAGCAGTTACATTCTGGCGCCTCAGGCTGCACCATTTAAGGTGGAACGGGAAAATTCGAACAAGAAGCTGGTGAATAGGAAGCCAACTTCAGCCTCGTGGAATAAGCCAGATTTGAACACAGTTTCTAGCTAGTTTGTAAGCCTGGCTGCCTTATTTTGCTTTTTGGGAGGCTGTGTTGAATATAAAGACAGTCTGGTGAGCTGTGAGCTTAGGTGTGGGCAGTTCCATCTCTTGTCATGGTTCTTGTCATGTATGTTTATGAACTGTGCTGCTAAAGAGGCCTAGCAAAACATGAACTAGCTCTGTTGCTTTCTTTTTGCTGTGCTTAAAATCACCATAGTAATGAGGCGTTAATATCATTAATATGTCTGTCGTGTAATTAGCAAGTGCTGGCTCAGCTATCAGACGGAAACCTTTCCTTTGTTAAAGGGATAAACACACGTAGGCCAGGTAAAGCCTATAAATGGCCAAGTGTATGTAGAGTGGTTGTGTAAATATTTATTAGCTATCAGTTTGCTCCCTCAGTATCCAGTGTCAGTGGAAATCCCTCTTGATGTTGCCATGGAGACTACACTTGTTGAGAGGGACTTTTTTTTGAAATAGTGGTCCTGTAGCTTGTATATGCCTGTAAGTCTTGTAGATGACTGTCTCCAGATGTTTTCTGATAGACCTAGCCATTAGTAAATTATTACTCTCACTGATCTCTTTCTGTTTCATCCAAGTTCAGTTCTCTGTGTACTATTCATATCATAATGCCACCATCTGGTGTAGCCTAGAGGAGGATGGTTTCCCCGTTCGAGTCTTGTTTTCCTCCCAAGATTTCTTCCTCATGCTCATTAGGGGTCCAGACCCAGATTTCTGTAAAAGCTGTTGTGGGACAAAAAGTGCTATACAAATATTGACGAAAATGGAATGCGATTGACTTGATGATGTTCCATTTCTTTCAGATTTCCGATTCACCGACGCCACCTTCACGTTCACCTATTCGAAAGGATCTAAGAGGTAAATCTAACAATAGGAAAGTGCTGACCACGTGATTCATCTCAAAGCAGCTGCCATCGTGCCACAGTCCGATTGACATACACACTGTGGGTGTGCATGTGTGCGCATGTCTTCATGCATGTGGCGTGCATGGCAAGCTGGCTGTATGAATCAGTCTGAAGTGATTGTTTTTCGGCTCTGCCATCTGCACTTACAATCCACTCATTTACCATCCTTAGTTTGTGAAACAAAGCTTGAAGATGAAACGCATGCATTTTCATTGCTCATTGTAAAAGGTCAGCTTGGTGTTTTGTGCAAAGTAAATCAACTGCATGCAAATGTGGTAGATAGAAAAGACTGTATTATACTGTAAACACAGCATGCAAGGAATGCTGTGTTTGTAAGCTTGAAAATAAGGTCTGACTCAGACTACATTACTTTGTTATCTTGGGCAAATTCAAGTGTCGCATTAAGGGTTGAGGTACCATTATTTCTTGGGAAAGCACCTTTTTTTTCTAAAAGCCGTCCAGGAAACAACCAGGCATTGGATTGCATCCAGGTGGCTTCAGCCACTCAGCATACTTTATATGCCTTCTGTGGAGAACAAGAGGATTAAGTTTTCACTTGTCTGTGATATGATCTTCTGGATAGGGCAGATGTCTGGGGAACAAAAATGTGTCACACTGTTCACACAGATCATACCAGATCTATTTCACACTGTATTTTTCCGGTAACATCAACAACAATGGCTTTTAAGTTTAGGGAAGTTTCCACATCAAACAACCTGTTCATTGTAGCTTTTAACGTGATAGAATTGTGGTCAGCTGTGGTGGGCATATATTTACTTGGAACTTGCTGTTCCAAGAAATGTGGTGTACCACTGAGCAGTGGTAAATTCTTTTTTCACCCTTGCAGAAAAATCACATGTAGTTCTTGCACATTTCACATGTTCAAAGCGTGTCATCACATGAAAAAAACATGTTTACATGTGGAAAAAATGTGTGATCACATGCTTGCTTGTATACAAATGTGGTTTTTGCACATTTCACATATGGAATGTTTGTGGCTGTCCTGTAAGGGTCACCTGTGGGCAGTGGAACATGTTAAGTGTAATAGCTACAGACAAGTGGTTCCATCATTTCCTACTCTGCCATCTGACCAGTGACATCATGGCAATTCTTTTGTTCCAAATCACACTACAAAACTGTAGTGCTATATAAAAGTCAGAGACCACCCTTCATTTATTTCATTTCTAGTCAAAGTAGCCAGTAAGTACAAGTTATTAGTTTTTCAAGCAGAAAACATACGTAACAGAAGTCTCAACAACTAAATGTAATATCCCATTTTCTGTATTTAGACTGTCCATCCTTTGCCTTTATTACAGCTTCCTTTCCATTGCTTTCAGTTTCCACACCTCCAAAGTTCAGTCTTAGAAATTGGTTGCCCAGACACATTCGGTGATGTTGAAGTCTGGACTTTGGGGTGGACAGTTCATTGTTCTGACAACACCAGCAGATTCTTTGTTTGATTTGCAAAATTAGTAACAGCTTCTTTACAGCTACACATCTATTCAGACCCATGGCATTGAGTTGTCTTCTCACAGTGGAAAGATGGCCAGAAACACTTATGGTGTTTTTCAGATCTGAAGCTAGATGAGAAGTTGATTTTCTCCTCTCTCTTAAAGATGAAAGCTTTAAGTACTGTTTATTTGATGCTGACAGTTTTGGTTGCCTACCAGGTCTTGCATGGAGTCCCATTTTCTCTATAACATTTAAACATTATTATATGTAATCTCCTCAGAAATATCTCCTGAAAAAAGGAGATACTTGTACTGGAATACTTGTACTGGATACTTGTACTGGAACTTGTACTGGAAATGAAATAAATGATGGGCGGTCTCCAGTTTTTGCCCCGGACTGTATGAACAGATTTATTTGGTCATTAGCCAAATTTTTGGTTGTAATTTATAGCCAGCAGTCCTGACAACCAGTACCGTTAGTTCTAATACTCAGATTCAAATGATGTGTGTTCACTTCAGGGCATTTGGCTGAACTTGAAGGTTTCCGAAGTCACCATGCACAATTGAGCTGTGTTATAGTACTTCCTTCCCCATAGTCATGCAAATTCCTTGATAAATCTGCTAATTAAAACGAGGTGTCCAGGAATGCACTTTTCGCTCACTGGAGCAGCACCAGTGCTGATAAGAAAGTCTTGAGAAAAGATTTATGAATGCAGAGTGGGGGGCTCCTATATTTCAATTAATTCCCTTTTAATTAGGGCAGCCCCTGGGCCTAGTCCGTATCCTCTCCAGGCCTACTGAATGATGGCCTTATCCAGATTTAAAGCTTCAGTTTACTGCCAGTGGTTATAGTGACAGTGCATATTGTGGAATGAGTAGGTATGTTTGACTGTAAATTAGCTTTGGTGGATATGGTTTAGGATGTAATTTTGTAGGGGAGAGCATGGGACCCCCTGACACATTTTGGTTTATGTTAAATATTTTTCAGTTATTTGAACAGGATTAATAATTTATTCATACAAACACTCTGCACATCTAAATGAAAATGTAAACTTTCAGAAAATGGCACCAGTGCAAATGTTACAGTTACCCTGTAGGTGGGTTTAGTTGTAACATACTGTGCAAAAGTCAGAGACCACCCTTCATTTACTTAATTTTCAGTCAAAATGGCCATCAAGTACAAGTTATTCATTTTTCTGCCTCAGGAAAAAAAGCATAAAGCATACATTTAACAGAAAGTTACACAGAAATCTCAACAACTAAATGTAATACAAATATTTCAGTATTTGTTCTTGTGGGTCCAGATGAGAATGCATATGTGGGGACAACTTTTTTAAATTTTGGGTGCTGGATTTGAGCCACAGACAAAGGTACGCTGGTATGATAACATAAGTGAAAGAAATTCACTGGCAAAATGCTAGCATTCGCAAAGGGAACTGTTTTTCCACTGTTTGTTTTTGCCACATAAAATGTGTTCTCAGCATCTTAATGCTTATTTGGTTGGTATGTTATCTTGTGGAACTTGTCAGCTGTGCTAACTTACATCATATCCATGGGCTAATGACAGGCTTGTTATCTGTCAGACAGTGCTGACGCGCGTTCCATCACCCCCTACTTTGAGCTCTGCCTTTGCGAGGCACTGGCTTGGTTTAGAAATTTGCATTCAGTTTTTCAGAAATCTGCAGGGATAGTTTTCCACACCTCCAAAGTTCAGTCTTAGAAGTTGGTTGCATTTTCTTCAGGTTTCCTACAAGCTACAAGCTGTCATACCAAATGCATTAAAATTCAGTGATATTCTTTGTTACTCAGGTGCACAGGTCAAATGTAGGAGTCCAAACCAATCTCAGATATTCACTTGCAAAATGTTGGCCTTATTTTTACCAGCAAACATACTAACAGACTAATTTTTAAATACTATATTACACCTATTTGTAAATTTAGAAAAATTAGCTTGTTAAACTGTCATTTTGCAGGGGAATATCAGTTTTAGGAATTCAAAAAAATATATACAGTCTGATGTGTAGCACAAAAACCTTGGCATTGGAGCATTTAGTTTCCATATTATAATAACACATGTGGTTTGATTAATCTCTGTATAAGGTGCAGGTAATATTAGGGTTCATTTTATCAAAGTCTGTCAATTGTTAGCTTGTATAGCAAGTTTCTCTTTACACACTTTGTATTGCAGTACTTGAGGGAAAAGGAGACAGGAGGGAAAAAACAGACTTTGCAGCTGTGAGTCTTGCACAGGATAGTCAGAGATTCTAGCTTTAAAGGTTAATTGCTATGTGAACTGGGTTACTTCCTTCCTAAGCATGTTATTTTTATGATGTGCGTGAATAGATCTGGAACATCTGCTCACGTTTTAATTATAGTTTTAGATGAACATTCAAGATTATTGTTTATTACTGTTAAACACACAGATAAAGGGTTGGTTTTATTTGTCTTGTTTTATCTGACTTGTAATATTGCATTTGGTGCAGTAGATGAATCTACTTCATAATGGAACATACCATAATTGCAAGATAATGAGCTGTTCAAGTTACATTAGGCTAAATGTTCATATTTTCACCTTTTTCAAAACATGTTGGCTATATGGATAATGGAAACTCAGTGTCATTTAATTTAGCTATTATTTTAGAGTTTTTCAACGCTCAGCCTATGTATTGATCTTCTATATGCAGACAGTATGGCTAGTTTGGCACAGAGGTGTGAAGTCACATGACTTGGACTTGAGTCACTAATTTGATGACTTAAGACTCGAGCCCTGAGTCTTAGAAGAAACGTAATTGACTGCAGACAGACCTTTCTACTGACGCTTAATGTTCATGTCAATGAATTCATCTGGCACAGGCATGCCAGAACTGCATCAAATGTAAATTTGATATACAGCAATATTGTCAGATGTCTGTTACTGTGCTTATGCTTGGCCTGTTTTATTTGGGAAGACAAGTGAAGCATGAGAACTCAAGTTCACCTCCATAAGCTAGAAACAAGCAAAGCATCAACACTTAAACTGCAGTCATACTGGAGAAACTTACCAGGTACACTTAGCATTTTCCTCATGGTAGTTAACCACGAGACATGGAGTTCTCTCTCAGCTGCTGCTGTTCAAACAGATGCAAAATTCACCAAATGTGGGAATGGAAAATTTTTATTAAAAGCCAGCTTCAGCTTCAAACTTTGATCTTCTCTTTGTCATCTAAATTCAGTTCAAACTATTTAAAACAGTTGTGTTTAGTTTACTGTGGTTGTTTTAGAGCTGATATAGTTTCTGTTTGAATCCAGTGCACCCAAAAATCATCAAAAACATTCTTAAGTTTTAAGTAGTACTTAAGTAGTACTTTGAAAATTCTTTTGATGTGTAGTTGTGCCACTTTTGGTCTATACTGTTATGTCTGGAAGGGTAAGGCAAAACAAAAAACAAAACTTCATACACAACCATACACAACTAACATGCTGTCATTAAAAGGCTATATTACGTTACCATAATTTTTGGTATTCAGTGTTGAAATGGCATTAAGGGTGCGGTTAGGCTTGGTGGGTTTGGTTTGATTAAAACAAACACTGGTGCGTTTGCTCCGTTAGTGTGGGCTGTTAGAGCAAGTGAGAAGGCTGCCATCCGAACTACCGAGTAAGCGGACTGCAACCTTCTGAGCAGGTCAGTCTCGGTTCACTTCAAAACGAACTCTCAAGGTTTCTCCATTTTGTAAAAGCAGTGAGCCACTCGAGACTGTTATAGGGAATTCACCCTGCTCTGTGTTGTGCAAAACCATGGTAACGAAAGGATATTCGTAGCTTATTTCTTCAATATTACAAGTCAGATAAAACAAGACAAATAAAACCAAACCAACACAACGGAGAACAGTGAACAGCAGGGTACAGAATGTTGAGTGGATGTTATCACAGTTCTTGTGCATTGTGAAATCTGCCTAATGAGTTGTGACATTTTACTCGTTTGACTTTTGTTTACATCTTTTGCTTCAGTGTTAAACATGTTAGTGTGAATGCTAAGCAAACCAGAACTAAAATGCAACAGTGTATAATTTTCTGTTTTGGTCAAGGACAAGGGAGCCAAAGTACAAGTAAAAACACACTGTAAATTTGCTGAAGAATGCATACTGACCTGTTTAATTCCTGAAGTTTAGGATTCAGGAGCTGATATAAGACTTGTTTGTACTGATGTGGGACTCGACTTGAGACTCTGCTGTACTGACTCGGGACTGGAATCGAGACTCGACTGTCTTGACATGAGACTTGCAACTTGGTGACTTGTTCCCACCTCTGGTTTGACATCAGTCATTCACATGTAATTGACAAAAAGCATTGTGATTGATGCTGTTGTGTTAGAGTGGTTACTCTTCTTGATTAGCTAAAAGCTGAAGGAGAGAGTAATGTTTATTTCCAATTTACAAGATTTTAAACTTTAGATTAAAAATAGCCATAAACCTGAAGAAAAGTGCTTTTCAGACTCTGTACCTTGTTTATGGCTCTCTACCTTGTTTATTGTTAAAAGTGGAAGCAAAACACCTTGAGTACAATTGTTTCTAGAGCATCTAAGAGAAACATTTACAAGTGATCCTCAAGAATTCTTGTTCATATACAATAAAACTAATGGAAAACAGATGCCCTTAAAACAGAGCGTTTTGAATTAAGAGGCCTGTCGTCATCTGTTTGAGCTACGTCTGCAAATGTCACACTTGTTTCTCAGAAGAGGTGCCATGCATTACAATCAGGAAGCTGATGGAGGGTTGTCTATGAAAACTGTGTCACTGCGGTGTGTGAGAGGGGAAGTAGTGAGTTTCCTGTAGTTTTTCAACTTCAAATCTGTTAACTGCCGATCAGGGGTACACGCTGTTCGTGTTTGTGACGTAGACGTAATTAATGGAGTGTTTCTGTGCTGCAAACCTCGGCTTTTCCCAATCCAACACATCTTTTTTTACTAAGCAAAAAAAAATGTCAGGCATAAGCACTTCTGATGATGATAAGACTTCAACTGAGTTTGATATATGCAAGTACATAACAAAAAACGTGTTGTCTGGAGTAGTCAGGGGCCTGAGCTGAGGAACAGTGTCCTATAGCCACTTTTTCAGCTTTGAGTAATCATAACCTCAGATGAAGACAGTTTGAAGGAGATTATTGACATATTCCTACAATTGACCATTTGCAAAATAATGATTTCCACACTTCTGAGCCAAGCAGAACTGTCTCTGTACTTCCTCTGTCAAGCGCAGGAAGTACTCTGACAAAACTCTTTAGAACAAACCTGCAGTGAGAATGGCTCTGGTTGATTTCATTCCTGAAGCTGAAAAGGTTTTAAATTAAACTATATGGAAGACCCCAGTCATGGTTTAAACTGTAGGTGTGGCAATATGGCAAAAAATCATATGTTGACACTTAGACATACTGACGATACACAAATTGTCATATTGCCCAACTGTGTAATACATGGTAAGTCTGCGTTGCATCGACAGTGTCGTGTTAAAACCTCTTAATTCTGTTTTTTAACTCTTTTTGATGGCAAACAGCAGCTGCACTTTGCATTGTGTAAACATTATATGATGACTGGACTAATAGAAATGGTCCAAAAATGACTTGGAATCAAATTGTTTGTGTAAGTTTTTTCCCTCTCTTATAAAGTTACTATTTCAGAGATGCAGTGTTTTGTTATGACAGTGATCAAATATCGGGTTTAGAGGTTTAAAGCACCAAAGATAATGAATCATGCAGCGGCCATACAACCTAAATAGGCCATAAAGTGAAAACTTAAATGCCACTTCTAGCTATATATTCACTAGCTAAAATTATTATCATTATCTTTAATTAAGTGCTGTGGTGTATTGTTTTTCTAGAAGGCTTTCACACAGATGATGTGTGGGGGTTCTGCTTTTCTGAGTCACAGCAAGTGAGCTTACTGAATGTTATTAGAGTTCCAGCAAAAAGTATTATCTACAGTACTTAGATCACCACTCTTTTGAAATTTAGCACTCTTACAGCCTAATACATTGTTACAAGATGATCGTGTGCTATGTTATTTTTATTCTTATTAAAAAAAAACATCCAAGTGGTTCTTTCTATCCCCTTTATACATCTTTAGGTAGTACTGGGTGATATACCAGTTGCAAATCTTCCTCAGGTATGAGTTTGTCATAACGGTTATACCAGTATATCACAAATAAGCAAAGACAATGTGATTTCCAAACAGCGCAAAACATGCTAGCTTTAGCACTTATATCATGGATATTTGTCACATTTCAAGTAAAAATGATTACGCAGCAAACCCTTGATTACCTCCCGCTATTTAGTCTGTTTCATCTGAAGTAGTCCACTTAGTTTTCGAGGCAGCAGATATAAAGGAACGCCATAGTGTGACAAAAGACTTGAAAAATTAGGTGAAGCTGACTAAGAAGTTGACGTCTTATTTGAAGCTCCTGTTCCAACTTAAATGGTGCACCAGTGCATCTAGGTGCCTGTACATTTGCCAGAGTGTATTTGCTGCTTAGTTTAAGGTGAACAAAAAAAACACCTTTTAGAAGTTTAAATGTATGACAGCATTTAGCACCATTTTTGCTGGGCCCCTGGGGCTAGCGCTAGAAAGCAGTATTGACATAGGCTTATCTATATATTGTTCATTTTTGTTTTTATTATTTTAAATCATAAACCAATTTTAGATTTATTTTGGATCCTTATTAAAAGTGAAGGAACATCCCAGAATAATTAGCCACTGATAACCTACAGAAATAAGATTACTTAAGCATCTTAAATGATTTTATTTAAAAATAAAAGAACCTTAGAACCCTTTCACACATGTCGAAAGAATTCAAATCTCCAAAAACAGCTCAAATAGGGCTCAAACTGAGGTCATCTGAGTTGTATGTGGAAACACTCAAAGTTTCAGCTGCTGAATGAAGCTCTTCACGCTAATTTCGCTTTTCTAAAATGGGGAGTAGCCTGCAGTTGTCACCATTTACTCGTACTCTGAGGAGCAAAGAATATCTTATTTGCACTCGAAGCCATTCTGCCAGTTTGTTTTGTTGTGTCTCGTGTGGAGCTGCATCTCCAAAAGCAACTCAAACTGAGATCTGAGCCGTGTGTGAAAGAGTTCATGAAGTTTTAGCTCCAGAATGAGGTGGAAAAACTCTCCTTTAGCTTTTCCAGAGTGGAAAGCATCCTGCACAATTTCACAGTACGCTCATTTTGTGAAAAGCAAACTACCTGTTGATAGATATTCTGCCTGTTTTTTTTCCCTGGTGCAAACAACTTGGTGAAATTCCAAAATAATCACAATAGTCTGTATTTTCATGCTGTTTATTTTCTTCTCATTCGTTGTGTAATAAAACATTTAATACCATTTTGAGGACATCCTCAGACCTCACCTTCAGATCTTTGACATAAGACAAAACAGCTTCAGGTCTTGGGAAACTAAATGAGTTAAATAATTTTACAGCTGTTGCACATCAGGCATAACATAGTTTTGTTACTAGATTAAGTACAGTTTTGTAAGTAATGTGAATTAAAGATGGCAGTATACTACACCCATAGCTTTTAATTAATGAATTAGGCTTTTATGTTCTTGTATTTAACAAAGGCTAAGCTTCAAATTGTACGGTCCTACGTTCAATTCAACGCTTTCAACGCTTCAGTGTAAGTTACCTTCTCAAAATTGCCAGACGAAAAAGTTCAATCTTTTAATGTAGTTATTTTCCACATGATAAACTAACTAGGAGGACTCTGTAACCAGCACAGACCTATGCAACTGTAACATGCAGCATTATAATCGCAATGTGCTATTTTGTGCATTTTGTCAAGCAAACATTTAGTCTTACTCTGGCAACACAATCGCTGCTCAGCGGCAGCGAAACTCTACTCCTGGTTGTCTTGCCAGAGTTGCCTACAGGGCTTTAGCGAAGCATTGACAGCTATGAGACATATTTCAACAATGGATTTTATGGGGTCTTACTGAACGCTAATTTCATCAAGTCCAATTCCGGTTGTGATTATGAGCTTTGGACGCCACAGGGCTCTGCATTATGACTTCCACGGAAAACTACAGGGCTTTTTGCTCGATTGGGTGAGCGGCTGAAAACAGATTTAAAAAACGGGTCCTAGAAATAGGATCTTAAAGCACTCCCTGAGTATGATGTGATATGATGGGTGCGTGCAACACGCTCACACTCTCCACCCCAGCCCAGCACACCTCTTAATGGAACGCCATCACACAAACACAGTCTCGTCAGTGCGAGTCTGAGAGGCTGCTGAGAGCAGGTGAGAAGGCTTAATCAAACTGCAGAGAAATATACCATAACTCACAGCTTCCACATTCCCCTTTTGCTCTGCTGAAAAAGTGTCATCACTAAATCTCAAGAAAAAGTCTTACTGTTACAGGAATAGATCAGCAGAGAATCATCTTCTTCTCCCAAATGTAGACGGGATATGTTTGGTGTCTGAAGTTTGCTTTGTATCATCATACTAACTGCACAGCTGAATCATCACACACTCGCCTCTAACTACATTAAGTTCAGGGATTTTGAATAGACTGGTTTCTGACACTGTGACATACATCTCTATAAGGGCAAAAGTGACTTAGGTCATGGTTAGAATTTTGTGGTCACCAAAGGTCATTCAGGGGACAATGAGGAGCAGGTTTTTCGAGAAGGGTCTGGCTACATACACTCTGGACATACACTCTCAGCCTACATGTGCCGCCAGCCTATTGATGACGTCAGTGCATGCTCTGCCACGACAGTGTTTTTGTCGGTTTTATGAGGAAAAACAGCAAACCATGTACTGTTGGGCAACAAGAGTTACACTGAATGTATATTAATATTGCCATACTGATAATAAGGTAGTTAAATATGGAAACTTTCAAAATAAAACCTACCATGATGATAAACATGAATGTTGGGTTTATTTGCAGAAAAAACAAAAAGGCTACCGAAACTCATGAAAGCGATGCTGAAGACGGTTAGAACCGGTTATCAAAAACTGTAATATTGATTAAAGTAGAACTTATTAAGGATTCTAGGAGGTTGTGACAACATACAGTCAACATGGTACTGATTACTTTTGCTGTCTCATCAACGTTGTCACAACCTTCTAGAAAGTTGTCAGATGACGTTGTCATAGAAGCAAATCTATTTAAGATTATGTACCAGGGTTTGATGCAATTGATTGTTGAGGCATGTGGTTTACACATTGATGGTTGGTGTGAACTAAACTTTCCCTGTTGGGCTAGCCTCATAGCTCCAGTGCAAAACTAAAGTAGCAAACTTCAGACACCAAACATGCTTTGTTTTATTACTACGGTTTGGAGTAAGGAGAAAAGTATCACCTTACCATCAGTTTAACAAAACCAGGACAGACACAAGGCCAAAATGGTGGTCATATGACAGATCACTGTCAAATTTTTTTCTGCTGCTTACACACCAGGCTGAGCCAGTGCTGCATGTCATTCAGTTAACATTTGCTGTGTGAATCACCAGCGTCATACCACAAAGACAAGATGTGGTTAAGATCGGTTTTTAAACACTTCTGGCACTTCTCATCATTTCACCAAACCAAAGTACTGCAGGTGTTTCTCTGGTAAATTACCTGAACCTTGCTTTCTTCGTAATGTTGTTTTAATAAGCGATTTGCTTCATGTATAGTTTTATTTACTTATGTAGAGAGCTGTTAAGTAGTAGACAAAGAAAATAAGACAAATTTCAGTCTTCAGGTTTCATCTAAATGTTTTAAAGCTCATATAACCAGGCCAGATGTTACTTCTGTTAGTTCTGTTTTTTGCTGACTATGGTTTGAGCTCTACTGGAATACACAGGGCAAAATCAATATCATGTTCCCATAAAACCCCCACAAATATCCCCAAAAACTTGCCTAATGTGCTCCTGGTCAATTAAGCAAGGCTGTGTTCAATTAGTTCCAGCACGAGTTTGGCTCCTAGGGGGCCTTTGCTCTTTGCTCTGCGCTAGCGAAGGACATTCACAAGCAACTAGCCATCCAAGACCGGAGGTGCCAGACCCATGCAGCCATTCATCTGTCATTTAGCACTAGGAGAACTGGTGGTCTGTCAAGTATTCCCTGAAAATCAGTTCTAAGAGGCCATAAATTTGATTTTAGTGAGAGTGACACAGATGTGTTGTAAGGCCAGTGTGCAATTTTCGAGCCCTACCCCCTTTCTAAGGTTAAGTCTTGCTGGTGTCAGCGGCCTTAGAGATGGAAATTCAGCAGAAAAAGTGAATTTTGAAGGCGCATGACTATTGTCTGGCAGCTTAGCTTTGGCCAAAGTCGCAGAGCTGCTTTCTTTGAATGATGGATTAGTAGCAGTTCTGCAGTGGATGATATGGTGTGTATTAATCCAGGTCCGACAATATTAAGTTCTAGAGCTGTCACTGTTAAACACAGAAACCTGAAAATGAACGATGTGGAGTATGACACAGCACAGAAATTTTTTGCTGTTTCCAGATGCTGCTTTGAATAACCATTGCTGTGAGTGCCTCCATCCTGTAGAAAACCTCAAGAGCTCTCAGGGGCATTGAGTTTTAGCAATTGGCTTTCTCTTTTATATTTAGTCATCTAATACGTCATTGTGCATCTCTCACTTCTCATTTCAAAAGAATTGATTTGATTAAGCTTTGGGGCAGTGTGAGCTACAGTAGTGCTGGGTGATGTATCATTTTCACTAATGTGTTGTTATTGATGTCACACAGCACTATTAATTTTCTGATCGCTAACAAAAGTTTAGCATGTTTAGAAAATAAATACAAAAAACACAAAAGAGAAAAAGTAAGGAAATTACGTTGAACAACAAAAGTGAAGAGATACATAAAATTGGCATGCACTACGTTTTCAAATAAACGCTAAATTAAAAAGACACATTCACATGTTTCTTAAACAAGTGTATTAAAGTTGGCTGCCTAATTATGAAAGGTAGCGTGTTCCACAGTTCATATGCATAATAAAAAAGCAAAAAGAAGAGGCCTCTCCACTTTTTCTGTAAATTATGCAGGGTATTTGCAGAAGGACAAAATCTGCAGATCTCAGAACACATTTTTGAACATAGACAGACATTTGGTGAGCTTTAAAAACAAGTAAAAGAACCTCAGTATCTATCCTAAAATATTTGCAATCAGTGAATCAAGATGTGTGCTTCTTTTTCTATGATGCATTTTGTACAGGTTCTAGGGGATGTATTTTTGGGGTGTCCTTTGATGGAATGGAAATACGGTAATTGCGTGTGATCAGCCTAACTATGAAAATGTATGTAAAGGGAGAAAAGTAGCGGCCCTATAATGGAATCTTGTGGAACTTGTGAAAATTTTAATGGTAACACTAAAATTTTTAGATGAATGATTTCCCAATGCATCAAGAAACTACCAGTTCATCAAATATGATTTAAACCATTCTAAAGCTGTGCTTGAGACCCAGTTTTTAATTAATTGGATCTGACTCTTGTGATCTGCTTTGTCAATGGATCCAGTAGTGCAGCGTTCAGCACCATGTCGTGAAGCAGACAGCCATGTCTGTCATTGGCTGGGTGCTTCAGAATGCATTAAATGAATTGAACTAAATAGTTAGTAAATTTTCTTTCTGAAATTTTTACCTGGTCAACATTTGCAATACTGTGCATCGTTTATTTAGTGTATTTTTATGAAAAAAAAAAACATGCCCAATCGAGTAAGAGAGTAACCATGATCAGGAAGAGTTCACAAACTTTATTAATTAATAATTATCTGATACAGATATCATGATATTAAATGCTGCCCAGTAAATTTGTGACATTGTGTGCAATATATCATCCGATCGCACCCCCTAGCCATTGCCCATTGACGATGCTATCGCCGGAAGGCTCTCCCATGCTGGCACACTGACTGAGATGTATACTGACTGTGTTTGCTCCGTATGCTGACAGATTGAGGATCTCTTAATCAATATCTACTGCACATTTCTCCAGTAACCCATTTCAGTACGGCAGGTTAAGTGGTAACGCTGCATTACTTGCTGTGCCTGCTTAACCCAGAGAATATAAACACGCTTTGTGGTCAGAAGCTTGAAAGCTAACTTTGTTTTCGGTATGGTTTGGTTGTTCTGACAACTGATTTAATAAATTGTGTATTTGCAGCCTATAAATCTCAAAATAATGTTAAAATAATAAGTGACAAAGGCCTTACCATGTGAAGTAGCCTAAACACTACTGTTACAATGTAAAAACCTTCTAAACCACGTTCATGATTCACAAGGGAAGCCATTCCGAGTGTGGAAGGCAGCACAACTTTATCAGTTTAACAAGAATGACAATGGGGAAAAAGCACAAGTTCTACTTCATACAATGTTTTCAAACCAGGCAGCATATCAGGGCTGGGGTCATATTACAGAAACATCCTAACGTTGAAATCTTATCTGTTTATTCACCATGATAGCTTTAGTTGGGACTGAATGTAGGACAGTAGCTATGACAGAATAACAGATCCTATGTTCATGATCTCATCCTAACTCTAAAGAAGAAGAGCATTACAAAAGCATCCTACCTAGACAAAATTTCCTAAATACTGTCCTAACTTTAGGACAACCCCTATCTCTGTCCTTACCTTTCATTTCTACTGTTAGCCGTTCTATTAAAAGGGTTAGGGTTAGGGTGCCAGTTTCACTTGTGAGAGTAATTGTTTTTGTTCTAAGTATGTGGTTTAAAAAAATCCAGATACTGCAAATGTTCTCCCGTTTCCACTCATTACCTGTATGTTACTGTTGATGAAAACTTACCAAATAAAGTATTGCAATGATAGTAATGAAGAAAGAGGAGACTGGGTTGAACTTGGCTGTTTTTTTAGGAGGAATAATGTTGGCACACCATCTAAAGTCTGGGGAAAAGGAAACCGACTCTTAAACATCAAGGGGAGGCACAATAACTATGGGCCTCATTCACCAATATCTTCTTAAATTTGTTCTTGAGAAAGGTCCTAAGAAAAGGTCTACGTCAGATTCCTGAACTGTTCACGCCTTTGTGCTCTTGTCTGTTGTTACCTAAGAACAAATCCCAAATAAGAAAACATTGGTCAATGTCAGAACCACTTACGCAGGTTTTAAGAAGAAATTTCTTCTTAAGAATGGTTGGTGAATGAGGCCCAGTGTTCTTTTTCCAACTTCCAGTTTATCAGACTTTTATTTTGACAACAATTGCTGCCTAGCTAACTAACTTACATTTTTACAGTATTTGCTTGTGTTTCAGCTGTGTACGTATCATCAGTTGCTTAACAACTGATTATCGATTTAGATTGAGTAGTTTAGGGTTTCCTAACTTGAGATATAATCTGTAAGATAAGACATAATCTCTAAATTAAATAAGACTTGCTTTTGTAATACATATTTGTAAAAAAAAAAAATCTTATCTTGACTTTGTCAGATCTCAATTTAGGATGAAGGTTAGGAAGTTTCTGTAATATAGCCTCAGATTCAGGATATAGACTGAAATTACACATTAAAAGAAAACTCATTAAAAGAAAACAGATTGTGAGACATATATAATTACTTTTGTGCATCTTAAAGCGTGCTTTTAGACAGCACGGTTTCAGACATTTAAAACTTGATCGACAGTCAGGATAGATGGAAACTATTGGTGATTGTTGATACCCAGCACTAATCTAGTGTCCTCACAGTTTCTATCAGTATCAAAAAAAGTTGCGTGGCCATGCTACAGTCGCTAACCACTGCTTCCACTTGGTTTTTTTACAATAAAAACCAGGAGAGGGCTCATCTTCTGCAAACTCCCTCCCCTTTTCCCTTTACCAACCTCATTATTAACCTGAATATGAGTCCATTTGTTAGTTCCACCACCAGATGGATACTCTTTTGATACAGCATACCTACCATCTTTCGAACACAATAGGCCATAGACTGTCTTTTTTCAGCTGATGAGTCTATTTGCTCCTCCGAAATTGCTGTCTTAAAACATAATAGTTCTTGAAGCACACTGACCGAGGGTGATTATGCATGCTCAAACATTCACTCGCAAGACGTTTAGCCTGAATTATTAACAACAATGGCAGACACTGAAAATCCGGGGGAAATCTTAATTAGTGCACCTCTAATAGACCAACCATGTGATTTTACTTCAGAATTTGCATTCAGTTGGCAGCTGCAATAACTTGATCAAACAACTTGTTTAATTAGTTTTTATAGCTTTAAAGACATCTGGACAGTGCCCTTGCATGACCTCATCACTTCAGTGGAAAATCGCCCTTACATGTTTACATCTCATTTACATTAGCCACCTCTCTGCAGCTGTGTAATTAGAAAATCTAGACTGATGTGCTCTACTTTTTATGTTTGTGTTTGATTGCTGTTGTTTCATGGTCCATTAAACCCTAGTTTAATGAAGTGAACTTCAGAGGATCTTTAATCATATCTTTACAAAGGTAAAGATATGAAAATATCCATGAAGTAGTACTGCCTAGAGACTTTAAGATGTGTTTGTCTTGTGTGTAGCCTCAGCCTTTTTCTGTGTGTACTCCATTATAAAAATATACATTACTGTGAAAAGTCAGAAACTATCCTTCAATTATCATTCAAAATGGCCGTTAAGTACACATTATTAATTTTTCAGGAGCTATTTCTGAGGAGATTAGATGTAAGACAATCCACTTGCATAAGAAAGAGGAAAGTCAAAGGAAAGTCAGTTCAAAAAACAAGAGTTTCCAATCTGGAATTTCAAACATTTTCTAAGAAACAGAGTAAATGGGATTCCTAACAACCATACAAGACCCGGTAGACCATCAAAACTGTCAAAATCAGATAAACACTACTTAAAGATTTCATGGAGAGAAAATAAAGCTCCACTCTTGCTTCAAATCTAAAAAACCCACAGGTGGTTCTGTCCATCATTCCACTGTGAGAAAACAAGTCAAACTCAACACTATGAGTCTGAAAGAATGCATAGCGATTGAGAGCTGTTACTGAAAAAAGGAAATAGACAAAAAATGCAAATAAAACAAAGAAGCTGCTGGTGTTCTCAGAACAGTGGACTGACCACCCCAGATTCCAGACCTCAACATCACTAAATATGTATGGGATTACTTAAATTGCGAGAAGCAGAAAATGCAACTTTGGAGGTGTGGAAAAATATCTCTGCAGATTTCTTTGAAAAAATGAAATCCAGTCTCTCAAAAAGAATGGAAGCTGTCATATATAAATGAAGTATTTATTTATGGATATCCCATATTTTTTGACACTATTTGAAAGCTGCCTTTTACATCAAGCTGCCTTTGCGTCAAAATTTCATGATATATGCCCCTAAAAAAACATACATTAAAAGTTACAATTTGTGTTATTACCTTCTTATAAAGTTGTCTATTTCAGAGATACAAGGTTTGTTACAGCATTGACAGTATGTGTTCTACCATAACACATGTTGGAAATATGCAAAGTAGCACTGCTGCTAAGGATAAAAAAAGACAGCACCAGCCAGTGAAGTTAAATGAAAGGATGTCTGTTGGTACACTTGGTTGATTTCATTGTTGATCCATTAAGAAGCATCAGTAACAAACAGTGCTGAGTCAAGCAGAATCAGTGATGGGGTGATTTCATTACAATGAGACTTCAGAGGGTTATTTGTAGAGTTTCTGCCAAAAATCCAATTCCCATGATCCATTGTTCTGTTCCAATAATTAATGTTGTAATGCTGCAATTAATAAGCTAGCTGATTCTTTTAACTTAGATTAGCTTAGATTTGATTAGCCACCATATCATATCTTAGTCATGTGAATTGATCTTGGTTCAAGTGAAAAGATACTGTTCTATTTTCTTTTTGATATATATTTATGTAATTACTTCTCCTTCTGTTTCCTCAGGGTATCCTACTCTGTACATGTCTCTGATGATTACCCAGGTACAGTTAACATGTTTATTCTTCATTTTATGATATCAGCAATGAATTTATCACAGGGCTGTCACTATATTGCCACTGTATTGGTAATCGAGTAATGGACAACCGTTTTTGGTGATTAATCAAGTCAATCACATTTTTAATAAAAAAATGGACTGAGCAATAACTAAGCATAGCCTTTCTAAATACTAACATGTAGTCCAACCTGTAACAACAATTAATTGAAGAGGTAAGAGAACATGCCTCTGCACATTTTTGTACACAAAATACTGTTTATACTGTTTATTTGCTCAGTTTAACACATTAGATAAAATAATAAAACATAAAATGTGGTCTGTGCAAATACTTTTTTGTGCACTAAATTTCATAGGAAATGTCATTTAAGTTTGTTCCCTGTAGAGGATGTGTTAACTTAATTTTACTTCAGCAAAAATTGTAATATGACCAGGGGTATTCAGATGTTTTCATGTGACTGTGTAAGTATGTAGAAGTAATTAGTGATAGTATGAACTGACTTCAATTAAATGCACTTTAAAATCATAAATTTTCATTTAAAAGTTAGTAATAGTAGTAAAACCAGTACATTAAGAAAGTTACATCTTCATTAAATGCCACAGTTTGAAGTGTCTGTGTTTGCATTTATTTGGCATGACATCTTGAAGTGCATATTTGGACGTCCTGTAGAGTCTTGTTCCGCCACTGTGACAGGAAGCTGGAGTCATTTATACAGGTTTTAATTCGGTCAGTGAACTATAATTGGCCTGACAAGAAAGCTGCTGCAGGACATGTCACGCGAAAGGACAGTTAATGTAGCTGTACCAGACTACCCACTGCTTCACAATGAGTGAGCACTTTAGTGGTGGTTTTACCAAGGGGGCAGTCTAAAATAGTACTTAATTTTCTCTCACTCTGCTTAATTCCACAGGCACTTCAAATTTGAGTGAATAACTGTGGATATCTTTGTTGCACTGCTCTTAAAGGCAGCAACTTGCTGCTGATCGGTATTGCTATGGATTACTATGGGTTGTCTTAGCTTTCATGGCCCTTTGGTTTTGGCCATGCTAGTGGTTAGAGAGTTCAGTTATAGCTTGAGAGAGTAGTTCCTTGAGGTCATAGTATAAGCTTGAAGCTACCTTAAGTTGTTTTGGACAGAAACAGCAAATCTGCACAGCGTAAGTGTATTTGCTCAGAAGAGGTGGATAAGATGACGATGTACTATCATTATCATGATATTACATCAATATAGACTTTTTTTATCTGTCAATTGCCAATTGACAAGTTTTTATTACTTAAAGGGGGTTTTCTTTGGGGATTGTTTTGCCTTATAACACCCTTCATGTAACTCTCCACCATGAATGGATTATAAATAGTATGTTTAAACTTTGAACTCAGAACTATCGCAAAACAATTCTCAGGCAGCAAGCAACATATTTGTCAATAATTTCATGTAATAGCTTTCTGTAATGTAGCTTTTAGAAGCGTTAAACTCTTCAGACGTCTGGATCACCACCACTGTGAGCAATTCTGAATTAGTACATTTTTCTAGAAGGGAGCTTTTCGCATCAGACCACTCTTATTGACTCAGTTTACATCTTAATCGTTTCATTACCGAAATCGGTATAATGTTTATACCGATATCAGTATATTGGTATAATTCCCAGTTAATTTTGATGTTATTTTGTTTTCACTGCTGTCTACAATTACGTTGGAGCTGCCTCATATGGCTTTCCCAGTAGCAGAACTGTTTAAGTTTTCACCCTATCATCAGGAGATTGTGAGTTTAGGTTCCACTGGTGCCGCAACTAAAAAAGAATTATTGGCAGTATTTTCAAGAACAGCGATAAAATCGAGAGTTGTCAGTTTCAGCCGATTAAATTGTCCAATTGATTTATCGAGCTCTATTTCCAGAACAGATTCAGACCAATTATAGAGAGCCAGTAAACATAACCAGTATATAGTAGCTGCTTAAACTTTATAGTAACAAGCAGCTGACGCTTTTATCTTATTCTACTGAATTTTTTTTTTAGATTTTTCCTCCTCTCCTCCAGAGGTGTCGAGTCAGATTTTGTGGGACGGTCCGGCTCAATGTTTAGGCCCCAAATATAAAATGAACATTATGCTGATGAAGGCATGATGACAATAATAGGTCATTCACTTACATTCTCAGAAGACCTGTCCTTCACCAAGTTTATGTCTCTTTGAATGCTCATTCAACACGCAGGCAGTCATCATTCACCACTTGAGGAAGGGGTCTGTGTCACAACCAGTGTTACAAAATGTTCTCCTACATGTTGTGTGCAATTACACATTTCCACCAGAGAAATCCATCCAAATCACTAAAACTTACATAGTGTAGACTTTAATAGTTCATTTTGCAAATGCTTAATTCATTTTGTCCAGACAAGTCTCAGAAAGACTGAATTTTGTGATTTATATTGCATATTATAGAAGTTTTCAAGCATTGCACAGTCATGTTTTTACTGTTTTGCGTATTGTATTTGCGTACATTTATTGCTCACTGTGGTTGATATGTCTCTATTAGATAATCCTTAATTTTAGGCTTAAGTTATCTGGCTAACTAAGACATACTGATTTGTGAAACACCCACTTGAATTCTTCTTGTTACCCCTCCCAAAAAAACAATCAAATTCAGATCTCTTAATGGGAAAATCTTGTCCATAAAAAGACATAAAAAGCATTAGAGCTGGGGGCCAAAGTGTCTTCTCAGTCTGAGAATGACCCCGATACTCTGATACAACATGCATCTGCGACGAACAAGAGGTTTTTCTCCGAATCAAAGGCCAGAGGATGCGGATTCTCTCTTAGCCCTATGAGCTGAGGCTTAATCCACAGCCCAGTGGCAGACAGTCAGCTTTGCATAAGAATGTGGACTTTCCTGGCTTGGATTTGGACATTATTCACAAAGTCAGCGCAGGGTGCAAAGATAACCCCAAAAATGGTGGGTTGTTTAAAACACATTCCAGAATTTGTCATTTAATGAAAATCCTAAGTGCCATATTGAGCGTTTTTCTGCTTATCAGTGTATAGTGTTAAAAATGGGCCTGGAGAAAGTCTTTGTCGATAAATCAATTATGTGTCATAATCAAATATATTGTAAATCCTTTTTTATTACATAGAGATGATAGAGTTTGGGCCAAATGACATGTTGATTTTCTAAGTAGAAAATAAGTAAACACATCCTCTATAGAGAACACACTTCTGCACATTTTAGTGCACAATTACTATTTTTGGTGCAAGTTTCAGCATAAGTAATTAAAATGCAAATTTTATGTTAAGTTTGATGTGAGATGCTCAGTTCTGATTCAGAATTCACAGTGATAGTGATAGGAACCAGATGTCAGAAGTTTAATGTCTCATGCCTCACAGAAAGTTTCATTACATGAAATTGTTAGGAATATGCAGCCTGATGCCTGAGATATTGTTTTGAGATAAGACCTTGGCCTAATATATATCCTTAAAATACATGTGAAATAATAGGTACATGCATGTTACCATCATCAACGTTATATATAAAAAAAATCAGATTGTGAATTGTGAAAATCTGTGAAATTCCCCTTCAATTTTATGTTATATTGTTTTCCAGTGTGTGAAACTCAGTTAAATTAAATATATATCATGCACTAAAAATAATTAAAATTAGCAGAACTTATTTTCACTTCAAACCTGTGTTCCGGTGTTCAAACCTTTGCATACGACTGTATAATAATATCTGTGTGCCTCTTTCTCTTGCAGACAACACCTATGTCTCCAACTCTGAGAACGACGATGAAGTATTAGTCACAAGAGATCCTATCCCAGTGATTTTCCACAGAATAGCAACAGGTAAAACCTCTGTTGTATGATATAAATGAATACTTTTATGGTAAAAAATGGATGTATGCATTATGGCTGTGTTGAAATTATAAATTGAGATGTTGTGGTTTGCTCAGTTTCTTCAACATTTAAATTAGCTAAAACTTATGCATAAGGATATACAAAGACCACACACAAGACATACATAAATACAGCAACCCACAGATATCTCTATTAGCAAGAACTCAACATTATTGGAAATGGGTCAAAAACACTGGATTGAGACATCCCTACTAATGAATCAAACTGAGAAATACTTGACTTGACCTGAATCCTGATGTACAAACTGTGCTGAGTAGAAAACATTTAGCCTTGATTTCAGCAATCTTGAGCTCTGTCAAGGACCTGTGGAGGGTGTATTATTCAACAGTGTAGGAAACATTTCCTCAACAATGACGATTCTAGTCTGGATATGCAACCAGACTGGAATCATCTTTGTCCAGTTTTTTCAGTGTAATGCTGAAAACATCTTTTGATAGTAATTTCAAAGTTATAGGGTGCAAATGCCATCAAGTATTTCACATGCAAAAAGAAAAGTTTGTGAAATCTATAGTTTACCTAGATGTCTGCACAAATGCTTCCTAAAATGTAGTGGTGTCAAAGTTAATAACCCATTAATACAATAAATGAATAAAGCCACTAATTTTGTTAATGCATTTTCCTGGTTTGACCCTTTAAACCTGAAACCCTGCTGCTACCACACTGTTACTTACTTTGACTGATTCCACAACTGCAGCCCTTTCGTTAAAATTCACCTTTCAAATAGGAAGTTTCATTGATTGCTTTCTTGATAAAACCAAAGTTATTTCCAGCTACTGCAAATCCATGAATTTGTTTGTCACCAAAGTACATTGTGTCTGAGGTATCATTTACATGCAAAACTCGCTGCTGATGCTGGAAATACCAGTAATTCAGCAGACTACACTGGACAGTACTCGTGGGTGGCCTGCAAATAAATCAATTAGCAGCAAGCTAACAAGTAACACAGAGGCAGCAGTCACAGAGGAGTTGGAACCATTGAAAGTACACAATACAGTACAGTAGTCTTAAGGCTTCATTATACTCCCCTTACATGAATGAATACGTTTGTTTCAAACTATGTAACAGTCACTGCCCACATACCTCCAGGTGTCCTTTTTCACTGGCATGGATGTTAAGCGATACATCCATTAGAGGGCAGTTTGGAGTCAGAAGGTTCTGACAACAACAAACATGGCAACAGTGGAGGTGGTCATAATAATGTACCAATTATGAAAGAGATGAAAGAGGCAGCATTGTAGACGACGATGTTCCGTGAGGCCATTAATTACTTCACAACAATTTTCACTAGGCACTCCAGGACCAAAGTTGCGTGCCCCTGATGCATGATACATACTCTCATTGGTTGGAACATGCAACCACTGTTGCTCTCACTGGACGATTGTCTTGTTTCATAGGATGATGAAATAATGGTATTGAATCAGAGGAAGTAATACATACATTCTGATGAAGCTTATTTTGTCCAAACCTTTGCATATGACTACATAATGTCCACCCGAATGAAGTGCATTCACACAGTTATAGCTGAAATTAACACAAGCGTATTGCCGTAATAGATTTTATTCATGTGAATGAATAAAATGAAGTACACATTTGGCTAGTGCATCCCTTTATTCAGTGTACTTTAGTCACAGTATATTTTTAGGATGTTTTGGTACTTCGTCTGCTCTTTTTAGCTAACAAATTGCAGTGCATTCTGCATCTAATCAAGTCTAGATTTTCATCGTGTCATCCTCTTTACTTCAGAGTTTAAATGTGGAATCAGACAATAGACTAAAACTGCATCCTCTCTCAGTTAACACTGCAGCTATTCTGTTTCTCAATGCTTAAAGCTCCACAGATACAATTAAACTTGTTGACATTTTCTTGTGTTATGTGTCATGGCTAATGAGCATGTGCACATAAATGGCATGGATTAATGGCCTGTCAGTCACAAGCCAGACTTTTCCACTTTCGCAGTTTTGACCTCTCTATCAAACACGAGTTTCACTCGTTTGCAGACGAGTTGTTTGTAAGCATAACTTTGTCTAGACGAAAGATATTCCCCCAGCAGTGCCATTTTTACTCTGTGTGACTGATATAGAGTAGGCGCTAGACTTTTATAATTATTAGCAGCATAGCTGGCTAAAGAGTGGGACAATAACACTAGCACAGGGTTAGAGCTCCAGGCTCTAGACACCCTGAAGCTATGGAGGTTTAACTCCCTGTAGTGACAGCAGATATAAGATATAAATCCTTATCTGGTGCTTTAGTGCATAAGATGGGAATGAGTTAGTCAACAAATAGGCTACCCTTGAGAAAGACACTTACTCACTGTCTTCAAGAAGTATGGCTGACCCTGGCTAGGTCCAGCTGTGTGCTTATGACAGTGATGTATGCCGCTTGATAGGGCTGGGCAGTGTATTGCTTGTTAATTGTTCTCTTAGTAATGGCCTTTGCAGTAGAGGAGGGCAGTAGGACAATATTTATCATTATCATTATAAATGACGTCACGATATGCAGAATTTCATAATTATGCAGAGAACTTAGCAACTGCATGTTTTATTAGAAAGACAACATAATTATTTGAATTTAACTGGATTTAGTGTAGTGAAAATTTGTGAAAAAGGAGTTTAAAACATTATTAAAAGAAACAGAGAAAATGAGACTCTTAACAACCGTACAGGACCTGGCAGACCACCAAAACTATCACCATCAGATAAACAGCACTTAAAGCCTTCATCTTCAAGCGCTGCTCTTTTGCTACAGATCTAAAAAAAATCTGCAGGTGTTTCTGTCCATCCTTCCACTGTGAGAAGACAGCTCAACACTAGGAAAGGATAGTAGCTGTTAAGAGGCCGTTATTGAGAAAAGGAAAAAAGTAGACACTAGAACACTGACACTAGAGACCTGAGATGTGAAGTAAGGTCTTATGGACTGATGACTGAAAGACTGTAATTGGGATTACTGGAATCGTGAGAAGTTTGAAATGCAACAAACTTCTAAGACTGCACTTCAGAGTTGTGGAAAAATATCCCTGCAGATTTCTTTGAAGAATTAAAAGCAAGTGTCTTGAAAAGAGTGAAAGCTGTAATAAAGGCAGGGTGGTCAGTTGTTTATTTGTTGGTGGGCTCTCTGTATTTTTCTCAAATGTCTTCTGCTTTTTTCCTGATGCTGAAAAATGAACAAACTATGACTATAAATTAAATAAATTCAGGCTGGCCTCATATGTAATCGTATGTACAGTCAAAGGTTCCAACACCACCACCATTGTAGCCTCTCACTCTCGCTCTTGTTTATACAGCTCGTGGATTCTTGTTACACTGGAGGCTCTCATGGGCAACTGGAACTTTTCACTTTGCTTGAGGCATCGCTTTAAAAGTCATTTAAAAACTGGCATTTGAACAAGAGGACTACAATCACAGATTCTAACATAACATACAGCGTGCGAGCACCTGGGCTTCAGACTGGACTACTATGGACGGTTCAAAAGGGTCAAACTAGGAAAATGTGTTAACAGCATTTAAAAAAATAGTGACAGTATTAATTACGCTGTCAGGACAAAAAGATACTATGCAGGTTCATTTTTCATTCATCAAGGTACAAACAGTGTGAAGGTACCCGAAGGTACAACAACGGTTTTAAGGTCCAAAAGTCAAGACAGGGTGTGTGGATATAATTGCAATACAGTGTCATACAATTATGTTTTCTAGCTAAAGGTACTGAAGATGTACCCCTGAGGGTACCCCCAGTGACTTTAGAGGTACCAGCTCAGCGACAGTTTAATACCTTTTTTCTGAGATTGTAGTGTGTAGTTTTTACATATTGCAAGATACATCACAATTGCTATATCTGACAACATAATTGCAAATCTAGAATTATGTCCATATCATGCAGCCCTACCATAGATCAGTTTCAGTATGCCAGGCCTGTGCAATATCTAGAGTTATGTTTAACGTTGCAATTGCTTGTGACAGGCAGACAGATATGTCAGATATGTACCAGAGAAAATTTGGTCCCAAATTAGATCACTGGCTCATTGTGTTGAAGTTATCATCATTGGTTTCTCATTTTCTGCAGAGATAAGGATCAATAATGATGCCACCAGTTGTCTTTCCATCAAGTCAAAGCTTCAGATCGACAAAAACCCGGTAAGAGAGATGCTTTAGATTTTAGTTTTTTTTTTTCATTCATATGAATTTCACATGCTGTAATAAATTGTCTGGTGAATAATACAAGTACCCTGGAAAAATGACTTTTTATTCATATCTTGCAGTGCCATTATGCCATAGAGGAGGACTCAGAGGGCGATAATGACTCTGAAGAGTTCTACTATGGTGGTCAGGCAAGTGCAGATGAACCTCACTGGGATATTTTATGTCTAATTGGAAATATATCTGGAAATGAGATTTTCTAGTACCCAGACTGTTTGCTTCAAAGGTCAAGGATGAACAATTCCAGGCAAACCCAGTGAACCTAGCTCTTGACTAATAATGGTATAAAATGAGAGTTGGAGTGAGAGTCAGATGATGAAAGACTAATTTAAGGTCACTCATACTCATCACGTGCAGTATGACCTTTAGATTTGTGAACTTTAGCCTAAACGACAGTTCATATCTATGTAGGTACTTAACAAAGCGAGAGTAAGAAGTGAAAATGGCTTTCGGAACCGACCCAGGCCAAGGACACTTTAAATTTCATGCTAAATTTCCCCCTTGCCTTCAATGGCTCATATAAAAGAACTTTTGGCTTTGTTTTGCTCGAGAAGGCTATTGGCCCATTCATCAAGCAAGGTGAGAGGAGGTTTCAGTCATATGAATGAATGTCTGCACAAGCGACTCCCTCCTAAATGACTCATATGCCAGCTCATTGGAGGAGATCCATTATGGTAAAGCCGCAAAGAGTGAACTCGATTTGCCCCCAGTGGGCTGGACTTGTGGCAGGCTTTTTTGACTGATTAGCAGACTGTCGTTTGGATGGAGATGCATACCCTAATGCCCTCAGTGGCTGTGAATGCACACTGGCACTCACTCACAGTAATGTGGCCCCATTACAGCTCTGACATCCTCTGTGCTTCTGAGAGCGCTCAATCACTGAAGCTGCGTCATCTGCGGACCGCACTTCACAGCCTCTAGGGAACAGAGGAGAAGGTGCTTTGAGGTGAAATACAGAAATCAACTTATCATCACTTTATGAGATATGGACCATGTCCATGTTGGTAAACATAGAATCAGTGCCAGTTGCTTCAGTGTCTGTTAGGTTGTCTCCACCAGCTCCATCCAAACAACAGGCTACAGTACCCACGCAGTGCTAGGGTTGGGCGGTATAATGGGAATAAGGCATACTGCAGTATTTGAAAATGAGACTGATATTTGAAAATGATGACGGTATTTCAAGATTATGCGTCAGATTTCTATTCCACATCTGACAGGTACAATGAACGCATTCCACCCATTTATACATTAGAGGGGTCACTCATTAGTGGTGTGGGAGCTCACTGAGAGGTAGCAGTGATAGAATTATAGCCAGGAAAAGCCTCAGATAAAGTTAGCATAATAGTGGCTCAGTGTTGGCTGAGAGCTACACACACGTGAAAGAACACGTTCCATTTCAGCTTTCAGTGTAACACTAGAAAATTGTGTACTGTGTTCACATATTTGTTGACTATGTAAGTGAAATAATTCGGGACAGAATGGCATGAAATGCTCTTGAAACAAGTGGATACCGCCCAACACTCCTTAGCTTGCGCTTAGCTTGCAAGGTTCAGTAGTTGCTGGATTTGGTTTGGTCTGCAGGAGATAGCTGACATGCCTTCTTTGATATAATAAGACTCTGAGTGAGTCAGAGGGAACCAGGGAACCAGTCTCAAAGCAGGATTTGTTGCTTAGCCTGGTAACTTCAAGCTTAGTTTGATTTAAACCTGGATTTTCTCTCACAACGGTGGGTCACTTTTTACTGGGCTAAAACACTATGGCAACTTGTTGTATGCCTAACCTGCTCCAGTGCAGGACTTGTTTGGGATTTCTCATTATAAAAAACTTTCAGGGCAAGCTTCTGAGCAATCAGGGACAGCTGAATGACCAAGGAGGACCCCTCCCATCCTTTTTTCCCCTTTGTGACGTCTGTGGCGTAAATCACATGAAAAATATCACTTTTCATGTTCGAAGGAAACGGATTTCAAGAATTAAGAACAATTATTACTCCAGAAAGCACTGACATGGTGTTGTTTTTTATAATTGTAAATGCTTTATTTCTATATTCTCACATAGAAGCATTTCTCTTTTCGTCTTTGAAAAACAGGCCGCTCAACTCCTACTCATCTTTAATGAAATTGGCTGTTCATCGTAAACGTCACAGTTTACTGTGCATGAGGATTTGTCATAGCATAAGTATTTAAATGAGGGTTAAAAAAGAAAGTTGTTAAAACGTGTTAACCGCTGTTGCATTTATTAGGTTTTGTGAAACATCACAGATTTTGTGGAACATCACAGATCCACCACCATACTTTCGTAAATTTTGAGTGCACATTTTTTGCACTCAGATGTTTGTTGTCAAGAACCTCTGTTGTTCGAAAGGGTGTTTGTCCTCTGTCACCTCATATACCACACAGAGATAAGAAGCGTGACTCTTTGGGAGTTTTTTATGGTTCAGGTTTGCTAAAAACATGCCAATTACATTGTTTTACAAGAATTTTAGGAATACCAGTGTTATGTCACTGCAGTTAAACATCTCTCATATTTTTTTTTCAGTGCAATATCAGGCTAATCAACAAGAAAGACAAATTTCCGGAGTATTTTTTACCCCATGTCTCCAAAGAATCAATTCCCTTTTATCAGACAGGTGTGGTTTAGAGCAGCTATCGTAGTTTGTGATTGTGTCCTGTGATGCCTCCATTTGACAGCCTCAGTGAAGCCTTACTGATCAAGATAGTAGACCAGGTCAAGTGACTAAACTGGTAAGCTCTGTGACAGACAACATAAGTACATGTTAAAGAACAAAAAAGGAATGTAACAAAGGGCAGATGAACAGCTTAAGAAAGTAAAAGCTAACCAGGACAAGGATAGCCAGTGACAAATCAGGGAAAAATGGCAAAATGAGAAATATGACACAATGTAATACTAATTCAGAGGACAGGTCACAAGTTATTACCCAGGATATAGGCTTGCATATTTTCCATCATCTCATAGTTGCTTTCATAACAAGTATGAAGGCTTATACTCACTGGCTATGACCATTCTTTTTCTTTAATGTTTGAATCTGTTGTTGTGCTGTCTTTAAACCTAACTCTTAGCAAAGAAAGAAGGATTTGTGTTACACATTCATCTGTAGCTTGTGATTTGTATCTATGAACTTTCCTTATTATTAATGAATGGCCGATAATGACCGATAATTTGATTAAAGGGGGCATGTCCTTGAACATTTGTATGTGTTTACATATCAAAAAAAGGTTAAATAGGGAATCACAATCAGAATTTGTAGAATTTTGCTCCAAATACACAATGTGTAATTGGTTAGTTTATTATTTTGATTATTAATGATTTGCGGTGCAATTTTATGATGTAAATAAGTCAGTCATGCAGTATTTGAATGCTAACATAATTACAATATTCTAAATAGCCAGGTGCCTCTTACTTTTAATGTGGCACTTAAGTTCATTCATGTGGTTTAAATAGGGAACCGTTTAAGAATGTAAAATGCCAGTTTGGGCCGTTAAAATGCAAATAATGTTATTGACCTAATACAATTGACTGTAAATGTGCTAACATGTTTCATGTGCTCATTAGGCCCACATAGTGCAACTTCAGGTTTAATTAAGGTTCAATTTTTCTGTTTAAAAAAAAGGAATCTGAATCAGCCATAAAAATTCATGATTTGTGGATTACATGGCCATTTTCCAACCTCCAACCAGTGTTACCGTGCCTTTAAGCCCTATGTTCTGATTGGCTGGCTTGTAATGTGCCTTATTTAAAGACATTAGGGCCGAAACACTCCTTATAACTTCAAAACGAGTGAACAGAGCTAAACCCCTGAGGGCTAAATAGGTAGGTATATGTAAATGTGTTTTTTGTGAAAACCAACGTACTGTAAATTAAGTACGGCTGTTTGTGCACTTTAGTTTCCATAAATGGACTATATGGACTGAAGAGTAAACAATACATTTAGAATCATTTACAAACTACAATGTTAAATACTGCAATAAACTCTTATTTAAAAAATTAGAAAAATTATGCTTTCCATACCGTTTAAATACACTTTTAAAGACCTGTCATTTAAGGGTAAATTTAGGGGATTCTATATTATTGCCCACCATTTTGTACACATGACAAAGGCCCATTAGACAACACTGTTCTAAAGTTGGTGAGATTCAGTTTTTCAAAAACCGAATGGACAGTCATTACTGGAGAGGGCAGTTATTAATGTTGTATTCATTTTAAGCCTCTTCATTTCACACAATCATAGAGGCTGTTTGACATTCTGTCTGAGAATTGCCAGAAGAGATAAAGTCTCCATTCTTCAAAAAGTACTATATCTGCTGCTGTACTTTTTTAGCCTATTGTCTAGGACAGTATTCAGTATTCATAAGGAGTAAAACTAGTTCTGCATTCCCAGTCATTTTGAGATTCGTGTACAGTGCTTACTTCACATTCATATTGAAGCTGCTACAAAGACTCAGCTTTTGATCACACTTTAAATTGAACTGGACACCAAAAAGGAAAGAACAGGAACACAAATAATAATTTTTAGCATTCTCTCAATTTTGATTCTTGTGAATTGTGTTTTGGAGTATGTATTCACATGGATTAACCCTCAAAGCTGAACTGTCATAACCATCTTATTATTATTATTTTTATACTTTGACAATAGATAGTTATGATGCCCTGATTTTCATGTGCTGTTTGATGTGCAGGTCTCTGTAAGTTCAAATATAACAGCTTGCTGTTCGAGGCATTCACTGACTGGCTTTGAACAAACATAAAGATTATTCATGGATCTCATGGGAGATTTTGAACGCTGTCTGTGTTCCTTTTCTTCCAGCTTCTCCAAAAAACAAGTTTTGCCCTTTTTCATCTTCTCAGTGAATTAAAAAATAACGTCCTCAAGATGGCAGATAAAAACGATTTATCTCAAAACATATTTTATGACTAACTTCCTGGCTCAAGGTTGAAAACTGTTCCTACTTCGGCCAACGAGCTGTCCTCAAGTTTCTCTGCCAGAGTTGAGTGAATGCACCACTGCCTCTGTGCATTAGCATCTCTGGTTTAGCATCTGCACCCTGACCTGTGCTTGTGTGGTTTGTCCCTGGCAGGTGAATTATGACGGCGAGCTTCACAAACACCCCCAGCTGGAGGCTGACCTGGCAGCCGTTAGGGACTTATACGGCCATCATGCAGTATCGCTCAGGTACGTTGCCTTTCTCTTGCTTCAATTGTATGGTAAGTGGAGCTGATAAAATGAACAAAAAGTGTAGAAACAAGGAGCTGTACTTAATGAAGTGGCTGGTCGGTGTACTGGCCAGTGTTTTTAAGTTTGCTCAAAATTAGCAAAAATTGTCTCGACTAAAACAGTCACTAATGAAACTATCACTACCAGTCATTTATTCTCATTGCTTTTGACAGAGCTTCTTAACCTCTTAGCTATCAGAGCTGTCTGCTAAGCTGGTCATCTGAGAGCTAGTTAATTAATCTACATTCTTACATGAGTTAAGCTATACTAATGCTAAGATGAGTTTGGATATACATCTATTTAAATAGCAATACCTGTTCCTATTAAATAATGGATCAGATTGTCTAGATTAGGTTATCTTGGTCATAAAATAGAACTTTCACACTAATACTGACCCATGAAATGTCTTGCCACAGCCCATACTGTAGTAGGAAACCACAGTACACCTCAGCTTTTTTTGTTTTCTCTCCTTGACATTGACATTTAACCCCTGGGCCAGCATTTATTTTACATTGCAAAGAGGGAGTATCAATGTGGCAGCCAAGTCGCTGCCACAATGTAGTTCTCTGTATACATATATGATTGAAACAGGCTTATAATAGAAAGCAATGGGCAGGTGCTTCAGCTTCTATTTCTAGCATCCTTCAAGCCAACATGGCTTCTGTTCTTACACTAAATATTGGTAATCATGTTGAAATGATTGTCTGTGGTGAATTGTATGCTACTGATGCAGCAAATTAGGTTGAAAAACACTGGAGTATTCCTTTAAATTGTGCTTCACAATCCCAGCGGCTCTTTACATGAGACAATGTACAAAAACAAATCACCCACCTTTAAAAAAAACAATATCAGAAAAGACTAATTAAATGTGTGAAACTGTTTTTTGTATATGTGAATTTCTGAAATGATAGCATCAAGCAGAAACGTTGACTGGATCATATTTTGAGAAATACTGTACCCCACCAAAATATTAAAATGGGAGGGGCTTGTAGTATACTAGAATGATGTGATACATGTAATCAAAGCTGTCCTTACTAGACTTTATTATCATTCGTAATTATCATTATCATTATTAACAGTAGTCAACGTGTTTATCATTCGTAAACATGTTGACTACTGAGGAGACTGTTCAGTTCCATCATCCCTCAAAGGAGTTGAGATTAATAACTGTCCCATCACATTTATTTATCAGTCTACTCAGGCTTTAGCAGAGCTCTGAGATTAATAACTGACCACATTGATTTATCACTCTACTCAGGCTTTAGCAGAGCTCAGTAACACTGAGACTAATTACTGATCATCACATTGATTTATCAGTCTACTCAGGTTTAGCAGAGCTCAGTAACAGATTAAGAACTGGCTCATCACATTGATTTATCAGTCTACTTAGGCTTTAGCAGAGCTCAGTAACCCTGTGATTAATAAATGATCATCACAAAAATTTTTCAGTTTATAGCAGGGGTGTCCTATCTTATCTGCAAAGGGCTGGTGTGGCTGCAGGTTTTCACTCCCTCTGCGGATAAGACTGGACACTCACTGGTCTATAATATCTGTCTGTCCTGGGACAGAGAGTGGAGCCTGCTCTCGAAATGATTTCTATAAAAAGGGGGTGGGGAACCAAGGGACAGACTTTTAGTCCCTCGCAGATTAAGCAGTCCTAGCAGATTAAGACTTGTTATCTCACACTTTCCAACTTATTTCTGTAGATTTTCTGATGAGTGAAATATTAAGAATCACACCCAAGAAATTAACTTAAACAACCCATGCATTTAACTGTTACTAGGGGATATAGATAACAAAACAAACCTGGAAAGATGGAAGCATTTTGGATTACTTACCCACCCTTTGTTTTGCCACTCTTTGTGCTGACACAATAAAGAAGAAACAGGTAAAACACATTTGGATGAGGGTCGTGGATGTGATGTGTGATCCGTGTATAGTAGTTTTTGTACAGGCACCTTGTCTCACTGTAAACTCCATGCAATAAACAGCTACCCTCAGACTTGGATGCATTTTTCTTTATTTTCTTTCTAGATTTACCTGGTTTTATGGCTCTAAGTTTTCTTTGGATCCTATCTTTTGAATGGATAGGATCCATTCAGATCGAGTCTACCAGTATACACTGCTAGATTACTATTTGACTAGGTTGAAAAAATTAATAGAACAGTTTATATACATTGAACGGTCTGAAACTCGAGTCAGGAGGCAAAACATCTGATCCTGTGCCCCTCGCACAGATGTTCTCTTCCAACTGTCGACTCTGACTTCCCCAAAATCTAAAACTAGTACCGACACGGCCAGACTGAGAATGAAAAATCATGTGGTGAAACCTCAGTTTAAACTGACTCTGAACTAGGGGTGGGCGATATGGAAAAAATATTGTAATTATGATTGCAAAACACAAAATGCATTACAGTATTTACTTTTTGTGTTGTTTAGGTACTGATGATATACACCATCAGAAAAGTGTTTTGTGACTTAATTTATCACAATGATGATAAAATATTGCCCAACCCCTGCATATAGACTCTAAAGCAACTTTTTCTTTTTCACTGAGTGGTACCAGCTCAACTCGACACGACACGATTGTACTTTTTTGGTACCAGCCACTTTGCTTTTCCGCTCAATTTAGCTGGTCGTCATAGTGACGCCACATGGAACTGCCATGACGTGAAGGAGATTTTGTTCAGAGACTGATGGCAGCAAGACAAAAGACTGCTGACGATTCTGGTTGCTCAAAGGCAATGCAAGGTGGTCTTCTAACTTCATAGCTAACATTATCACCCTTAACACATGCTGGTGACAATTTTCTCTGGCCAATCAGTAGTCGGCAGTTTTTCCACATCAGCTTTTGGTATCGACTCAGCTCGCTTGGAACCTCAAAGGAGGGGATACTAAAAATAGTACCAAGTACCAGGTTTGTCTAATGAAAGTAGAGTCAAGTAGAGTTGAACCGGTGCCATGCAGTGGAAATATGGCTTAAGCAGCAAAAGGTTCTACATGGAACAATAAAAGGTTCTATGACTTGTATCAATAGCAGAACCCTTTTTGTGGCTATACAGAACCATTTTTTGAAAGGTAAAAGAACAGTATATACATTAAAGATTTTCTATTGTAGAGAACCATTTCACCATGAAAATAAAACGGTTTTAGTGAAAATGTAATTTGTACAATTTGTATAAACTTTTGTTCATCTTTATAGTTTAAAGTAAGTCATACTGCGTCCTAAACCACGTTAACAAGTCTGAGAGACCTTAATGAAGAGCTGGATGTAGTTTGAGGTTTTGAGGATGTATTTATGGAAAAGATTTGATTAATTGTTCTAGTGTTTGTTAGCAACATTAGCCTTGTTGCTCCAGTGGTTAAATAGGAAACAAAATATGGACACTGAGCACCTCTGAGGTACTAGTACACTATGAAGAACCGCTTTTTTTAAAGGGGTTGAGAAAAACATTACCACAAAATGTGGGAGAGGGCAGAAAAGAAAATAAAGCAAAAAACCTGCATCACTCTTAGAAACTCTAATTAGCATATTTTTTTGTCAAGAGAAAGGAATGTTTTATAATTGTGTTTTATTGAATTTGTTTTGGGTTTGTTTTGAATCCTTTTTGGGGTTTTTTGAGCAAGTATTCACCAACTTGCTTTCGCAATTTTCATTTGGAATAAGAAGCACCTTTGTTTTTTTCTCCCACAGCACAAGTGAATAAAATAGAATAAAGTAGAGAAGCAAAATAACAACATTTTGAAGAAAGGTCTGAAACAGCTCCCATAGCCAGCATATGAGTGTAGCCCTGAAGCAGCTGCTTAAATATTCAAATCACGCAAAATGAAAGCACTAAAACATGTTACTTATCTCCAATGCCTTCAGGGAGCTGCTCGCTCAAAAGCCCATGTGTTTATTTAACTCTGTTAACTCAATCAACTTTCTAGCACAGCCTCAGCCGTACGTATTGTGCAGTCTTGAATGGGGAAACCAGAACCTGCCATAGCTGCCATCTTTCTGCCCAGTCACTGCCACTTGCCTTTGCTATATGTCACTTAGACAAATGGGCAGGGCCTGTAGATTCCCCCCCCACAGGCATTTCCGTAGCTATCCCCCATAGGGTATGATTTATGGGTAGTGACACCCTGAGCTGTGCCCTCCTCCTCCATGCCCTCCATCTCCCCATGCTCTGGCAGGGATACCCCACTCAAGGTCATGCCATGGTGTCCCTCAGCTTTTTCATTTAGTAAAGTTAGTATAGTTAGTAGCCAAACAAGCCATCTTCTGTTTTATTTTCTTGTCCATTGAACCAGTGAAATATTTTAAAGTGTGTCGGTTGATGTGATCACACAATGTGTTATCGCTGTTTTGATTGGCTCTTTCAAGATGCTTTTGATGGTTGTGGCTGAGTTTCAGTTGAGCTGCAGGGTGCTTTACATTATACAACTCAAGTGCAATTTAGCAACTAAAGTTGCAGGAAAGCCAGTGTTTGGTGTGGTTGATTTACAGAATTATTGCCATGTCAACAGTCCTGATCAACGATGCTATATTTGCATCAACTTTTCACCTCTTAATTGTGTGCACATGCTATCGTTAACAGAAGTCATCCACAGGTCAGTCTCAAACACAGCCAACCATTATCAAAGCATTTGCAAGAGCCAAGTACAAATGTGAGAGTTCAATTGCATAAACAGTCATTGCAAAGGAAATGTGTATGAAAGCATATCAGTATCAAAATTAAAAAGAAAATGTAATACGTAAAATGGCAATGCATTTGTATGTTTACATTTAAATTTCCCACTCATATATGCAATGTTGAGCTGAGAATTAAAAAGTCAAATTCAGTACTGTAATTTTATTTGGCATTTGGTATACTATACTATACTATACTTGTTTTCACTCTCTAATAATGCATTTAATTTGCATTATCAAGGAGAAAAAACCTAGAAAGATAGCAGAATTCAAATGTATATGGAAAACAGCGCCTCTCCTCTTTGCAATTACATATTCTCACTTGTACTGCATTCATTCATTCATTCTCTGGCAAAATGCCTTTGAAAATGCATTCAACCGATCTGTCAATCATCCCATCCGGGCAGGGCCAACAGTACGCAGTATGCATTAATAAAATTGTTTTTTTTTTTTTTATTAAATGGCTAATCACAAACAAAAACAGCTGCAACTGATTTTGTTTGTTGTTGTTGAGGTTCAGTGAAATATATTGTTAATTTGTATCATTTCTACTTCTGAATGCCGAGTCATATGTTAAAATCATGTGGTTCACGTCACAAAATACTGTATTATATTAATGTAGAAATGTATTTAGGTGCCATTAAGTGTGTTTCCCTAATCTAGAAGTCCAGTGTTAGCTGCTTCTTTAAGCGAAATGAACAACACTAACGTTAAGGTTTTGATCAGCATTCACTCAGAAAAGTAGAAGAAGTGTGGCCCTATGTCACTCCAGTGGCCCAGAGGTGAAAGGAGAGTGGTGAGAACCCCCTGCTATAAAAACAATACACACCTTACCACAAAGACAGAGACAAAGCGAACAATATCAGCTTTCTTGACATCAGAAAATTGTGTACTACTATCATAATAAAAATAGCATTCAAACACATTAAAACACTTTATAAAGACGAATAATCTAGCCCACTTCTGGTTTTCACAGTAAATCATAATCGGAAAATATAGCATTAACATTATTGAAGGAAAAAAAAAGCTTAGTTTAGTCCCCCTTCAAAAACAGTGGACATTGTCTTTTATGGTTATTGCAAGGGTTAGAAGAAATTAGGGCTATAGACTGGAGATTTTTTTATGAAAACTCTTTATAAAAGAAAAATGAGTGCTGATATCTGTAATTTTTTTATTTTTTTTTTTAAACTGAATGTCATCTGACATTGCTTGTCGGCTCATAATACTGAAGGGTGGCTGCAGACAGTCTTTTCTCTCTCAGCTTGGCCACTCAGATCTGATGATGTGCTGATTGCTGCAGTGTCCATCACCCAGAGTTTGACACTGAGCGGCTCTTATGTTCTACAATCAGCATCCACCAAATGTTCCTCCAGCGAGATCATGATGAATTCATTTTTAAGGCTTCACTGTAACCATCAGTTTGATTGCAAACCTTTTTGTATTTGACCTGGTTGTTGGCGCTACATATCATAGCAGCAGCTGTCCACAAAATCCTGACAAAATGTGCATGGCTGACAACATAAACTAGCAAGGAATCATAATAAATGCTCCCAAGCTGTTGCTAAGAAAATGATTCATCTCTAAAATCTGGTACTCTGAAAGCTGCTGTCATTCTGGCTTCATGCTAAAGCAGCTATTAAAAGCAAGCTTCTTTGAATGCTAGGCCGTGTTGATCTGGTTTTGAAGGTTGCAGACATCCAGATGCACAAACCGTAGAGTTCAGTTTATAGCTACAGATACCTTCCTGCTTTTTTCTGTTTAGTTGTCATGTGCGTTTGACCTTTACTCCGTCGGCCTGCCTCTCCTGTGTTTGGTGTCTGACTTGAGTGTAGGGAAGCTTGATGTATTTGTTCCTCCGTGTCCTCAGTTGACTTAGAGATTCTGTAAGGTCTAGAATTGAAGCACATGCGCATGTGCGCATTTGTGAAAATGAGAACATAGTCTGATTTGGACGGGATTAAATTAACATGGGGAACGGGAGTAATTTCCACTTTTACAGGTGCTACTTGGTGAGTTTATTTCTGTCTGAATCAGCCATGTCTGTGTTTTTCTCCCTCTTGCTCCAAGAAAATAACGGGCCAAATTACCTACAGTTTTTCACCGAGTTCAGTGGTGCTCTGAGAATTTTAGTCCTGTCTGGATATGCATCTCCAGACAGAAAGAAAGGTTTATAACCATTACTACTCGCTGTGGTTAGTCTCCTAGCGCACATATCCAAATTAAACATCTACTGAATTGCGAAGCCATGGATGCTTTGGAAGCATCTCTGAAACATTTACTTGGTCTGGGTAATAGAACTTCCTCTACGTTCTCTCTACACTCTGAGAACATGCTCACATGAGCAAGAGGAGAATGAAAATAGTGATATTCCATAGGCCGATTAAAAGGCTGAGTATAATGGCAGCTATAGGTGTAAAGCATTATTTATATTCAAATTATGCACAGTATCAGCACCATTACGTTTTGTAGGAATTACGACACAAATGTCTGGGTTCATAGAAAATACAGCCCATTAGAAACTCACTCATCTTGGAGTAATTTTATTGCTGTTCAGATGAATAAGTTTTATCACTGAGGTTATTGTCCTTCACAACTAAACAAAACCAAAAACTGGCCATTTTTCAGTTTTCACTTTTTTTAAGCTCTGCTCAGTCCTCTCTGCTGTTCTTTCACTCCTTGTAAAGGTGCCCATGTTGCCAAAGCCATGCCAGCATCAACTGGCTCTCCTTAAGGGCAGTACAAGCACCTGAGTAAAGAGGAAAAGATTTGCTCCGCCTCCCCATCACTGCCGCCACTCTGCAGTTTGGCCACCAGGGTCGAGCGTCAGGCGTAGTGCGGGGACCTTGTTGCAGAACAGGAAGCGGGGCTCCGGAGGTGGGGCTCGTGCACCATCCTCATGCCACCTCTTGTGGCTGTTGATATTGTGCAGGGCTTACGGCACCCCTTGCGGCTTTTGTCAGAGCACTAGACTCAGGCACCTGGCACAACGTCCCTGATCATACTAAGCACAGTTCATCATATCATATCATATAACAAAGACAAAGTTCTTGTGTTTCAGCAATCTTCAATGAAAAAAATAATGATTTTGGCCCAGGAAAGCAGGCAGGAAAAATTTATATTAACCCTAATATTAATGTTTTAATGTCTCACCCCTCCCTCCCACCACCCTCACCTATCATCGAGAGCAAACACTTAGCTACTAGAGCCTCTTTTCCACTGTAGAGCCAAAAGGTTCCCTGAGCTATAATGTGCCGTTTCACACTGGTGAGCACTCCTGAGACTGGCTACGGTTCCTTTTTCCATCTGTTGTGCTGCTAAATCAGAACCAGGAAATACTGAAGAAAACTACACAGGAGTGGCTTAGCAACAGCTAACAGACTAACTGCTACAGAACATGTTTGATTCAAGTTGTAAACACCAGTCACTCGATTTTGTGCTCTGAGTCTTTATACTCTAAATAAGGAACTCTCATTCTGTTAACTATACTAGTGTAAGCACCAATCAGCAGAGCAGACAGAAATGAACCTGTACTGTGGTGTTTGGATCTGTAGGCCACTAGCTAAACTAACTAGGCTAAAGGAGCCGGCTGGTATTAGCCTCGGAGGCTACTGATCCAAACCCCATGGAGCAAGTTTCATTTCAGCTTTCTGTCCCTCCAACACCAGCTGCTCAACTTTGGCTGAACCTGTTCTGTCAAGAGAAGAGCTGGTAGCATGCTAGTAATGCTAACCAGTTCCTCTCTACTAGTTAGCAGCACATTTAGTAACTGTTACTAGATTGATGCTTTGACATTTATTGATTGGTGGAATGAAAATCATGGACGGATTTCATTTATTGGATGACTGTATACGTGAACTGAACTTATTTGATTGTTTTTTCATTTTCAGCAAAATGTGGTGGCAGAATACAGACGTACATGTAGAACCAGTCACTGAATAGCTACTTCATTGCGTCATCCCACTAAAGGGTCATGTGGCCCTGAGTACAGTTAGCTAACATGATGCTCTGTGTCAAACCACGTTTGCGTGGAAATGCCACTGGATTGGTTGCTCTCTGTGCTAAGAATCCTTCGGCCCTACAGCGGAAAAGAAGTCTCAGAATAATAATTTCCAGTGTACTTTGACTTTAAAGGGTAACCCAAACACAGATTCTTCTTCTAGTCTTAACATTTTGTGAAGATCTGATAAATTAGGTATATTGGCAGTAAATCTGGCGTGTTTTGACTCGATTCCTTCTCTGCTCTTGTATTGGTCTTGTATAAGACCAATTTTAAAATTTTGTTACAGTGTTTGAGCAGGAAGCTAGTGCTATTTGAGCATGATTTTGCAGTTGGTTTTGAAGTGATTCCAGAGCCACTAGCATTAAATGGTCTAATTTTGGAGCTAAAAATATTATGAGCTACAGCCAGGAAGAAGAATTTAGAGTTCTGGGGACTTGACGATCTTTTACCGTTTTCTTTATGTGTATGAAAGGTTTTGCTTGAGAGAGGTAGATTATTATCTCCTGACCCCCCGCTTTGCAGATGGCATGGTTGTTAGAGGATCATGGGCTGATGTGTAACCATGGTGACGGTTTGTTCTGAGTGTCACAACAAAGTCGTCATGATGATCTTATGAGAAACGAATGCATGGCCTAGGATGACTGCCAGAACCTAAATAGAAACATAAATATAACCTACAGTTGAAAGAGATTTCATCCATAGTGGCACACTCTGTATTTCTGTTATGACCAATATCATAGCAGTGTTGATTTTGTCATAGGAGTTTAGAACTGTTTCTGAGGAGGAGTGTACAAACTGACGTTTCTGATGACCACAGACTGACTCCTTGTAATCAGGCTGTAGCACTGCCATTTTCACTTACACTGACTGGCCACTTCATTAAGTACACCTCTTTGTATCTACAATCTTTGTCCATTTCATCAGCTTAACTTACCATATAGGTGCACCTTGTAGCCCACTTTTACCCTGTTCTTCATTGCTCAGGACCCTCACAGGACCACAGAGCAGGTATTATGTGGGTGGTGGATCATTCTCAGCACTGCAGTGACACTGACGTGGTGGTGGTGTTAGTGTGTGTTGCGCTTGTACAAGAGGATCGTACATAGTAGTGCTGCTGGAGTGGCCGGTCAGTGTATATGTACAGTGGTCCATTGCCAAGAATTCATTTAAACGTAAAGCCAAAGACTTGGTTATTATAGTCCCAGTGGTCAGTCTCCAGCAGAGGAGAACCCTCTAGGCCTTTTGTTTCAGTTTTATTTCTGCCTTCAGTTTTATTTAATAGAATCATGATGTTTGTTGTGTGAACATATATTTCATTGTTGAGTTTTGGTTGGAAACAAAATGGCTAAGATATATCTGAAATGCCCACCGGACAGTTGTCCAATCTGATTTTTTTTTTCTCTGCGGTATTTAGGTAGTTTCAGCCAAGCAAGCTCTTCTGAACTGATGTCATAAAACTTAAGATTAACACAATTAAGGCCAACATACCCACATAATTAGTAACTCACAGTGGAATGAACCAGTTATGTTTTTTAATAGGTACGACCAATTTTGTGAGAAAAGCCTATTCTATTTCTGTCATATTTCTAGCTGCTAATGTGGGTATATAGTGGAAATTGGAAAAACAAAACTGAACAATGTATAGATAAACCTATCAGTACTGCTTTCTGGCAAAAACTGTGCTAAATGTTGAGTCCCTTTTGAATTTTCTGTTCCACCTTCAGTGAAGGAGCAGTTACATTCTGACACCTGTACAGGCACTTGAATGTAACTGCTGCAGAATTTAGGGTGGAACTGGAAATTTGAATAAGAAGTCAACTTTAGTGTTGTCTAATTTCTCAAGTCATTTGTGTCATATAGGTGTCTCATGCGCTCGTGTCGCCGACTATCAGACACTGCTCGAATTTGGAAAATATTACAGTCATTCACACTATCAGTGCCAGCTGGTCTAGGGCTTGTTGTGCAGAAATTCCTTTATGTCCGGTACCTTGAAAACATCGTGGACTGCTTCAGATCAAACAGACTACACCGCGGGAAGTGATTGAGGGCTTGCTGTTTTTTCTTTTTCTTTTTCATTTGAAACATGCCTGAAACATCCATGACTCTTAGTCAGTTAAAGGGCATAATGTTAGTGTGGTTTGCACTGTTTATACGTTGAATGTTTGCACCTGTTGGTGGCTTGTTTTTTTTGGCCTAAAAAGCAACAGCCTACTTAACTCAGACAGACTTTTTAGACTCCAGTAAATAGAGGAAGCAAGGGCTTCCGACATGACGTTCCTCAGTAAAGGGAAGATATGTTGACCTTGAGCTGGACTGTAGCTGAGTGTTTCAGCAGCAGAATTATGGGTTGTGGAGAGTGTTCAAAGAATATATACATATATATATTTTGCTGTACCAGCTGTAATTTCCTGGTTCTTGCAGTTAAATACTACATTGCCAGTCTATGGCTAACTCCCTGTTTGGCTGCTGTAGGAAGTTGGTTGCTACGTCCATTTGTGTTCCAGTCTGCTGAGGATGGTGTTTTTGGATATCTGCCAATGTGCCGAATAGCCATGTCATTAGTTTGGTATGCCTTCACACATTTCTGTGCTGCTACTGCTGGGAAAAAAGACAAAGTCAGATTTGGTGCACAGTTATGCAAAGAAATCTGTATTCTTCCATGTAACCTTTAAACATGACAATGATATGTAGCCTTGATGGACTGATAATACTTGCACAGTTGTTTCAGTGACTTCTGAACAGCAAAGTAGTTTACTTGTGAAGTGGCGTGGGCAATATGATATTTATCTTTTTCGTGATCAATAGTGATCAACAGTATGCTTTCCTAAACATGTCTGCAGACCAACTGCATGCTTTTTTTTATTACACAGAGATAAGAGATTGAGCCTAGTTAACTGGATTCAATGAAGTGCTTGAAATGTTGAACAAAAATCATTGTACACAGTTTTTTTATATGTGGCACTACTGTTTTTTTCGTCTCTGTTCCAACTGATCTAACCTCAATAAAATTAAATATCATGATGAATACCATCATACGATGCCCCGGTAAAATTACAACCCCATTTCCAAAAAAGTTGGCATGCTGTGAAAAATGTAAATAAAAACAAAATGCAATGATGTGCAAATCGTTTAAACTCTATATTTAATTGAAAATGCTTCAAAGACAACATATTAAATGTTGAAACTGAGAAATTTAATTGTGTTTTGAAAAAATACATGCTCATTTTGAATTTGATGCCAGCAACACGTTCCAAAAAAGTTGGGACAGGGCAACAAAAGGCTGGTAAATTTGTGTAATGCTAAAAAAAAAACCTGGTGGTTAATTGGCAACAGGTCAATAACGTGATCATGAAATCGGCATCCCATAGAGTCTTTCAGAAGTAAAGATGGGGAGGGGTTCACCACACTGTGAAAGACTGCATGGTCCAATAATGCAATGATTCAAGAATGACATTTCTCAACATAAAAGAGCAAAGAGCTTTTCATCATCTACAGTACATAATAACATTAAAAGATTCAGAGAATCTGGAGAAATCTCTGTATGCAAGAGGCAAGGCCAAAAACCAGCATTTGCTGGCCGTAATCTTTGGGCCCTCGGGCGTTAAAAACAGACATGCCATCCAGACGATGTATTTTTCAGGGAAGGCCTTGATTATTTCAGCAAGACAAAGCCAAACCACATTCTGCATGTATTACAACAGCATGGCTCTGTAGTAAAAGGATGCTAAACTGACCTGCCTGCAGTCCAGACCTGTCACCACTGAAAACATTTGTCACATTATAAAATGAAAAATACGACAAAGGAGACCCTGAACTGTTGAGCGGCTGAAATCCTATGTTAAGCAAAAATGGGAAAACATTTCACTTTCAAAACTACAACAACTGGTCTCCTCAGATCCCAAACGCTTACAGAGTGTTGTTACAAGAAGAGGTGATGAAACACAGTGGTAAACATGCCCCCATCCCAACTTTTTTGGAACGTGTTGTTAGCATCAAATTCAAAATGGGCATATATTTTTCAAAAAACAATAAAATTCCTCAGTTTCACCATTTACATTTGATAAATTGTTTTTGTACTATTTCCAATTAAATATAGGGTTTAAGTGATTTGCACCTCATTGAATTTCATTTTTATTTACGTTTTGCACAGCGTCCCAACTTTTTTGGAAATGGGGTTGTACATTTTGTCAATTTTCTAAGTGAAACACATCCACATTTCTACATTAACACATCCTCTACAGAGAACACACATTTTAATGCCCAATTACTGTTTATTTACTGAACTAAACATAATGTGAAAAAATACAACATAAAATGTGGCTCAGCAAATAAACAGAAGTTATGCACTAAAAATTGTAGTAAAATGCCATATTTAAGTTTGTTCTCTGTAGAAGATGTGTTGACTTATTTTCACCTAGAACATCAACAGAAAACATAATTTGACCAGGAATACAGCTTTATTGTGTGTCATAAAAATGTTGTGAAGTATTGTGTTATATTTGTACCATATTTCCCACCCCTATTGTCCCCCTCAAATATATGGACATAGTTCTGATGTTCTTCGAACCACAAATCCACTAGTGAGTGGGGTTATCATTCATAAAAACTGCCAACTGTTATAAAAATAAAAAAAATGGCAGTTTCCAGGAAAAAAAAAACTAAACCTAAATCTAAAGCTAACCTAAAGCTATTTTAATTGCAACAAGATTGGAAACTAAATAATAAAAAAAAATATATATATATATACTTGTGTTCATTATATGTGGATTCTTTCTGTATCTTAAATATCCAGGAGTTACTGAATTCTTTGAGTAATATAATGACAAAGTCTTCAAGCAACATACTTTTGCGTAGTTTCTTGTGCTGATTTAGAATTGTGAAAGTCATCAGAAGTAAATTGCAGAGTCCAATTCGTTATGCTCTGACTCCTGACAAAATATTCATTGTAATATTAAAAACCAAAGCTAAACTGTAGCTAAATGAAAACTAAAGTATCAGGACAATTGAAACAAAAGTGAAACAATTAATGAAACAAACTAAAAAGCTGAATTAAAAAAACAAATACAAATGTAAAATTTATCGTAAACTTTTTTTTTTGTAAATAAAATCCTCAAAACCCTCATATGTTGGCTTGTGAAGTTCTAGTTTCATCTGTTTTTTTGACACCAAGAATAAGTGAATGATTCTCGATTACAGTCAGTTCATGAATGAATCACCAGAAGATTTAAAACACTTAATGAAAAAGCCTGATGTCCTGATGTCTTGTAGTAAATAGTCTGCAACAAATGGTTTTTCTTTTTCTTTTAGGGAATATGGTGCAATTGATGATGTAGACATCGATCTACACATTGATGTCAGTTTCCTAGATGTAAGTATTATAGTTTACTGTCATATACAATATAAATAACTCAGGACTGTAAGATGTAAGATTGTTTAGTAGATAAGAGTGTGTAAGAATGCCTAAACTGTTGTCCACAGGAGGAAATTGCCCTCGCCTGGGATGTGATCAGGACGGAACCTGTTATTGTGCGTCTTCACTGCTCCCTCACGCAGTATCTAAATGGACCAGGTCAGATCACACTCACCATAATGGCCTATAGTTGCTTTTCTTATGTGAATAATGTGGCTTTAATCTCTGTAGTAAATAACAATGATTTACAAGCCTTTTAAATCCCACTTTCGTAAGGCTGAATCAGGTAATTGCTGAATTATTCAGAAGTGTTAGTGAAAAATTTATAACTGCATGTTGGTCCAATAGAAAAGAAACATCCAATAGCAATTGTGTTGCAGAAAAACTCATGAATGTCTGAGGCTTATCAGTTGCTTGCAATATGCAGTGAAATTGCAATTTGAAAGAGTGCAATTTTCAAATCGCAAGAGCTACGATTTTAATTGAAGCCGTTATCATCAACAACGTCAAGTTGTCAAGTTTTAGGTAACAAGTTTTACGTGGTAGAATTCTCTCCTTATAACATAACGTTTGTGATATTAGGTTGTAGATGAGTTAGATCAATCAGAAGCAACCAAACACCCACAGCCAACTGACACACTGGTGCACACATTCAGTGTTCAAGCATCAAGCCAGGAAAAGTGTACACGCTAGTCTTCTTGGCCAAAATAACAATTTAAACCAAAAAATTACAGTTAAAAAGTCACAGTATTGTACAGATAAATCGCAATTTGATATTTTCCCTAAATCGCTCAGCGCTACTAGTTGGTTATATTCACTATAGTGATATATCTGGGCCTGTCACCTCCTGCAGCCTGTGACCAGTCTCCTTAAAATGTAGTCCTAGTTAAAACTCAGATATTAACTGTTTTGTGCTTGTTTTTTTCCCCAGTTCCCACCGTTGATGTATTTCAAGTGTCCACAAAAGACAGGTTTGGCCTGGGACATCAGCTGAAAAAGTATCTTTATTTCTTATTAATTTTCAAAGAATTCACTGATAATATTTGATGTTTTTCTTGTATTTTACCTTGTACTGAATGCCAAAACTGGTTCAGACCCCTTCTAGCTCACTTTTTAATATGCCTGCTCTCTTTTATTAGGATAATGCAGACCTTTGTCACTCAGCAGTGGAAGCATCACACTAAAGACAAGATCAACTGCCCACATAGCAAAAAGCAGACAGACAAGAAGGTGAAGTCACCCCTGCACATCTTCTCCACTCTCCGCAGGTAAGGACGGTGCTGCTGCACCATCACACAGCCAAATTTAATTTTAATGGATTGGTGTTTGCAGTTTTCACATTTTGATTTTATATTGTATTGGTCCATTTTTGTTTTGTTATTGCCTTTTGTCAGTGCATGTTAATAAGAGTAAGAGTTAATAAGCCAAGAGTAGATGTCTGGATGGTCTGTAGGCACAAATATATTACATGTTTTTGTTTCACATTAAATTAAAAAGGGGCCAATTGTGTGCTTTGCTTCATTACAACAGGACGAAGTTTAGGCATCTGTGCTGCTGAAAAGATTGTAGATCTATCTTAAAGTTTTAAGTGAAGCATTTGTTAGTGTTCTTCAGCAGTGCCTGACAGATATATGGGTTGGACAATAATACTGGCCTACAGTACTATTGGTGTTTTCACTGAAGTGCCAATAATTATCTAATTTTTTGGTCATGGCATCGTCACCAGTATTTAACAGAATTCTAAAGAATGCTGGTAGCTCCACCCCCAGTTCTACAATATTTATATTAGTTAAGACTGTGAGCTTATGCTGTTTATTTGGGTATAAGTAACTATGACAATTGAGCACTGACAATCATATCAGTCAACAAAGAATGGTATTTTGGAGTATAAATTAACGTTTTGGCACAAATAACTCAGAAAAACACGTTTTTCCAACTTGTTCTGGCTAATACACATGCACATATTTCCACAATGAGGGGGGCTTTCCCACTTGCGAGGCGATTGGCTCATCTTATTGAAGGACGAGACTTGCTCTGTAAACAGGCGCCATGATGCTTGTTACTAGCTTTCCCATTCATTTTCTAACCAGTGAACTTTCTCCTCCTCAACGCCACTAGTTAAGATCACCTAGACATCAGGTGCTGTATCACAAAAATATTCTAACTCCAAAATCTTATCTTATCTGTTTAGTCACCATGACAACTTCAGTTAGGACTAAATTTGGGATAGTTGCTATTACAGAATAACAGTTCTTAGGTTCACAAGCTTATCCTAGCTAACAAAATCAGTCAAACTAGACAAAATTTCCTAAATGCTGTCTTAAATTAAGGACAACCCCAGCTGTGTCCTAACATCTGTTTTAGGCTTCCATTTCTATCATTAGCCATTCAGTTCAAAAGAGAATGTTCCTTTTTTTAGGACGCTGTGACAGGCAGCATAACAAATTCACTGTAATGCCGTTACATTGCAGTGTGGAGGTTTCATTTGTGGGAGTGATGCTTTTTCACTAACTCTGCAGTTAGAACCATCTCAGACTCCACAGACACATCCTCTTCATTCCCTCTCATTATCTGCATGTGTTAATGTTGATGAAAACCTGCTTATTAAAATATCACAGCGATGGTGGCGAATGATGAGAAATAGGAGTTGAATGTGTGGCTGTTTGTTATGAGAAATAACGTTGGTGTGTCTCACATGCCAGTTAAAAGGAGATACTAAACCAGTGCCAGTTTATGGGAAGCCTGGCCACTTAGTCTTTCTCCTGTTATATCAAAAACATGACTGCAGAATGCCAGAGGGCGCCCACAAGGGGGTCCTCAATAAATGAAGGTGAATTGAGCTAAATGGCTAAAAATTAAAATTTAGAATTGTTTCTAACCATTCGTGCAGGGCCTTCCTTTAATTTTGGAAGGTAAAAGAATGCATTTAATATAAAAAATCAAAGAAAACATCCCTGTATCTTTTTAATTTTTTCTACAGCAAACAGATTTTGGGCAGTCGGCAGCTAGCACTACTGATACTGAGACCTGATTGGTTGATGAGGTGATCATCTCATTGGCTGAACGAAGCAGTTCACACTCATTGGCAACATGAACGTACATGAGGCGCCTTTATAAAGTCCTATAACTGGAAGTTTTAAAGCACTCAAAAATATAAGCAGTGTTGAAATATGCTGTTCTTTTTATATAGAAAACAATTGCACTTTTACAAACTATGATTTTGCACAAAAGCTTCTCAGGAACCCATTCATTTTGGACTCACTCGAGAGCGCCCTCTAGCATCTGACAACCTCAGAAGACTTCATTAAGTGGCAGTTGTCCTCAACAGTGCATTACGTGAACAGTCAGCTGAGCCATCAGCACAGCGGTCTACTCAGAAGGTTTTAGCCAATTTGTGGAATTCTTTTGTGGTCTGATAATATTAATAAAGTGGTTCAGAAGGCTTTCAGAACTGTTATTGTCTCTTTTATTTTTATGCAAACCTGATTACTTGCTTGTTGTAATATAATGCTAGGCTGGTAGCTTTGTTGACAACTTTAAAGCGAGAAAATGTACTGAATGAAACAGGTAAAACTCGGGAGGCTTTTACTGATAACACTTAAATTTTAAGATAAGACTGAATGTTGCAACTTTTTCTGTTCTTATAATGGCAATATTATTTTGACATTAAGTGTCATAGCATATTCAGCTGTATTTCTGTTGTGGCATTCCAGTCATTGCACCATAACATCAGCTGTCTTCTCAGAGCCACATATTCAGTACGCTGCTGAAAGTTTTATTAAGGCTGTATTTCTCAAAAAAGCTGCGTTAATTAACAGTGGAATGTGATTGCTAAGTCACTTGTCAGACTGTGAAACTGCTAATGTTACTGCACTGGAGGGCAGCTTTGTTTGGCTCAACTTGGCTCTGACTGTGCAGTGTGTTGTGAGCATGCATGCCCAGCGGGTGCATTTAGTATCTCCTCCTAAAGCCTTGGTAAAAGGCAACTGAAAGTGGGGAAAGCACAGTCTTTCAGGTAATCACACTATAGTTTTGTTTTGACTTTTTTAATCAGTAGCTGTCTAGCTGTAAGGATTCCCTAACTTGAAATAAGACAAAATGTTCAAAGATAAGATATTCCTGAATTAAGATATGATTTGCCTCTGTAATACGAATTTGTGTAAAATGTACAAAATCAGTAGGTCAGCAAATCCTTAAAATAAGGTTGAGATTATACACATTATACAGGCATTTTATTAGGTTGTTGATTATCTTAACTTGACCAGTTCTGTTCTCAAATGATGTAGTTTAAACCACCTGGCATTTTTCCCCCCTCAGAATGACAGAGAAACTGAAATCAGCCTTGACATATGTCAGGCTTCTCATCAGTTGAAGTCTTGATTTGTACATTCATATCATCTGTTATATTGTCTTGTATCTCAAGCTTTAAACAATCTCTTGATCTGTAATTAATCTGCAAATGATCTCCCAGTGAGGACAGCTGAGATCTCAGAATGAAAAATATAATTATAACAAAAACCAGATGAAGCAACATCAAGACAGAATTTACACTGTCTTGATGCGTTTTTAGACGTTGTTGACATATGGTTTCCACTGTGTGTAGTACAGTGTAACTTTCCAGGCCTTTCCTGAATGTTACTTTAATATCCAGGCATTATTATTTATTTATTTATATATATTTTTTATTTTTATATATATATATATATATATATATATATATATATATATATATATATATCGCTGTTGTTGGAAGAAAACCTCGTATCTCCATTTTTGAGTTTTTGACATAATGTGAAAATGCCTGTTGCTTTTTACATTGTATGTAAATTTCAAATTTCATGATGAATGGACTAACAGAAACTACTCTGGTTCCATTGATTTACATTGAAAGTAAAGTATGTTTTTTCCTTCTCCGGTAAAGTTACCATTTTGGAGATACAAGGTTTTCTTCCGACAGCAGTGATATATATATATATATATATATAAAGTAGACTTTAGATACCAAACATGTTTTGACTGATCAGCTACGTTTGGGGTAAAGGGAAAACTGTTGGAATTTGACTTGGTTCACTTACATCTTTTAATTAACAATTTTTCTCTGCTTATGCCCCTCAAGGTCCCCCAGCTATCCTCCTCCTGGCTGTGTGAAGAACAAAAAGAAGCTGAAGCCTGAGCAGGATGGCTGTGTGTCAAAGTCACACCGGCTCCTGCGCCGCAATTGCTCTAGTGCCGTGAAGCCGGAAGTGGATGGCTGTGCCGGCAAATCACACAAGCTGCTGGGCCACTCTATGTCAGGCGAGCCACGCCTGGAGCTGCCACCAGTCCTCAAGCCTCCGGCCCACCGGCTGCTGCCACGGGCTGCGGTGAAGCCTGAGGACTGCGGGAGTGGCCTGCGGCCTCACCGGCTGCTGCCCCGCTCTGGCTCCGGAGAGCCCCGCTGCGAGCATGGTGGCGGTGGTAGTGGTGGGAGTAGTGATGGTGGCAGTGCTCTGAAGCCCCACCGGCTCCTGAGCCGCTCGTGCTCAGGCAGCGTGCGCACCGAGGAGCTGGACGGCCTCAAGCACCACCACCGGCTGCTCAGCAGGTCCTACTCCAGCAGCACCAAGATGGGTAAGGGCGAGCTGCCTAAGGAGCCAGCCGGTGAGAGCCGCCGCCTCTCGCTTACCTCAGGGCTCATCGGTATCCTGGCCCCGGCACTCTCTTCCACACCGCCGGTAAGTGTTGCAGTCCCAGACTTTCCAAAGCTCTGATCTTCTCACATCCTATTTACACTACATGTCCAAAAGTGTCCAGATGCTCCTTCCCAACAGAGCTTTAATCTGGCCTATTTTTTAAAATTGAACCTGAATAAAACCAGAGATGTCTGACCAGTCTTACATCTGTACCTGAGTGTAGTCTAGCAAAATTCTGTGCAAACCACACCAGCAGTAACCAGAGACTGAAAAATATTCTGCATGTCTGATTAAATATACTTATTTTGCAACATGTCAGACTATATCTAGACATTTGACGAACATCCTTTGGCTGCACTGAACAGTTCTTCTCAATCTGTTTTACTCCATTTTTGAAAATGTGTTGGCTAGTGAAGCCAAAACACAAAAAAGTTTGGCACCTTAACTTCTTACCTTAAATCCTAAAATGTTTCCAGATAAAACATAGTTTAAGGTAAGAAAAGGAAGGAGGGAGAAAAATCAAGGCTTGGGTGAATTCAGGCCAAAATGTGTGTAAAGTGGGAGGCCTTATAAAGTGATTGTACTATGTTAAAGGGGAATTCCAACCCCTTAAGATGTAAACATTCATTCAGAGTGGTTTGATGTGAAACGTTCTGTTCTAGTGAAGCTTACAGAGTCGGAACTGTTCACAGTAGTGGTGATGGGAACCAGACATCTGAAGCATTTAATGCTTCTGAAAGATATCTTGTGGACTATTACCATCATCAACATTACATATAAAAGCTCCGAAGACCCAGGTAGATTTTCTTTTAAAGTATAGATCTGTTATTAAATGCACATATACAGGCATGTAATATCCATAGAACTGCCAGTAGAATGGGATGCTTTTGAGCAGCCACAAATAAACGTAAGATGTGCCAAAGTTAGAGGGGATCATGCTCCCCACCTCTGAACTAAATGTAGAGTGACCTAACCTCACTAATGCTCTTGGGTCAGATCCTCACAGCAGTGTTTCAACATGTAGTGTAAAGTGTTCTCAGAGGAGTATAGACTGCAGCAAAAGCGGGGTGGGGGCGAAGCCTTGGATTTAGAAGTAATCTTAGGGGAAGAAGTGTTTGGATACTTTTGAACATTTAGAATACCTTTTATTCATGTAAAATTCATGTGCTTCTCAGTCCAGACGCATCCCCACACTGATTCGTTTTTTGCTTCTGCTCTAACAAACCTGATTCAAATTTGTATGTATTCTGTAACTACAATTTAGGAATGCTATATTACAGCAATAAAGATCAATTTCATTGATTGTGGGGCTTTTTCTACTGATTTCTGCTGTATAAGAATGCCTTTCCCTGTCCGATGTTCTCAAGTCTGGTAATGACTAGAATTGTATAATAATATATATATATATATATATATATATATATATATATATATATATATATAAAATATTGTTGTCTCATTGACTAGCCAAACAATGGGGCAAAGTCTATACCAGTCAGAGACCGTGGCTTTCTTGTCCAGGTAAGTACCAACTCTACACACACTGCAAATATAATTTGAAATGTGTGTGGATGTAATAAATATATTAACAGAATATGTTTTTCTTGGACATGTTATAATTGCAGACGATGGAGTATGCAGAGCAGAGGATCCCGGTCCTGAACGAGTTCTGTGTGGTCTGTGATGAACCTCATGTATTCCAAAATGGACCAATGCTCAGAGTAAGTATTAAAGAACATGTCATTACAGAAGATGAAATTGCATGAACAGAGAAATACACAGATAACTGGAGTCACAGCAGAATGAATGCCAAGCTACATGTCATTGTAGCTTACAAACAGTGGTGTAATTTGATTTTACCTTTTTTTTCTCCTTGCTCATAACAGACTAGGCCTTACCTGGATGCTCCTTTTATGCCAAAGCATAACTGATTGTCTCACCTGTTCAAGATAATTTTTAACATTTCAATACGTTCCTAGTCCTAAATTGCCCCTATCCCAAGGTGTTGCGGGCATCAGTGTCAAAAGGAGCATATATTTACAGTAAACAATCTATTAGGTGAAACATCTAATATCTTGTCTTTGTACTGTTTTCATATAAATACAGGCCACAGTGAATCAATGCTTTCTGTTTTTATTTGCATTTCACATACATTTTTAAAACTGAGGTTGTAGTTTTGTAGTAACTGCCTATGTTTTAAAAGCTGCAGTTTTCCTTTGAATATACTAATCACTGTAGTGTAAAAGTTGAGGTCCACAAAAAGCAGAAAATTTTCTTCTTGTTTTACTAACAGTTGGTTGAAGTTGGTAGCTTTGCTAATTAAGTGCTTCTATGTATGTTTTCACAGCCCACAGTGTGTGAGAGAGAGCTATGTGTCTTTGCCTTCCAAACGCTAGGGGTCATGAATGAGGCTGCTGATGAGATTGCCACAGGTGCCCAGGTACACACTATAAAACACACACAAACATATCATTTTTGGGTGTTATTTAGCTTCTGCTCTCAGCGCTCTCAGGATACTCATGATGTCATGAATGATTCATTACTAATTGCAGGTCGTAGACTTGCTGGTCTCCATGTGTCGCTCTGCGCTAGAATCTCCGAGGAAAGTTGTCATTTTTGAGCCATATCCCTCCGTAGTGGATCCTAATGACCCTCAGACCCTGGCCTTCAATCCAAGGGTACACTGGACATTTCATTGTCTTCAGCTAACAATATATGACAGATGATACATGTTGAAAATAATAACAATAATAAAAAGAAGTTCCATTGGTGTAATGCTCACTAATGCTATAACAACCCTGTCCTTTCCCTTAGAAAAAGGACTATGATCGAGTAATGAGAGCTCTTGATAGCCTCACATCAATCAGAGAAATGACCCAGGTATCAGTGAAATGCTTCTTACATAAGATCCAGCATTGCCATCCTTACTGATTTTGCAATTTACACAGCTGTGTGCAAAACTTTGAACATCCCTGGTCAAATTACATATTTTCTAAGTTAAAATAACTATTAACACATCCTCTACAGAGAACACACTTCTGCACATTTTAATGCATAATTGCTGTTTATTTGCTGTATTTAATATCATGGGGAAAAAACTAAAACATAAATGTGGCCTGTGCAAATTTTATGTATTACATTTTATTTGTTTCTAATATGACAAACTTAGCAAATAAATGCATTGAATTTTGTACTGAAATGCCATATATAATCAATAACACGTAATTTGACCAGGGGTGTTCAAACTGTATATGTCTCAAACTGCTCTATTAGCTATTATTGAAACATGTGTTTCTGTGGTAAGTGCACTTCGTCTAAGGGTTAATTTGTGTCAAACAGGCTCCATATCTGGAGATAAAGAAGCAGATGGACAGAATTGACCCACTGGCTCACCCGTTATTGCAGTGGTAATGAACTTCTTTCTGTCTTTCTACGTTCTATATTTCTGTAATCTTTTTTTATGATTTATTTATTTATTGTGAATATTAAAAATACCTGGTTTCAGGTTAGCATAATTGTTTTGGAGAATTGACAATTTTTAACTAGAATAGTTACAGATTTATATGTATGGCTAAAAGATGGCAATTGAGAAATCGTAAGGGCTAATGTAAATCCTAAACAATACTGCTACAAAATGCTGAGAAATGTGTCGTTCACAGGGTCATATCCAGTAACAGGTCTCACATAGTGAAGCTACCAGTGACCAGAGTAAGTTTTTCATTTATCGAAATGATATCTGCAGAAAACTGAAAGGGATGTGTAAACTGTTTTGAGCATAATGAACAGATTATAAAAATGATTTTTCATAATTTATGTTTGTGAACGGGTCCCGGATGCACAAATGTGATGTTATTTACTGAAATATGTAAAGTTATGTTGCTAAGTAATATTTTGTTCTGTGACACCAATGCTTTGCCTTTAGTTGAGGGAAGAGGAGGGAATGAGTCAGCATAAATCAAAACTCTCAGAGCCTCTATATTTTGAAACTCGTTTTTAATTCACTATACCACTTGCTTTGAAATGCTGCTTAGACCAGTGTCACGACTAAGGCCGCCTAAGCAGAAGTGGAGAAAAAAATGAAGGTATAATAAGTTCAGTGCATGCTCTAACAACTTCTTTCTGTCACAACAGCAACTGAAGTTTATGCACACCCCCCACCAGTTCCTCCTACTTAGCAGCCCACCGGCCAAAGAATCTAACTTCAGAGCTGCCAAAGGCCTCTTTGGAAGTACTTTCGCTTTCCAGTAAGTTCTATTCATGACACCATTTCCAATGCTACTTGATTATTTCAGTAACCTTTAGACATTATTACTTCTGTTTTGCTAGACTTCTAATTCAAATATAATTATGTAATTTTTAGAATATATACTTTCTACATCATTTTTTGTCCTATGCTATTAGAAAGAAATAATTAATTTGCTTTTATTTCCTGCAATAACTGGGACTTCTGAGGGTTAAATTTGTTTTAGAAATTGCAGTTACCAGCAAAGGAGGAATTAAGCGTGATTCTAGCCAATGCATGCCTCTGTTTGCTGACATAACAGAATTGGCAGTCAGTGTTCTCCTCTAAGCATGTTGAGCTGTCCAATGACGTTGTGTTAGCAACTGTTCAAAAAGATGTGGTGCCACTTCACATGCTAGACTTCACCCACTCAGCTTGGTTACATCATGTGATACGGGGAGATTTAGTGGGGGGGACATTCTTACTGGACCCATTTTTGCTAGACATTTAGTCAAGAAGCTTCATCATCCACGTGCCAAGAGCCAGTTTCCACCGCAGGGGTCCATGCTGCCAGGGACCTCCCTGCCCTCTCCCTGTGCCTATAAGGCACTGCACAGGTCCCCCATGCTGAACCTTGCGGATGGTGGGCCCACATGGTCCCCCAGATTGCATTTTCAGGCTGAGCCCAGCTGGGTTATGGGGGCTGCCTGTCCACCACTCACTCACCGAGTGATCAAAGGGGATTTTGGATCGCCCGGACTGATTTGCTCGAAAAAGGATGGCACGCCCTCTCCAGGTAAGGGGAGGAGACCTGCCCCAGGTGGAGGAGTTTCAGTATCTCAGGGTCTTGCTCACAAGTAGCAGCAGTAATGAGGTCATTTTACCGGACTGTAGTGGTGAAGAGGGTTGGTTTATATCCCCACCCTAACATTTGGTCATGAGCTTTGGGTAATGACCAAAAGAATGAGATTGCGGATACCAGCAGAGGAAATGAGCTTTCTTCGCAGGGTGGGGGGCTACACTCTACTTAATAGGGTGAGGGGCTCAGTTATCTGGAAGGAGCTCCAAGTAGAGCCACTACTTCTCTACTTTGAGAGGAGCCAGTTGAGGTGATGCGGTCATCTGATTAGGATGCCACTTCCCATTGGAGGTTTACCACGCACTGCCGAGGTCGTCCTCGGACCCACTGGAGGGATTAAGAAGCGTTTTAAGAAGATGAATAAATGAATGAAGAAGCGTCATCATACTATTGTAATCTGGAAAATTTCAATAAACTCAATAACTCAACCTTTATAAAAAATAAGGGCACAAGTTGCTAATATATTAAAGCATTTATCTATTAATGGTCCAGTGAAAAGTCAGATTTACACTTTTTACCATTTACCCCAGATTATCAGACAAAATGTTGGTTCTTTAATTAGGGCTTCTTTAGCTACAAGGCTAACGTTTCTAATACTAGAAGTCAGTTGTCAACCAAATCTTTTTTATAAATATGTCCCCAAAACTTCTCTCAACCTGCTCAAACTGTATCAGAAGTGAAATTTGGCACAGCATTTGTAATTTCAAAATGCCACATGCAGCATTCAGTTCAGGTTTTGTTCATTTTTGTAGTCATAATGTGTTCTACATCACATTGACAAGTCTAAGTATCCTTTGAGCAGGTTGAGAGATATATTGGGGATGTATTTATGGTAAATATTTGGGTGTCTTCTAGTGTTTGTTAGCAACATCAACCTTGTAGCTAAATTAAAGAAGCAAAATTTGGACAAAAACGTGGCTGATGACTACAACTGGGCTAAGTGAATAAATGTGAATTGTTAAGGGTTTAATGACCAATTATTGTTCTAGTCTAGGGTTCTTAAACTTTCTACTCAATCAGTAACCCCTAATCTAAGTGCATGCAGGTGACGTGTTTATCAGTATGTACAAAGCTAAGGTGAATATGTGTTACTGGGGGAAACCAGCTTACCTCCACCACTCCAGGCCAGCCCAAGCGCAGTCCCTTAAGGAAGGCGAGCAGAAGCCAGTCGGTTCCGTTCAGAAGTTTAAAAGTGGGAAGCTGTGACAATACCCCACACCAAACAACGACCCAGCAGAGGAGGATGGCGGTTGGCTTTCACATTCAAGTTTGGCACCACCACACTTTTTGTCATGCTGAACTCTCTTCTTTGTGACTCTCTACTTCTGGCCCTTTTATGCTCCCCCAGAGTATCTGGAGGCAATATAACCCACCCCCAATGGACAAAGTGTGTGATGGACAGTGTACTTTCTAACTAAGTGCACCCTACCTATCCTAACAGTATTATTTTATTTTATTTTATTTTTATTTTTTTGCCAAACCATTCCTTTAATTTCCTCTTCCCTTATTTGGAACTACAATATCCTCAGCGGTTGTAATATGTGTTGTTTATTTTCAGTGAACTTAAACATTTAGCCAAAAGGAAAGCTATTAAAAATGCTAATTAGACAGTAATAGAGTATTAGACTGGAACTGTGATTTGTCTGATAAATAAGAATATATTCATCTCTTTCAGCGGATCGCACATAGAGAACTGGCACTCCATTTTGAGGAATGGTTTAGTTGTGGCATCCAACACAAGACTCCAGGTAAAGAACATGCATTTTAAGGCAGACTGTATAGTCACCAGCCAGACTGTTAGAATCCTTTAGTTATTATAGAACATCAACTCAGGGCATTTTCGTTTTTTTGCAGCTCCATGGCGCCATCTATGGGAGTGGAATCTATCTCAGCCCATTGTCAAGCATATCCTTTGGTTACTCAGGTTTACTATTTCTGCTTCTCCTAGAAACTTCTATCGAGGCATATGTGAAAATGGTGGAAAGGCTTAACAATGGTTTTATTTACAAATGTTCATTTTGTGTTTTCTTCCCAAAGGGATGAACAAAAAACAGCAGAAAGTTACATCAAAAGATGAGACTGCGACAAACAAGACCAACATTCATCTGCAGGTAAAACCAAATCTTGTTGTTGGAAATCGGGTTAAAACAGTGAAACAGGACTTAACTAGACTGGGGAAACAGCCAAAAATGATTGCGATAATTTAAAAACAAAAAAAGTTTACCCATATACACTATGCTCAAATTTACCTAATTATCACTCTAGCAATGGAATGAATGAGTTCAGAGGGAAAATTAAGTCAGCGGTATTCTGATTAGGTCTGCATGATATGGGCAAAATTCCATATTGCATACCTTTGATATGGTTAGGTATTGACCTGCATTATTTTTACTAAAATTATTTACTGTTGTTAGATCACGTGAATGCCTTAATTCATCCCAACACCCATGGAGCATCTGTGATTAGTTAGGATGCTCACAGCACACAATAAAACATTCAGTGATTTGACAGAGGCTCATACTACATGCCTTTGTGATCTCAGTATTGTAGTAGCTGCCGGTATACCAGGTAAAACTCCATCTCAAGTATGAGTTTTGTCATAACTGTTACCAGTTTGCCACAAATGAGTGCAGATAACATGATGTACAAACCGTACAAACCACTCTAACATTAGTACATTTAAGCTGAGGGACTGAATCATGTATGTTTCAGTCACATTTCAAATTTAAAAAATGCAGCAGACCCTCGATTACCTCCTGCTTTATAGTCTGTTTTATCTGTAGTTCACTTTGTTTTTTAGGCAGCAGGCATTAAGGAACGGGCAGTCTTTTGGAGTTAGCCTTGACTTGCCACCTTAGCACTGTAAAATTCCCAAACACTTGATCAGTGACTTGATTGTTAACTAAATTCAGTGGATGGGCAGCTATGCTCACAGCACAGTCTAAAGTACGGAAAGTCTGTTCACTGACAGAACGCAATCTTCTTAACTAGCTGAAGTGCTGGATTATTGGCTAAATATCACCAACATTCCACCTGTCTCTACGTTGTGGGTAATCTGAACTAATCAAACACATTCACTGAATACAGATATTTCCTAATAAATGTTAACGTATGAAAATTCTTGGGCTCTTGGACATTCTGTGCCCAGGAATGGAATTATGTTTTTTCTTGGACAGGCAACCAATAATCTGGACAATCCAGGCAAATCCTGGACAGATGGTCATCGTAGGTTAGCCTTAGCCTAACATGGGCGCAGTTTAGCACCGGTTTTGCCAGGCCTGCAGGGCTAGTGTTAGAATTTTGACGTTTTGTTTTCATTATTTTGCACAAATATTTCAGATTTACTTTGGTCGTTTATAAATGGTTCTTATTAAAAGGTGACAACACAGTATAGCAGTCCACTGCAGTAGCACAAAAAATGTGTACTAAAGTATCTCAAACACCTTTATTTGAAAGTGTGTGTGTATATGTGTATGTGTGTTTGTGTGTGTGTGCGTCGTGATATATACCGAGTCTAACTACAGTACAATAAAAATTATGCGCCATAACACCCACTGATAAAGTATTGAAAAGGCTGATGTTTAACATACAATATGTTGTGCAGCCCTACAATGAAATTGTTACAGTGAAAATCTACCTAGGCTTCAATTTGCATGGTTGTATATATGTGCATAATAACAGATGTGTAAAAAGTGTGATATCTTTATTCATTGCAGTCACAGAAGAAGGGCCAGCAGCCACAGTTTCTGCAGAGTCGCAATCTGAAATGCATAGCCTTATGTGAAGGTACAATATCTAGCCTTTAGTATCTGTGCACCACAACAAAAATGTTTTGCTGAGCTTGTTTTGGTAACCTTGATGACTTTTATACTTACAGTTATTACTTCGCCGGATCTGCACAAGCATGGGGACATTTGGGTGGTTCCAAACCCAGATCATGTCTGTACAAGATTTTTCTTTGTGTAAGTAAATTAAGCAGGTCTGCTTTCATTTGGTTTGAATAGAAGATGCTAATGGTGATGATATGACCTTGGCATTTGGCATTAACCTCCGTCTTGAGTGATCTGATCAAGTGGACAGCGAGACGTGTAGCTGTTGGCACCTGGCATTTTCATGGGTTTTGAAAGCATCTCCAGTGACAGCATATGATCAGATTTCTTGACTGGAGGAAGCATGCTGCCTTTCTCTCCATGAGACAAAACATTTAGACAGCATTTTAAAGGGCTCATATCCTACATTATCCTTTTTTATATTTTATTATTGTCTGTGAGGTCCACTTCATAACATTTGCTTGGTCATATATACCAAAAGTCTTATTTTATCTTTTAGAATGAAATAGGCTGCTTTTGTTTTTGTGCCTTTAAGGCTGGTATATGTAAGAATGCTCTTTTTTTTGATTGGCTGTATTGCTCCTTATACCAAAAGCAGTCCAGGCTGAAACTCCCTGTAAAAACTTCAATGTGAATGGGAGGGGCTAAACTGCTGTAGGCTGAATACACGGACTGTATGAAAATGTTTTTTGTGACACCACAATAAAAAGCTCTGTTTTCATATATGGACTGTATAGACTGGAGTGTGAACAGCATGTTTACATACCACATCAAACTCTCTTTTTAAAAAAGTGAGGAAAATTCTGTTTTACATGATGTGAGCCCTTTAAATATACAGGAGCGAAGATTAAGAAAGAAGCTACACTGCTTTCTTCTCTGCTGTTTTGATGTAGTTGATTAAGGCGGTCTTGCGTTGTTGGCAGGGAGCCATCAGGACTCTTTAGTGTTTGGTGTTATTTGGTCATGTGCAGCACTGACCACCCCCGAAAGCAGTTTGAGTGATCGGATCACAGTGCATCTCCAAGACGCATTGGACCCCGGTCACACCTCTACTTAACACTGTCCACTTGTGAGCAAATCACCCAAGTTAACAGCAGGTGTGAACAGGCTTATGTCTTTAATGAAATGTAATGTATTCAGTAAAATAAATTGCATACTTACAGTAGAGAGCAGCAGTGTTTAAAAACCCTTTAGACCCCAACAGAATTCCAGAGCACTCTTGTGGGTACCTGGTCCTATTCAGAGTTAGAGACATATATCACTCTTTTAAGCAAAATGGTTTATTATTAAATTAAGTAAAAATGAAAGTTCATGTCCCACCTTTAATATGAAAACAAGACCAAGTGATAGAAATCAACACAGAGCTGTCAGTTCAGGACTAAAGGGGAAACAAGCACTGAAATTGTAATAAGCATTGACAATAAATAATAAATAAATAATTGAAATAAAGAACAGGGATATGAAACAAACTGACTACCACAATTAATGAAGTTCTATTATTACTATCTATTATTATCTAATATTATTTTTTTGCAGTAAATGTGATAAAAATGACCAAAGCCTACACTCTTAGTCAAAGTCTGGCTTTACACAGTGAAACGTACATGCAACTAACTGCATGTTGTGAGAGGCAGCATCATTTTCATACAACTTGACAGTTACACAAAGCAATTCAAAAACAATCACAAGTTACACACAGCAAATTCAATCACTCTACTCCTTCAGCAAATCAGCAGCTCATATTTTTGATACACCCTGTCGTTCTTACTATAGGGTCATCTGCAATGTGTAATTTGCATATTTGCAGCATTTTCATAATCTTTGTATGTTTTTTTAGCTGTCATTGCAAACATACATATTTATGTATGTTTGTCTTTTATGTATCTAAGATTTTTAGTATATATTTGTGTTTCTAATTGTTGTGTGACTGTCTTTGAAAATTAACATTTAAGTAGCCATTATGGTTACAGCCTACTTGATTCCTCGCTTATCCATATCCTAGAAGCACATCAAGTTCATCATGAATTGCATCCCTGTCTTTTCTTGGCACAAGCAGCCGTTTAAATAGCTGTTAGCCTTAGCTGGCAGCTGATTACAGAAATAGCTGAGAGTCTGAGACTAGCTTGGCAGTGGAAAACAGAAATAACAAGTTCAGTTCAATCCAGACTGGTACAAACACTGTAATAATGTGGCAAAATTATTGATAACTTGTGGTGAAGCACAATCTTGGCTAGGTGTTCGGTAAACCCAACTAAAATAACCATAAAACCACATCACCAAAAAATAAAACAAGGCCTTGCATCTTGAACTTGCTTCCATATCATTGCTGCTGTCCATGTAAGCAATAATCCTGTCAGACTCCTCTGTATCCCTGTCTGATAAACAGAATACTTCTGAACGCTGTAAGCTTTGCCTTCATTAGGGGTTTTATCATAAAAAGAGATGTATAAATGTGTATAACTTGTTGATACAAATCAAAAACTGAAATATTTTGATTAAAGAACTAAATATATAACCATCTAAAATGTAATTCAAATTCATATTTTGACCTTATTAAATCACAGCCGTCTACAACCATTACAGTGAAATGCAGAGTAGCCAGCAGATGCCACTGTGGGGTCTAGAGGGTTAATTAAGGTCTTCTAAGTTTATTAAAATCTTTTTTTGTTCACTCAACTAGTTACGAGGATGGACAGGTGGGCGACACGAGCATCAACACGCAGGACCCCAGCATACACCGGGAAATCTTACGAGTCATTGGCAATCAAACCGCCACTGGATGAAAGATTACAGACGCAATACTGCTGCCTTCACCTGTCCTCCTGTCTCAAAGCTGGATTTTTGAGCGTAGGAGGTCGCATCCATAGGTATTTTTGGTATCCACAGAACACAGTATAGAGAAACAGATTATTTCAGACCTATGAAATTAGCTGCAGTATTTATACCCCACGGATACCCCTGTGTATTTACACTGGCTAATCAAACTCTTACCGTTTTGCTAAGTTTATAAATAAAATTGTACATTTTCAAAGGACACGGTATGTCTCTCAGTTCACCTGTCGGACAGCCTATTTTTTGTAAAGAAAAGGGAAAAAAAGTTCTTTGAGTAATATTTTGAGACTTCTACCAGATGTTATTTGGCCTTTTTGGGGAAAACAAGATATTCCTTAATGGTAATACGCCATCCTGCATTGTTTACTAAGAGCTGTACTTTTAGAAGTATGATACTTTGTGTATACTGAAGGTGTTGATATGCACTTTATTTTTCTTAATGTGAGATTTTAGTTCCAACTTCATCATCTTAAAATGCCTTTTCAAAGATTCTATTTCATATTGTTTGACTTTGGTGAACCCAAGCGATCATTTTCCGGTGTTGCGGACATTAAGAGCTGAAAGGTTGTTGTGTTTACAAATCACATGTTCCTGAGCTACATGAGTTCTAAGCTACATGCCAGTAGCTGTCGGTTTACAGTTTCCAAAAAGAAGTCACAGTTAAAGAGTTTTTTCACACTGATTCCACTGCAGCCCTATTTGCTCTATTGTTTTAACCAGACTACTGTGACATTGAGTTGCCGTTTTGGTAGAATTGTCGAAGGAAAAAAAAAAAAGTCAGTACTTAAACTTGTATTTGGGCAACACTGACAGAAAATAAAATGCATGTGGCTTTCCTTAAATTTTCAGTCGACTTGTGTTCCTAGATATGTTAATAGCATTTTTGATAAAAGAAAAACTGGCGCCCGGTTGTAAAATGTCTTTGAATATTTCAGTATAAATCTTTTTGTAAAGGTGATTTTAAGGCAGAATAAGTGTTTGCAGCTTGTTTATACATTGCCATGTTTTGGGGGTCAGTCCCTATGTGGAAATACACCCTCTCTACACCTTTTTTTTACCTCACAATTGTTTATCTTTACACACCAGTTTGTGTACTCTGCTTTTAAAACATTGATTAAAACGAGAATGACGATCTTATCTTCAAAATTGGTTCACTAATTCAAATGTTAAAAGACTTCCTTTCATTTTTTAATGAAACCTGATTAAATTACACCTCAAATCAAATTAGAGCACTACAGTGTTCTCCATTCACTAACGAATTACAAAATGGCTTTGTACATTAATTGTCGCATCTAATCAACGCAGAGCACTGCATTTACCCCTCTTAGCTGGAAAATTAAAAAATTATAGGCTCTAGCAGCCTTGATTCTGGAGTGAGGTTATTAATACGTTTGGTTGCCATGTTCCAAATCCTCCCCTACACCCAACTTTTTCCTAAATGTTCAGTTCACCTTTCACCTTTCTCACATTCAGACTCACAGTCAATGTTTCATTGTCCATTATGGTGTTGAATACTGATGTGTAATTTGACTGAAGAATCTTTGAATTCCGAAGGTTAGCAAACACATTCTGTAAGTCTCACGATCATGTTTGAACTCTAGAGGAAAGATATTTTGTAACTGCCGCAAAATCAACCAAGTAGTACAATATTATAGTCAAAACTCTCTTAAAGGGGCGCTCCAGCCAAAATGACAAATCTAACTGTTGCTACATTTGTAGTAAACATGCCAGCAGTGCAGCAGTAGTTTCTAGAGTGAGACTTTCCAGATTAAAGAGTAGGACCCCCCCCTCTGATGATGTATCTTGAAAGTGAGAGGAATTTTTAGAAAACTACAGCTGCTTTGGGGTGTATTTTTGGGAAGCCATTTTAGAATATATGCTGCTAGCAAGCTGAATGCCTTATTGCAGCCATATAACTGTAGTAACTGTTTTCAAAACATCATAACAACAGAGAGAATGGATTACTCAAAAGACAAAAATGACTTGTCAAGTGAGGGGGATTAAAGCTAAAAGCTAAAGTTAGCAAGGTAGCTGGATATTTAGATACAGTTGCATGCAAGAATTTGGGCTCTCTTTAGAGGAAATGATAACATATTTTCACTTAGAAAATCGACAAAATATGTATTTTATCCATGGGTGTTCAAACCTCTGCATATGACTGTACCTTAGTTTACCTGTACCTCAGTTTAGCTTCTTTTCTGTAGCTGAAAGGCTTATAACTTGTCTCTGATGTGCATTTTGTGCTGAATGAAGATTCTGATGACTGAGATAAGAGAAAGCTAGCTTGGTTGTAGCAGTCAGGATTGGTGGACAGCACAAAGATTCCCAGTGGTTGCATGATGTATTTGCGTAATGCATGCTGGGCATTGTAGTGAGAAAACACTGAAATTATATAAAAATTGTCAAACAGATGAGGCAGAGGGATATAAAGCTGCTTACAGAATAATGCATTACACAACAAATAACATGAAACTCTATTTTTATGCTGGAGTGCCCCTTTAAGCAAAGAATCAATGCTCAACCGTTCAGAAGCAATTATTCTCACACAAGTAATATTGGATTACTTTAAATAGTAAATATAATATTTAAGTTAACTGTGATGAGTGTAAATGTTTGTATGGTTTTGTATATTGTAGTGACACGTATCATGCCACTTAGCATTTGGTGCCTTACAAAGGATTATTGGCAAATATACAACAACACTGTACATAGTGTAAATACTGCCAGGACAACACGGAGTCCAAATATTTTCTGTATTCAGTTTTTACTTTTTCTTTATTTTGCGAACAGATGAAGCTTTTGGGCTTTTTACAAGTTATGGAAATAGTAGCTTATGTACCTGTTTATGTTCATTAAATTTGAACTTGCCTATAAATCCCAAACATTTGTCACATCTTTTATACTTTACAGAAAAGTGTAATTGCACCTCCCTATTAGGCCTTAAAGACTGGGGACAGAAGATTAGGGATCAGGTCTGTTTGTGAAGGAAAATCACCAAACTTTGCTGGACTCCAGCCCTGAAAAACTAGCAAAACTGGCCTAAAGACCTTAAAGGGGAATTCCATACATTTTTCTAAATGTTTGCATAACTAAATGGTTAAGACGTAAACAAAGTCATCCAGAGTGGTTTGATGTGAAATGCTCTGTTCTGGAGAAACTTTTTTCAAACTGTTTACAGTGGTGGTGATAGGAACCAGATGTTCGTATTTAATGCATCTAAAAGCTCCATCACAGAAAGCTACTACATGAAATCAGTACAAATACACTGCCTAAAGCCTAAAACATTTTTTTTTCAGTCCATTCATGTTGGAGACGTATGTGCAGGGTGTTGTGAAACAAAATAGTCTCCAAAGGATATTTTTTTTCTTTTAAAGATTTACCACTGTTTTACCATTATCAATTATATATTACATATATAAAACTCAGAAGATATATACTGGTTCACTGGTCATTTTGAATAAAGAAATAAATAGAATATAAAATGGCTATTTTTGTGGTGTAGACAGTGTGACCCCTGGTTCCTATCAGCACCATTGTAAAGGACTCTGACTCAGTAGGTTTCTCCAGAATGAAGCATTTCACATCAAACCACTCCAAACATATGACAATTGTTTACATCTCAACAATTATACAAAAATTACAGAAAAAAAATTGTGGCATTCCTCTTTAACTTCCTAATACCTAGCACATTTTTAAAACATGTTTTTTTATTGCCGCTAATGTTATTGAAGGCCTGGGATTACATATCACTGGATGCCATGCATTTTGATCAATATAAACATCTGTTGTTTGTGTTTTTGTACAAGATGACATGTTTAACATGAGCTCTAGACGATCTAAGGATTTTAGGGGAAACTGGGGACTCAGTGGAATATTAACAGAAAAGCTCTCTTCATTTCAGCACGTGAACATCACCCTGGAGCACTGTGGTAAGTCTTGTGGTTTAAAACTAGGAATTCACAGGTGGTGTAGTGAGGTGGAACCTCAGTGGCAAGATATCCAGATCTTGACTAACTGAAATATTTGCATACACTGTGCACTGAACTTTTGTACATGTTACTGCTAATACAAACTACAACAGACACAGCCACCAGATATATACTCAAGTCTTTCTTTTAAAGAGAGGGCCATACAAGTATGTTTTCAGTGTGTGAGTATGTTCTAATTCTTACTAGCTGCTGCCCCTGTGCTTTGGCATTTTTTCACCTCTCTGCAAAGGAGCAAGGCACGAAGTGGACTGGAAACATCTTGGCCAAAAAGGACACATTTGTTCTATGGTTGAAATGCATCAAAATTGCATAAAATCTCACAAATTGAGAAAGAGCTTAAGAAAAACATTAGGAAATGTCAAACAAATATAAGTTTAGAAACAGTTGAAAAATGTGAAAAATAGCAGATTTATGCAATCACTGAGAATTGTACTGTGCTTGGTGTCATTTAGGCAGTTATAGATCTGGGCCCATATTAAAGAAATTTCTTAAGTCTGAAATCTGTTTAGTTACCATGACGACTCTAGTTAGGACTGACTTTAGGAGAGAAGCTATTACGGAACAACAGTTCTTAAGTTCATAATCTTAAATCCTATCTCGAGATAAGAAAACAGTATTACAGAATCATCCCAACCTGACAAAATTTATCTACATTGAAAACAGTTTTTTCTAATAGCGTTTTCAAAATCTCAGACACTGCAGACACAATCTCCACCCTCCCCTCTGATTACCTTTGTGTGTTAATGTTGAAAACTGGTCAGATAAAATATTACAGTGTTGTTGATGAATAATTACGAGACAGAGCTGAAAGTGTGTTTATTAGAAATAATGTTAACGCGGTTGGCTAAAGCCTTTAGGAAACTGAAACTGCAGAGCAGTGATGCTCTGATAATCAGCATGAAGCGCTGACACAATATTCTTAACTTCACGTTTATCACGCTTTAGTTTTGTTTGACCTTTTTCACTTTAGTAACGATAGCTAACGTTAGCTGTCTGGCTAACTAACTTGATTATTTTCATTATGTGTTTACGTTTCAGCTGTGTGCGTATGGTCAGTTGCTAGGTAACAGACATGACAGTTGATTGTTGACTGTGATCGAGCAAGGTAAGATTTCCTAACTTGAGATAAGATGCTGTAAGATAAGATTTGCTTCTGTAACGTCACTACAAATTTGTGAAAAAGTTTCTGTAATACGGCCCCTGCTGTCTTGTAATGAACAGAAGTTCCAGCATTATAAAACAAGAATAATTGTATACAGCAAACAAATCACTGACCTATAAGATTTCTCATGTTGAGAACTATACATGTATAAATTCCACTATGTGGGCGACATGTCAAAAAGGTACCACACACTCAAAATGTTGGATTAACTTTAAAATGATGTTAAGTGGTTCAGTAGCTTTATATAGTGTTATATGCTCCCACAGTCTCAGACAAAACTGCACCTTTTAGTGTACAAACGCTGTAACTGGGGTGGCACCCTCTGTACATCTTCAGTATCTAACATTAAGAAACAAAACTGTACCATATTGCACTGTGGTTAAGTTACTGACTCCATACACTCTGTCTTAACTTGAGGCGTTTTTCTACATTTGTATGAAAAGCTACAAATCTGCCCCTTACCCCTGGGAAAGTGAACATAGTGTACCTTTAAAACTTTCTTAAGGTACAAATTGGACATTAGGAACTATATTGTATCTTTGAGGGTATTGTTTGTACCTAGAAATTACCACGACAGAACACTTTTCTCCAACAACACAAAGCGACTGGCTTCACTGTAAAGTTAAAGCAGCTAAATCCTCACATTACCCAGCCATGCTCTCATTCAGTGGTGGTGTTAGTTTAGTATGATAATACATTTAGATCACCTTATTTTAGTTTGTATGCTGCCCTGCACTCAGTCAGAATATTCAAATGTTCTTCAAAAACCAAACCAAACGAACCAAAACAATGGGTCTAACACAGTGGTCAGCAGCTGTTACGATGATCCTTGCTGCCCTGCATCTGCAAAGGGTAACACACTTATAGACAATGAACCATCATACAAACTGATGAAATAACTCAGACTTGCATTGGTTGGTATTACTCTCCCAGTCTTTGCTTAGATCCAAAGTTTGGCATCGTCTTTAGAATGGATTAAGTTAGGAGTCAATGTTGAAATAGCTATAAAATAATGGACTGCAAAAATCTTGCAAACTGCACGAGCACAGTAAGTGTTTTAAATGCAGTGTTTTAGGGTGTGAGCTATTTTTATCATCATTATTATTAAAGGGCCTATATCATGGAAAACCAAAATTTCCTTGCTTTTCAGAAATAAGTTTGATGTAGTATGGAAGCATTAAAATTTCAAAACATACTGTTCACTCCCCAGTCCAGATATAGACACAAAGCTGCAAAACCAGCCCATTTTGAATACATTGTTTTTGTGATGTCATTAAAAAACAAATCATGTACATATTTACACTTGTTCCACCAACATCAGTTTAGCCCCACCCATTAATGTGGAAGTTATGAGGAGTATATCAGCCTGAACTGCTTTTTGAATGAGGCATAATACAGGGCAGCCAATCAGAACAAGCACATAAACGTTTATCAGTTTTAAAGGCACAGTAACAAAAACAGTCTAATTAATTCTAAGGGATGCAAAGAGGTTGGTCATGTAAATAATGAATTAAGATGGTTTTTGGTATATCATCCACACAAATGGTGAAAATGGACTTTAATGGGGAACAAACTGGTGTTGGTGGAACAGACAGAAATATGTGAATGATCTGGATTTTCATGAGATCACAAAAACAATTAATTGAAAATACATCTATATATGGACTGTACAAACGTGGGAACTGTTGTGTTTTGAACCTTTGATGTTTCGATACTACTTTTAACTCTAATTTCTAAAAAGTGAGGGGAATTTGGCGTTTCATGACACAGGCTCTTTAATAATAATAAAAACAGTTCACAGCTCACACCCTAAAACACTTCTTCAGTCAGTCACTTAAAAACATATCCACTGTGCTCTCCAGATTTTTGCAGTTGATTATTTTAGAAAGAAAAAAATAAATGTATATATATATATATATATATATATATATATATATATATATATATATATATATATATATATTATTATATTATTATTAAAAATATGAAAAAAAAAATCATTTAAAATTGTTATGGGCCCTTTAATGTGCCGACAGCGCCCCTTCCGTTTGAAAGGCGCGAACACCGCCTGTATTCCGGTTCTGCTCTTCCTAGTTCAGCAAAAGCGAAACTAAAGTCTTGTGAACGGCTCACTGCGTGTAGCCTCGCAATGTTTTACTTTGTTAAAAAGTAACTTAAGCACGTCTGTGAAGCATTTACTCATTAAGGTAACGCATGCAGAGTCTACTCTGGGCTCTTCGTTCTGACTTTAGCAGCTCTTGTAGGATCCTGTGGTGGTTGTGAGGTTGTTTGTGTACGTTTGCTCTGCCTGGCAACGCGATACATGATGGCGGGATCACAGATACCAGAGGTGAGTCTGACTGGCCTCATCTTGGACCTCGACTGTAAGTGTTAGAGCCTGTTAAATATAGCATATCCATCCACATTGATACACCAGCTAACTCATTGGCTTCTATTGCACAAATTCGTCCTTTGCTAGTTTACTTTCATTATGTACCTTCTTGAAAAAGCCAAGAAGCAAACGTGTCCAAACAGCTAACGTCTTCAGTTTTTCCCAAGTACATTTTGAGGAAATTTCACTTAATAACACAGCTGTAAATGAGTTAGACCACCTAGGATCAACCAAACACCAATGTGCTGTATACCTGAACACAGCCATAATTAACTGGAGTGTTAACTGGCTACCTTAAAGTCTCAAGCCAGAAAAGTGGATACAGTAGTCTTCTTGGCCTAAAAAATAGGGACCTGGACCTCAGTTTATAGAAAAATAATAGCAAATTTAAATCACAGTATTGTTCAGAAGAATTGCCATTAGATATTTTGCCCAAATCGTTCAGCCCTGCTTCTTAGTGACTCTTAATGAAAATGAAAATGCTAATTATTAACTATTACTAATTGCTGAGGTTTGGCCAGTAAACCATCCCTGTTCTGATGTGGCTCAAAATCACTAGGCACCTCAGTTAATTTTCAGTCACTGGGCCCATGTCCACCGTAGATGATTCTGCAGTTTTTCAACGTCACTGCTCTCCAATTTCAGATTTTCGATGATGTGAAGCTTGTCATTGATCCAGAAACGTTTGCGGAGCCACAGAAAATGTTTCAAGAACTTAAAAAGATGGGTGAAAATGTCAGAGGGTCATGTTTCATCATAGGACCTTTTCAAAAAATTGAGGAAACTTTCATGAATTTGTCAAGGTTGGAGAAGAAAAAACCTCAAAATGTAGGACATAAACAGAGAAGCCATGTGAATCACAACACCTCGCCAGAAATGAAATCTAGCCCCAGTCCACCTGCAGAACCAGTTGTGGTTGATGCTGCTGTCATGCATTACATCAACAAAAAACATTCTTTGGAACTTGACAAAATGAGACAGATGGGAGTTGACATGCCAGTGCAAGGAAGGCATCTGATGTTTCATGCAAGGGATAAAAAACTGAGGACAGACCAAGTTCAGTTTGTCAGAGAGCGCTTTATAACGTTCTATCAGAAGATTGCCACAGGTCTGCAAACCCGACTTTATGATTTGAATGCAAGTGAAACGCAACTTTTGCTCAAACATTTTCCAGAGCTGCTAGTGAGCCACAAAAACTATGGAGTTGAACTGACTGGGAGCTACCTGACCCTCGAAAGGTTTGAACGGTTTTTACGCAGTCCTCCTAAAAGATCTCCTCCAAAACAAATCAGTCACATGGACAACACCCATGCCACAGCATCCAGCCCACAAAACCAACCGAATGACAAAGATGAAATTTGCTGTATTTGTTTGGAACCATTGGTTAAGTCCAAAAGTAAGACTCTGGAGAAATGTAAGCACTCATTCTGTAGAGAATGTTTGAAGAGAGCTTTCGAAATTAAACCAGTTTGTCCCACATGTGGAGTATTATATGGTGCACTGAAAGGCACCCAACCTGAAGGAGGCAAAATGCAGACCACACAAGACTCCTCTTCCTTGCCAGGTTATGAAAGCTACAGAACAATTGTCATTCGTTATTCCATTCCGAGTGGGATACAGAAGGTGAGTGTGCTATAGTAAATAATTTTACATTAACATGTCCTATAGTACCTTGGCAAATGATGGACTGTGGTTGTGTTGTTCTTTTTTGTAGTTCATAAAACAATGGGATTAAGTTATTTGCAGATTTCATTTCTCTTTAAAACCCAGAGCACACTGACCAAATGTTGCCAGTCAGCCCAGTCACGCAGACTAAAAGTATGTTTATTTCTGTGGAATTCACTACAGTTTTATGACAGAACAAAAAAATCTTGTGTGAATTTTGCTTTGAGTTCAACTTTGGGGAACTAGTTGGATTAAACCAAGTTAGCTAACTTGCTAGGTTAGCTGCTTGGCTAAGCACTACTTCACATACAAATTGTGCCACTGCTACCAACCACGGCAGTTATCAGTATTATTTTATATTTTGCTACAACTCAGTGTACAGCAGTACGTTCTCAAGAGTAATTATCTTGTATAGTTTTGTTAATTTTTTGCATTTTTACTACGAATGGTTGGTGAACTGCACCAAAATAGAGGATCTTATTCATCGCCAGTCTTCTGGTACTGCCTCAGTCACAAATATTTCACAAGATGACACAAACTGCAGATTTCTAGTGGAACTGTGGCTTTATACTGTTCCACAATAAGAATGACAAGCTAAATGAACCAGTGTGGATGGAGGAGAAAGTTCTCAAAAAATTTGAATGGGGAGAACATTCTAGACACTACCAGCAATCACACATTATTCGTATATGTTATATACAAACCCAGCTTTTTGGTTTGTTAATGTTGGTTGGAGAATGTTGGGTCTTTGTGTTCTGGGCTTTATATGTACATATGGTGTAATACTATTTAATACTCTTTGGTTTGACTCATGACATGGAAGGTAAGCATTAGCATTAGACCATCTCCATGGTTTTAGTAGTCCAGTGATAGTGGTAGCTTAGGAAATGGACAGATCATCTCATTTACTTTTACTGGTGTAGGAGGAGCACCCAAATCCAGGCCAGCCATATGAGGGTGCATCACGCACAGCCTACCTGCCAGACTCCTCAGAGGGAAGGAAAGTTCTTAAGCTCCTTACACGAGCCTTTGAGCAAAGGCTAATCTTCACCATAGGGAGTTCATCTACCACTGGCAGGAGCAACGTGGTTACCTGGAATGACATTCATCACAAAACATCCCGTTTTGGTGGGCCTACTGCGTAAGTTTACACACAGGAGTAGTTTTGATATTTAATGGTAAAGTTAAAGTTTTGTAAATTATGTATGTTATTTACATCATCTGTACTCAACATACTTTAAGTTCTAAAAAGTTGGTCTTCCTTTCTCATTTACTAGCTACGGTTACCCAGATCCTGACTACCTGAATCGTGTGCAAGAGGAGCTGAAGGCAAAAGGAATCTGCTGATAATTCACATGCTATGTACTGAATTTTTCCAGACATAGAAGTATAAGCATAATTAATACAAAAATAATACTACAACAGAGGCAATCACTATATTCAGTAGATACATATGCAGTTATTATCAAGTTGTTCTTTTAGAGACCGTGTCAAACAGTTTGTTGCCAGTTATGCTGTGATTCCAAGTAGTACAATGCTGATGCTTACTAGCTTAAATTAAATGTTGATTTCCATGAACAACAGTATCATATATAAAGTATTAAATATTATTGTAACTTGTCATAGTCATGCTCACTGTTGGTTATATTCTTTGTAACGAAGTGTGCACGGTGCTGTTGTACCAACCCTAGTTTGTCAAATTACAGTTGTTGACCTTTGTCAGAATTTAGGAACTGATGCATTAGCATCAGTAATTTAGTGACTGTTGTGGCACATCAACAAATGAGCCTTTCACATGCAAGGATAAAACAGAGATGGTTGGAAACAGCATTTCTATCCCATGAATGTTTTTGGCATTCCAATTTGAATGACTCAACCAATAGTGAGTTAGAGTGGCTAACCAATGGCCACTCTAACTGAATGAACAATGATTTTATGGACAATATTATAACTTTGGTCAACTTTTAACACTATGAACATATTATCTGTAGCCTTCAACATCTATGTAGAGTATATTAAAATGTCCTGAGAATTGGGTGAGCTATTCCACTGTTAGACCAAACTCTTTATGAAGAACACTGAACAAATTTGCTGTCTAATTTTGGTCCTCGACTTGTCAAAAAGTGCAACTCATCATAAAATAAATGCTGCACTTGTACAGAGGTAATATGATTCAACTTTTCCATGTGTGTCATGCAATTGTTGAGAACATATTGTAGATGCATTTTCAAACACCATCATGGTTCAAATAAAAACAAATAACATGCATCCAAACTTAAATGTTAGTATGAAGATAATGGCAAAAACCTTATTTGAAGGTTACTTTAGCCAAAGCTAATCAGTAGAATCCACCAAAACCTCTAAGAATTGTGTTGCATTTGTAACTTCCTGCATCTCTGCATGTAGGATTCTAGAGTGGGAAATGAAAGTTGTGATATGGGTTTAGAAAGTTCACCTTGTTTGGCCTGGTAGTGATGATATTGCACTTGGTTGAGTCTCTCCATTTCTTTACTCAAAGACTGCACTTGCTCTTGGTTGACAAAGACATTGTGCTAAGCTACACAGATCACAAACATACTTTTCAACAGACTGATACTACTCTAATTATAGTGCTTATACTGAACAGTGAATCTGGTAGCAAGAAGAACTGGCAATTAATACAAAGAAGCGATGAAAATCCTTTTGGCACAACACTGTATATAAGAAAGACATCGTCACTGTCTAAAAAAAAATCCGTGGCCCTTTACCTTGTGTGAAAATTTGATGATGAACGAACTGAATGGAGAAATTTTCCAAAGTGACTTGAAATAAAAACCTCTTTATAGTAACTTGCATTGCAAACTAAGCAAGTTTCTGTTTTCTCCTTTAAAGTCCCTACTTTGGAGATACTTGTTTTTCTTCGGACAGTGACAATTTGTAAGAAAGCAAAATATTATCTTTCAATTTAAATGATACAAATCATGTGTAGATTGTTGAAAATATACGTTTACCATTAATGGATATCTCAGTCTGTTTGGCAGAAGCTCATAACAAAAAAAACAATCTATGGAGCTTTATAAGTTATTGCCCTAAGGAACAACGAAATGCAAAGAAATAACTTGTTTTTTTCTTGGTGAGAACCTTAAAAGGTTAAGTTAGCTGCTCAGCTAGCTGGCAATTTAAGCTAATGTTAGCTAATACGGTTAGCTAGCAAGAATAAGGCTTTTCAACTACAGGCCAATAGTTTCAAGTGCTCCTTGATACTTGATAGTCTGTGTAACTTATACCAATACTAAACTAATGTTTGCAAGTTCAGACGACACCTCTGACATACAGCCATATGCAAAAGTTTGGGTGCACCTGGTCAAATGACATTTTCTGCTGATTTTTCAAGTGAAGATAACACATCCTCTACAGAGAACACACTTCTGCACATTTTAATGCACAGTAACTGATTATTTGCTGAATTGAACATATTGGAAAAAACTGAAACATAAAATGTGGTCTGTGCAAAAGTTATGGCACATTTCATATTCTCTTTAGCATTTTTTCTCCAATGTGTTAAACTCAAAACTGTGCACTAAAATGTGCAGAAAACACCACATTTAAGTTCTCTGTAGATGTTTTTTATTTTCACTTAGAAAATCAACAAAACATGTCACTTGTCCAGAGGTATTCAAACATATCTGAGGCTGTACGACATGGAGAGAAGTGGAGAGAACTCTTGGTGGCTTCTGCTTTATGCTAGAGGCCAAAATAAACTAGAAGCCAAAATAAATTGTTTATTTGCTAAATGCTCTGTAATTACATGTTTTTTCCTCTGTTTGATAGTCTTTGTTTTCTGATTATGATAGTAAAAAATTGGTCTGGTATATACATTAAGCCACAGCAGAAGTAGCTTTAGAAATTCTAATGGACATTTTCCACATTGAAATTGGCTTTTTTTTGGATTTGACAAATATTCAACAAAATAAACCTACCAACAATAAGGGTTGTGTTCTAGCAAGACACTTGTCATTATCAGTTTTCTACTAACTGAAATGTTCATAGTGAATGTGTGAGCTTCCTTAGTTAATCAGTTGTACTGCCTACAAAATTATTTATAATATGCTATGTTTCACAAGCATTGGACTTCATTTATTTCATGAACAAAATATGACATTAAAGTAGGCTGACCTGCTACCAGGCTAATAGCTACCAGCTAACAGGTTATTTAGGGCTTTAGAAATATTCAGTTGCAGGTTTTAAATTTAAATCTGTTCTGAAATGGTACCTGAGCATATAAGGATACAGGTATGATGGTCAACCAACCTAAAGACATGAACATATGGATGACAAAATACCTTTTAATTTTAAGGTTAATTAAGTTTTGAAGTTTTAAGGTTAAAAAAGCAATACTTTCAGCCACATCTCTAATAATGCTTATTATATTATTAAAATATTGTTAATATTAAACTAAATTATTATCATTATTACTATTATTATTGTTGTTGTTTTGTTGTTGTTGTTAAACAGTAGGCTGAAGGCAGTAACAGCAAGGAAAAACTCTCTAATGGCAGGAGGAAGAAACCTTAAGAGGAATCAACAGTCAAAATGGGAACCCATCCTCCTCTAGTTCACACCAGATTGTAGTCAGGATGTTTATATGGGGACATGCTGGGTAAGGAGTTGACTGACTACAGTTTCCAGAGACAGGAAGACATGCAAGGCTTGGCTGTTAGAAGCTAACTACATATTAAACATTTGAAGGGAAATTTTCTTGGCTGGGGCATTTAGATACGATTACTGACAATATGGATAGCTGCTGAGTTATCAATCTGCCCATCCATTCAAGCCCCCAGAGAAGGCCAACGATAATAAAGGCACACAGTAAGTAAACAGTTGCCAGCAAAGTGGCACACGAAGCGACACTTAAGGTGGAGATGAAAGGGTGTTGCCATGGTAATATAGGCATGGTTGGGTGAAATGGCAACAGATAAGGAGAATAGGAGAGACTAGGAGAATCACAGTGGAATGGGATGCTCAGGACAGGGTGGGATGAATAAGGAAAGGATGAATTTAAAAGAGAGGAAGACAGGATGAAGTAGAAATGGTTGGGATGGCGGGGGGAAAGGGTGGGATCTAGGGACAACGGTAAAGACTATTATACAGGGCTTGAGCCCCGAATAATTTGAGCCAGCCCTGATTTCCTTTTCTGTCTGGAACTGCCCAGGCTGGAAATTCAATTCTTGTTGTTTTCATAGACTGGTGAAGTCCCCACATAGCTACTGGAAAGCAACAACTGAAATGCTGATAATCATTACTTCCCACAACTCCCCATGGAACAAAGTATAATGATAATAACTGGGAAAGTTAAACTGTAAATGCTAGCTAAAGATATACGAATAAAACCTCCAGGGGAGGGAGGTGTGTGATAAAATAAAATCCAGGAAGTTACTTATACAAAACACTACGAAATTAAATATACAATTTGTTTGGAGACCAGAGTAAGGAACCAGTCTGCTTGTACACTAAGGCTACAGATGGCTAGCTTAATGTTAATGTACTATCACATACTGGCTAATTAACCAGCTAGCTGGGGGATGGTCATGATTTTGGGGGAGGTCACTGTGGTTGTAGTGGGCTGGTCCAGGGCTGGGACAGGTTGTACACTATGTCTTCATCTCTCTACACAAACATACCTCCTGATATTCTTGGAAATAGGAACTGTTTTCATTTCCCAAGAAAGCTAACTAACAACAACTATACATGATAATAGAGAAGGGACAGAAAAGAGATGTGATGACAACAGGAAAGAAGAGTTGGTCAGTGAGAGAGGCAGGTCTGTCTTAGAAGGTTCCCTAAGCTGCGACCCGCCTGCACGTCTACACTTTGGTGATGTCAACTTGTGGACCTATAAGAGACCTTGAGGGTGCTACGTTTGAATGTATCTGAAAAAGTGTGCAGTTGGGACAGACTTGTGTGACATGTAGACTCTGAATGCGCCACACCCTGTGAGATTAGGTTATCAATAACACTTTTTTTTAAATGAGCTACTTTACTTATCTGCAGTGGTTAATACAATTTACACATCAAATACATCAATATCATATATTAATTTCAAATGTTTAATTTCAAATCAAAGTCAAAAGCAGTCAAAAAATCAAAGTAAAGCTACAAGAAGTGGAGCAGTATGTTTTACTGTGCCCCATGTCCCACCCAGTTACTCAAGGGCAGTATGATCCAAAAACAGTAACTTGCATCCCAAAAGGTCTTTCAGGGTGGCTCACTCACACACACACAAACTCACAGATACACACAAGAGAGATACCATGGCTCCTGCCCCAGAAAGGACTTCAATATCAAACAACAATATCTGGACAATAGCAAATAGACAGCAGACTAAACATCAACCGATACAGGACAGCAGCGAGAGTAGATGCATCCAGCTCAAGTGGCAGAAATTGATGGAGTCACTTTCAAAAGTTGATACCACACAATAATCTCCGTTTCAAAAAGAGAAGGACATCTAGCAAAAATAAAAAGCACAATATTAATTATATTTGACCTTAGCAAAGAAATGTGAAGAAATAACACTAACTAAATTAGCTTGCTGACTAACAAGGTCTGGCCAGGTTGTACCTGATTCTCCTCTGTCAACCCGTTTAGGTGGGTAGATGTTTTGAAATTGGTAATGTTTTTACATTTTACATTCACAAAAGTTTACTTTCTTTTCCACATTAGCTAAATAAAATACAGCTGGACTATCGATGTATGTATTGTGAAAGGATGTTTTTTTTTGTTAAAATACAAGCTGTCTAGAGAGTGACAGCAGGACATCTCACACTGTGTGCATGTGGGTGCGGACAAATTTGAACATCACTGTCTGAATTTTGATTAGTTTTTAGGGACACTTAATATTTGGAATGTATATGTCAGAACAGCTGAGACTCTTTAGTTAGCTTACACTTGAAAATCTTTTTTATCATCACGTTGTTCAGACTGCAGTAAACAAAACCCTCCACTTTGATTGGACCTTGCCTGTATCTTAAGGAATTGTCACATTGTCGCAGTCGCACTAAGGGCACATAGAGGGCTTTCATGAACACCCCTTTGAACAACTAATGTGGAATGGGACACCCTACAGCCTCATGGCCCTCCAGTGAATGTGCAATTAAGGACTACAGGGCTGCAAGTGTGCCAACAGACAAGATACTAATTAGCATCTTATCTAATTATCTTATTCCTCAACTCCACACGCTCTTTGTTAATATAATTTGTTAATTACAGATCAAGGTTGGTGTAGATCCTCAATGGTGAAATCAAAATGCTTGAAAATGGTACTTGTAGATGTTTAAGTGTACGAGCCCCAGATGGTTTCAAACCCTAGAAACACTCCCGGGCAGAGTGGGCTCACTTACACTCATATCTCTGTGTAAACAACAATAATAGTAACAAGCAATATCTAAAATTTACTGTTATAGGGAACCAATGTTGAATAAGTTGAATAATGCATGAATAAGTAATAAAGACATTCCACTGAACTATTGCTTAAACCAATGAGGCATAACTAAGCTATCTCAAACATTACTGTTTGCCAATAATTAGATAAGTATTTCTGGATTTAGGTCAGAAGGTCAGACTGAGCTGAAATGAAAGCTTACAGCTCCTAAATTTGACTAGTTCCCTTTATTGTGCATCAGTGATATTACCTTTATCATCGGTCTTCAAAGTAACATGTTTCAGTAAGTGAGTTCTCCTGCTTTTCTTCCTGATTAGTGTTCATTGGCAGAGCTATATCACTGCAGCAGTGCATTTAGATACCATTGTCTTATGTGGGCATTCTCATGTTTCCTTCTGTTTTTAGTCAAAAAGGAAAGTGGGATATATTTCACATGGCCAGTACCGTAGAAAACTGGTTCTGTTTTTTATGTTTACGCATTAACTTAGTATCGGTTCTTGTGAGTCTCAACTGTTCCTGTCTCACTTAACAAAGGAATGAATGTTAAGGACTTACTTTCATACTCATGTTACAGTGAAATGCCATAAAAATGTGTATGTTATAAAAGAAGTAAACCTGGGGGAAATAAACGTGTAATCCTGATTTTAAGAGCAGCATTCATTTTTCTGGACCCTGTAAGAACAAGTGCATTATAGGACACAAATTGTATGTATTTGTTGAGTTTAACTTATTGGTAAAAAAAAAAATATATATATAAAATGTGCCATAACTTTTGCACAGGTCACATTTTCTGTTTTATTTTTTCCAGTGTGTTTCCCATGTTAAATTCAGCAAATAAACAGTACTTGTTCATTCAAATTTGGGGGAATTAGTAGAGGATGTGCTATGAGAGAGCATTGGTGGTGAAAGAAAAGCCAAGCTTGGAAGCGCTGGCTACCTCAGCGGTTAGCCACCATAGACCCTTTTAACATTTCTGGGTACTTACTTCTGTCAGTGTCTGTTAGTAGGTAATTTTGTTTCCGGGTGAACCAAAACAAACGATGCAGTCCAGCTTTAAGGCGTTTTGCTGTGTTCCTCTGTGGCAACTCCAAACAAAAACAGCCCTACCTGGGACTTCATAAATTTCCGACTAAGAACATGTTAAGATCAAAATGCATTCAATTAATCCGGAGAGTAGAGGGTCTTAATTTTAGAGTAAGCGCCGGTGTTCATGTCTGCAGTCATCACTTTGCCTACAGCGATGTTCATAAGACTCATTCGGGTTGGGTTTCCTTTGGAATAACTTTCAAAAGCCCAGGATTCGAGAGTCTTTTTATTGAAGACCATCCACATGGCTTGGAACAGTTGTTAACAACCAGGATAAGGAGGAGAATGAAGTTGGCTTCTCATTCAAATTTCCTTTCCACTTTAAATGATGCAGCAGTTACCTTAAATGCTGTGGAGGCACCAGAGCATAACTGCAGCGCCATATAAGATGGAACAGAACATTTCAACAAGAAGCCGACTTAAACCTCATCAGAAGTTCAAAGTCCAGCAGTTTACTAACAGTGCAAAAGCAGTCTGACCTAACAAAGCACTGCAGCCGCAAATTTAAACTCGTTTGTTGGTCAGTGCTAGAAGCTTATGTCTTTGATTAGCCAACTCAGTACAATAATGCTGCAACCGCAGCTGTTTCATCTTTCCTAGCCGTAACTGTGTAAAACCTGTACTTTGTGTGGTTTGTTGTTTTTCCTCAGTGATGTGTACAATCTGGCCCTCACTATCACCTCCTTATTGATAACATTTGAAACTACATGTACGTATATAAACATTAATCCATGAAATACATATAAATATTAAAACAAGCCAACACTTTCCAGTCAATTGGCTAAGTTAACTTGTTAGGTTAGCCGTTAGCTAATTATGTTAAAGTAACCTTCCTTGAAAGTCAAAAATGTAATTTTCGAAGAACAGCCTATATCCTTTACTTTTCTTGGTGTGTGTTGTTTGTGTACATTCTTTTATGAATTGGTCCATATCGCTGCCTGAGATATGAGGAAGGTCCTCAAGACAACTTGTGAAGCACCCTACGTCAATGTTTCGAAACGACTGAATGTCTTTTTACCTGCTTTGTCGCTATTTTCTCTAAACGGCATCAGAATGTGAAAAGGGTCCATTGCATGCTGTCCCAGACTACCCTGACATCATCCGGTTGCAGACGTAAACAAAGATGATGTCACCCAGGAGCTGCGTTTTGTGGTAAGTGCTAAGACTCCAAAATACTCCAGTAAAGCACATTGGAAGGCTATTGATGCACAATTTGAAGTGGTAACATGTCATGTGAGTGGTCTAATGAACAAAAAGCCCTGCAGCCTTGTCAAATGGATCTAGAGACCACCACGTTGAGTTTCAGAGGTGGCTATCTGTTGACAATGAAGCCACCAGATGCCCAGTACACAGCTGAACATGCAGCATCAGTGCCAGTAGGCAGATGTCTGGGGGTGAGGTGCTCTGGTCAGTTTGAGGCACCATGGCTTTTCACGGAAAAAGCTGCTAATTCTGGAGGAGCCGAACATGCAGCATGAGTGCTGGTGGATGGACCCCCGAGGGCCGTGGGTGGCGGAGACAAGCAGCACCCTCGCCAGCATCAATGGCGCAGTGGACACCAGAGAAAGCGGAAGGTGGCTGAGAGGAGAGCCGCTGCTGCTGTCGTCGCCCTCAGTAGAACCGGACTTGATACTATGAACTGTGAGGAGTTCTTCTGCACCCAAGCAGAGGGCACGTGCATAGCTCCAGGTGAGACAGAAAACAGGCTGGGCAGACTTTATACCATACAGTTGCTAAGGCGCTTTGCGCCGACTGGGACAGCCACTGGATGCATGATGAGATGCTATACCGTGTGCAAGAGGAGCTGGTGCCTGGGAAGCATGTGTGGTAGCTGCTGGTGCCGCGCAGCCTGAGGAAGATGGTCCTGGGCACAGTGCATGTGGCGGCTGGTGTGGGGCACTTAGAGGTTCTACTGGTTAGGCTACTGCACGGATGTGGAGCTGTACATGCATTGCTGTGACTAGTGCATGGCAAGGAAAGGACTCTCTGCTCTCTGCTACAGCGCACCAGTGGAGAGGATGGCACGATGCTCACCAGAACCAGAGGAAGCGCTATCTCAATCCTCTACAACATCACCAAAGCAGCCATATGTGTTACAACCCCCCTGCAGATGCATACCCTCAGAACCAGTTAGTATGGACAACTCCCCAGCCAGTGGGATTCCCCCAACCCAGCATGCCCTAGGAGTTCTGTTAGAAGACTTTGTTCCTCCTCGGGGGCAAGAACTGCTGATATGGCGTAATACAATGTAACATCAACATGTTTCTTTCAATATATAGATGAGACAAATGAAAAACTGGAGTATCCCAAAATTAGCCCTCAAACAGTTTAGCTTCATTGTGCTATATCGGTATGAGAATTTGGTACTATGGAAATGCAGAACACACCACTAGCGACTTACGATAACAGAATTTGGTCATTGTTGGTGAAGGCCTCACTGCAGAAGTCCAAGGGACAGTGTGGCTGCAAGTTGTCACTTCTACAAAGCATGAGCACACATGATAAACTAATCAAGACTGAAACCAAGTAATTAAACAAATAGAATCAACTGTGCTCCTGCTTTAATGGAATAAAAACCTGCAGCCACACTGGCCAGATAAGATAGGAATGAGAGTGAACAGCTAATCATTAACATAATGCAAAAAACTTCATGCTAACCAGAGTGTATTAGCTTCAACACAATGTTGGTAATATTAACATGTTGTTACCAGACTCTTCCTTCTCAAAATAGGAAATCTAGCTGTAGATTATTTGGGATAAATTGTAAATCAAAGTTCCGCTGTTCTCGAACTAGTCCTCATGGGGGCAGTAGAGATCTTCAGCAAGACTAATCATACCGACGGATCCTGTTTTTTATATCATTGACCGCTAGATGGCAGCATAAGCGGCCCTGTAGGCTACTGTGCATGAAACATCCATCCTATATTTAGTCTAATAATTATGTTAGTGTGAGACTTTCATTTCAGCAACACACGCATCAAGCAAATTCATGCCTAATCGATTTTTTTCCTTCACAACACCTACTCTCAATGTTTTAGTTCTCTGACTCACGGGCGAAAAAGAGCACTTATATTAGCCTCCATAGCCCAGGGTGAGTTAAAGGCACTGCAGTCCCCCGAAACCCAGTAGACTCGAACCGTGCCGTTGTTTCTTTCGATTAACTCTCGACTCGGTGAATGAAACATCCTGGCGCGAGTCTGTTTTGGTAGAATTTATTTTTTTTCCGATGCCGTTTGCATCGTGTGTGAGTGACTGGAAGTTAATGATGAGGTGCCGTTGCTCTAATTGGACTGAGGATTTGCCACTGAAATGGCTCTCGGACACTCGTACAATCGGCCACCTGCAAATGGCCGTGTGCTGAATGGGGCAGATTAGGGGTCCGGAGCAGGAGGGTTCTGCAGCAGCCTCGCAGTACGTACTGACTCCGCATCCCACCACAAACGGGCAGCTCAGCTCTTTAGAACAGGTGTTTTGTCACGGTCAGTATTTGCTTGTGTTGTATGTTATTCTGTTATATTAGTTAGAAATCCAGGATGCAGTTATTTATTTTCTGATGTTAAACTCTAGATTGTGTGTTTCATTTGTGTTTGTTCGGCTTTTTTCATGATTTATATTATTGTCTTTGAGATATTTAACATTTATGTTATTTATTAACATTGTCTAATTAAAAATATGAATTACAGAATCTGTTATTTTTAAAACTCTGCTAAATATTTAGGCTACTTTTTTGGATGTTTGCGGCTGTTTATGATGTTGGTGCTTTTGAAGTGCACAGTAATTTTTTTTTCCTCATAACTCAGCTCAATATATACGAATATGGTTATAAATTTAAATTTTAAATTGAGCAATATTTTAATTCTTGTAATAGCTTTAAAAAATAAATTACGACGATGAATGTATTTTTTGTATTTAACTGCAGTAAAACTCCTCATTATAATATATATAAATAAAATTCACACAGAACAACATTCTGTAACAACAAGTGTAAACAAGTGGGATTTTTATTATTTTTAAATAACAACAACAATTATTATTATTGTTGTTATTATTATTGTTGTTGTTGTTTTTGTTATTATTAGTATTATTGTTACATGTCTGGCGGACGCTTCCAAATCGTGTCCAGCGCTCTGACTGCCCCTTAGACGACCTACATTTTTAATGACGAATCTGAATTTGAATTTAAGCTCGCTTTAGGTTATGATTTTTGCGATAGTGATTGCGCTATTTTAGACTACCTGAGGCCACTTTTGAGTCAGAAGTATCTTCTGAATCAGAAAAGAACACGAATAGGACTAAGACAATCATTATTTAGATTCGTCTTGACATATTGGCAGATTTATGTACTGCCCCCATCACCACCACCCCCACTACCACCACCAAACACACACACTTCCACGCGCTCGTGCCCCGCGCAGATCGCAGTTACTGAGCGCCTGTTGGACACGGCGCGCGGATTTTCAGGCCAGTGAAAGTATTACTGCAGATTTAGACATCTGTCAAATGCAGCCAATAGAAGGTACATTAGTAATATTGAAGCCGGGCAAAGACGGCGGCAGATCGGGGCAGGATTAAAGCCAGATTCATAAGCTGATCACTGCTGGAAAAGCTTGCAGGACGACACGGGGGCCACAGATCAAGCAGCTCTCCACAGGCCTGCTGTCTGGCAGCCCAAGCCACAGAAAGTGGGCCTTAAAGCCTCGAGCTCACCTGCTTTTCCATATTGTCATAGACTGCCCCCCACCATTTCTTAAGAATCATATTGGAGGGAAGCATACTTATACTCCATCCTTTGGACTCAGAATGCATTTATCTTCTTGTTTCCAGAAGCCTTCACTTCGTCTACACTGGCTGTCAGGATTAGGTCAGTACAAGAATATGAAAGTTAAGGTTGTTAAGATGTCTGAAAATATAAACAAGTCCCAAATCTAACAAAACATGTGATTTGGCAGGCGTTAAAGCATCTCTAAGCCAAGCTTAAGGCACCACAAAAGAGTGTCACTGGTGCAAATGTTGGTGCTCCATCACTGAACCAAATATTGGTGGCAGACAATAGAGTCTATAAGCAGGATAGACAGCATCCAGCAAAGAGCCACAGCTAATCTGATCTAAATATGGGCTGGGCTGGGTGTGCATGGGGAGGAGGGCATAATTATGTTGTTGTTATGCCATGTTTGGCTTTTGTTTTCCAAAAATCTTTCTATTGTGGAAAAAAAGTGGTGCACACAAAGAGGTGATTATAAATATTTATATTTTTTGGCTTTTATGCAGGACCGTGCCCCATGTTGTTTTTTTAAGGACCATGTTTTCCTGCCAAACTTCAATTCCAGCAATCCAGTATGCTGTGATCAGGCATTTATTATTATTTTTTTTTTAATTAAGTGGTCAAGTTAAGAGTCTACTTATGGTACAGCTTTGATGTAACAGCATATCATAGCAATGGTTTTGTTTTTAATTGTCTTTCTTGGTACCTAGTTTTATTTCATGTCTTGACGATGGTCAGTTTGTCCACTAAAACTGCACAGACCAGCTACTACTATGCAATGTCTACCGCTATAGACTGTTCAGACATAACCTTTTCTTTTTTCATCTGATGACGAAACCTCATCCTTCTCCTTTTCACCTTAATCACTGCTGCTGTATATGTCACGCCGTTCATTTTATGATTTGTTTGCTTTTGTTATATATGCTGTAAAGTAGAGGTGGGCAATATGATGATATTTATTTACATTACACTTTTCTGAGAATACCGTGAATAAAAATAATTGTACTCATGATTGATGACAGTATATGTTAAACACTCCTGATTCTTTTTCTCCATTCCAACTTACCAAACCTCAGAAAAAACAAAAATCATGATGCATATCATGTATTGTGAAAATGTCTTGAAGTATTGTGACATATTTTAGCCATTTTGTCCAGCCCTACTATATAGTGGCCAGCTTGTTCAAATGTGCCATATGTTTGCATTCTTAACCAGATCGCAGGCATGAGCTGCCTGTAGATTTGCTGTACATTTTTAAGCCGATGAAGGATGCAACTGTCCTGAGCACTTGAAAAGCCGCTTTATGTAATATTATGGACAAAACAGACAAATAACAATGTTGTTACAGCCTCTGATCAAGTCATTTCTATGAAGGCTAAGCATTTTTACAATAAACAAATGAAGAGAGGATCTTCGGTCAGGTTAGCTATCAAGAGGATTACCCAGGGCTGATTTGTGGGAAATCCAGCTATGTGATTGTTACCTTGAGCCTAAGCCTAGATTGAGACGTTGCTCTCCGACAGGAAAAACGTACCAGAGAAGGAATCTCATCATTTCACCTGTCAAGCTTTAACTTTCTCTGTCAGGGCTATGCATTGCCAAGCTTTCTATTGAATAAAGCCTATATAATTTTGTCCTCAAATTGAGACGGTGTATTCCTCTCTCATTTCCATACTTTTAACACATAGCATAAGCACCTCGTCTTTGCAAACCCACTTTTATGCGGCGACTTAAGGCACTCACAGTGACAGTTCTCCCATTCCTTTACGTCAATGTAATGAACAAAAGACGAGGCAAGCGCCTGCGGTTTTGAATACTGAAACGCATACCATAGAAATCCTGTAGGAAGATTCTGCACTTCATATTGCAGAAGCCAGCTGCTTGCATTGTATTGCAACAGTGATAATGGCTCTCTGCATCTTTTTTCATCTTTTTTGTCATAAGACGAGTGACCTCTTAAAAGGTCCTCTCGGGGGTCATAACAAATGGATATTTGTGACTTACTGCATGATGCAATCATTTTCAAATGTCTAGTGAAGTAAACAGAATTAAAAAAGCCTTTTTGGACCCGGCCCAAGATTTTGAGAGAAACAACATAAAAACAATGATTAAGACAAAGGTTGGTACCCAGATCAGTGTGGTGTCTCATAAACAAATTTATCAGTTGAGCAAGATCTTCAAAATACTCTAAGATTAAATGAGGCCCCAATCAGAAATTGCTAAAAAGGCGCCACGGCCGTACTAAGACTGTTCATAGTTTTGTAACAGACATCCACATAAATTTAGTGTTCACTGTAGTGGATTGCAGTGTTGTTTGAAAGCCTGGCCTGGCCTGTCAAGTGCAACAATTCCTTATTGGGGTATTAATGCCTGCCTGATGGATTAGTGGCTTACAAATGTACGCTTATCTTTTTTGACTGAAAAAAAAAAAATTGTCTGCCAGGCACCAAACAACGAAAGGACAGTTCATGATGATGGATAGTTACTTGGGCCAAATTTATCTGAGGAGACAGAGCATATTTATGAAGACTTGACACCAAAGGCCTGGGGGTTGAATTCGTAAGTGTCGGGGAAGGCTAAGTGTAAGTCTGAAGCTAATGAGTTGACGCGATTGTTATTCATACATGCTAATTGATTGCATTCAAGGCTCAGCCTAAACAAACAGCTCAGGCCTCATAACTTGCATGTTTACTTAACACAAAGGTTAGGTCACAACAGTGAACTTCTTGACTGCTCTGTGATAATTAGGCTTATTGTTATGACCCTCTAAGATGATATAATAGTCTGGACAACATCATAGAAACCTTCCATTTGTTGTTCATTACATTTACCATGAAGGAAGCTGACTCGTTAAACCAGTGTATTCATGTTTATGTGATAAAATGATCCTTAGCTGGATCCTGAGACTAAATCATGCTGCAATTTCAATATAGAATACTTTACACTGTCCAACTCTATGTAAAAAATATCTTACCATAGAATTGTATCAATCAAAACTAACTTCTTAAATTAATCTAACAGAATATATTAATATTAATATATTTCACAGTATTTTATGATAGCTGAATAAAAATAATCACAGCTTGTTCTATGCACTACAGCCATTCGTATTTTTATTTAGTGAAAACATCTCAAAATTGCACAATTACAGCGTTACATGGATATTTTGGATTAAGTGAATAAATACAAGGGTTAATATAAGTAGCCTATTTTAAGGTTTATTTACACAGTGGCTGCTGTTGCTTTCTTGGTAATGATGCATGCGCATGCAAATAGGTCTTCTGAATGTAAAATGTCAAAATGGGCTTAGAATGGATGCTTATCGTTGACCCACTTTACGCACAAGTGTGCAAATTCATTGTATAGCTGTTGATTATTTCATACCATTGAAAAGTTAGATTTAAATTTATTTGCTAATTTTTTAGATATAGACAGATAAAGACATTAGAGGTACCTGGATATGAGACATAACTGATCGAAACAATGTACTGAATCTTTTATGTAACCTATGTTAAGTGTGGAAATGGGCCTCACCTGTTGACCTGACCTTTTTTTCCATAAGGAAAGCAGATATTAACAGGGTAGATCAGCCTTCAGCATTTCATTTATTAAAATAACACTGGCAAACTCTTACATGATGCCACAAACACAATATTTAATATTTAATGTGTTTAGTATTAATATTGGTGATTTCCCTCAAAAGACATTACAAACTTCAGTTTATTTAGTCCGAACTTGGTTATTCTGAGAAATGTCCCAAATTATTTGGGTTATAACTGAGTAGACTGAATTTATCTGAGTTTGCCCAAGACCACACCTGACACACTCACTTGAGGTTTCTCACCAAGTGTTTTTTTTGCTCATGTACAGCTTGATGAAGAACAGACATCCTCCTCTCAGGGATAAAAAGGGGCCATTCTTCAAACTCGGCATCCAACTTCAGGCTAGAAAAACTTGAAGCGATCACTTTAAGGTGCTGAAATGACATGCTGACAAATGCTTTGTTTAGGTTAATAGTTAAGACCGAGGCCGAAAAGAGGAGCTGAGTACAAAAACCTCAGCATGGAGGAGATGAATTTACAAATGGACTGTGTGCCGATGACAGGTTTTAAGTTTAAGGAGCCATACATAAATGAGATTGTCTCCATAGAAACCACCATAAATTAAACACCCCAAAAAGGATGGAAAAATGACTCAGTCCACTTTTCCCTCCATTGCGAGGACAGTGAATTTAATGATGGCCCAGGGAGGAAGTAAGTTCTTGGGAAACTTCTGACATTTTCTTCTTCAATCATTTATTATAAAGATGTCAGTGAAAAAAAGGCTTTCATAGAGCTTCACTAGATTTAGGATTTAGACTGTGCAGGGGTGGACAGGACCTGTGCAGGACCTCCGCCCACTTGCTTTGTTATAGCAAAGTTAGTAAGAAAAAAGAAAAGAAAAAAAAGAAAAAGAAACAGAAACCCACTGCTTAAACACTGATATTTTTTATATATACATTTCTGCATTATATTTTATATATGTATGTATTTTATTAAAAGATTGTATTTAAAACCTTACATACAAACTATAACCACAGCCTTTTTGTGTCATGCAATTCATGGCAATAAGCAATTCAGAACATATTTTTCTCTGAAATTAAGTGCATGGTTAGTGTACAAGATTCCACAGGTTTCAGATTTGATATTTTTCTTATGAGGATCAGATCATGACCATAAGTAGTGTAGCGCAGTCTGCTTCCTCTTGGCTCAGCAGGAGTGTCCTTGCCATTGTTGCAATAGATAATCATGAGATATAAGAGCCCCCCCCCTTACTGCCGTCACCACTGACAAAATCTTAAGCTAAGAGTTCTACAGAATAAGCTGTAACTTCTTTGTGTGACTGTGTGGTAAACCTACATAAGAAAAAGACATCTGGATGACTTCACAGATAATAGCAGGAACAGAAAATGCAAATTCATTTATGAAATGTGGTCCTCTCACAGCATGTAAATGTACTGTTTTTAACATATGTTTCATGTGCCTCAAACATGTTAGCAGAAAGTTCCCAGTGTGGTAGGTATCTCTACTCTTTTTTGATACTGCCAGCACTCTAAAAGGACCAACGCCTCCCCCAATGCACAGGCAGCCTCGACTGGACACACAGCATGGTTGAGCACCTTAATATACTCAGAGAAGAAGGCTAAGTGCCCAGCTCTTCCACATGACCAAGTTGCAGCTCGATTGGCTGGTATGTTGCCTAGCGTCGGGGGAAAAGAGGACTCTGCTTTCCTTTTCCGCCATCAAGAACGTGGCCAGTTGTGTTCTCGAGGACCTCCGCCCACTGAGAGCACATATTGGAACAGGTAGGGCAAGCAGTGCTTTTAAAAGATGACCCCCTTATTGCTACCACAGGGTACTTGGATCCTGAGGGAGGTGTGATAGTGATGTACGAACATTATATTTAACAATACTTACGTGCATTACAATTAGATTTGCTTGGTAAAATTTACCTTCATAAGCAACACAGAAAGGCAGGCGCTTGCCTCACGCAGTGATGTTTATGGTAGAGTTTGTGCTGCCAAAGCTAGCAAGCTTGTTAATAAGTGGGATAAGAGGCGCCCTGCTACGCAGACAGTCTTCTTTGTTCAGTAGATTTCTGTTGTCTGGGCTGAGGAGCTGCACTGTGGCACTGGTTTGCCTTAAGCCACAGCCTCCTGATGTGTCTGATATACTGTAAAATGCTCCCCACCAGGATTCCAGCCTACTAGCTCTAGTTAAAAAAGGCTTAGCAAATTAAGATGTATGAAAAAAATGACAAATGCCTGGAAAGAACTTTGTGTGTTTAATTTGACAGATTTTTTAAATGATACAATAAACATTTGGAACATTGGAAATGCTATGAATAATAAAGCATAAAGTGAATGTGATGGACTGGTGCTGTCAAGTGCTTCTTTTCCATGCTGTCACTTTAAGATTATACAATAAAATGTTCATATTGGTTCAGTATTAATCATGTCTTGAAGGACCTGACATTATAGTAGGTTAGCATGGTGTTGGCAAGCCTTTTCACTTGTGAGAGCTTCATCTTTTACCAGATGTAATGTCGCTATTTTCTTTTTCAAGTCAAAAGAATTATTTCATATCTGCTTTGATGGGGAGAAATACTCAGAAAAAACCAAATCTCTATTGCCAATGATAACTTTGCAAAATGACCTCTGATCTCCGCACAGGTCATCGTTTCTAAATTTACAACTCAAAGTCACACATAACTGACTTGAGGCAAATAAAATCATGCTTTTAAATGGCTTGGACAAAAAAGGCATACACCAGTATTTGTGTCCACGAAAAAATGTTTCCCTTAATTCAAAATCCATTAGCAACCCTGTGGCCCACTACATAATGAATACGCACATTCACTTTTGCCAGGATCGGATGAAAACACCACTTCAGATCTCTCGGGACTGGAGTAGCCATTTCCAGCCTTCGTGAAAAGCAGAGCTCCGTGCATTTGAAATTATTCTTTAATTAAGAGATATTATATTCACCTCACATTCAGATATTTCCATGAGCACCATTGTGGATGGGTTTGGGCCACACTATGAGATGGCTAGCCTCGGACAAGTACATTGCAAACACGGCTAATGGAGGCAGGAAAGTAGGCACTGTTGGCAGGCTTCTTCATACCGGCAAGCCTTTTTTTTTTAGCCACTGGCACAATGTGAAATGAGGCTGGGATGGATCGTACTGAAAATGTACTCTATTCAAAACCACACTATTTACTGAATGCATCACATTTGCACAGTGTCAGTGTAATGTACATTGACTGCACCAGCATATATATATATATATATATATATAGATATATATATATATATATATATATATATGTATATTCTTAAAAATAAAGGTTCCTAAAAGGTAAAATAGTTATAGGAAACAGTTTATTTGGGTATAACCTTATATATTATGTAGACAAAGTTCTTCAATCCATCCATTGAAAGGTGGTTCTTTTATGGCACTGCTTTAAACATTTCCTTTTTCACAGTGTATATAAATATATATTTCATGTTGCTTAATTATTTTGGTACTTTGTTATTAGTTTTTGTATGCAAGCAAAGACCCTGTGTTCACAAATCCCATGGACAACTCGCATTCATTCACTTCAGCTTGAAAGTAAGGTAGCATTCCCCCAAGATTCTAATGGAACAAGTGTCTTTGCCGCCATGGCACCTGGAGACTGTGTGTCCGATGTTTGTGACATGCTGTTGCCCATGGCTGCCTTCCAGCTGTGCTTCTTCAGGGATTGCTGTGTGTAGAACAGGAGCTGGAACAACCAGCTCTGCAGCATCAACCCGTGCTGCCTAAAACTTTAATGGTGACATGAGGAGCAAGGCAATCCAGATGTGAACAGGGAATACCTACGTGATATGGACAGTAATCCTAACTCCTGTGTGTGTTGTAAAGAACACAGGAGGAACATTGGGGGAGGTGGAAGAGGGGGTCTTTTGCTGGGAGGTAATGAGCAGTGGAGATAATTTCTGGGACTTGTCCCATTATTGTTTTGCCACATGACAAGTTTTGTACCGTCTGCTTCCCCTCCCCTGTTAATAACAGTGCCCCGACAGCTGAGTGCACACTCAATTATTTAGGATGAAGGGCTGGGGTTAGCTGCTGGTTGTATAAGAGTACTGAAATATGGGGCCATGCCTTTAGAAATAGCAGTCTGAAGCAAAGTCAGGCTTAATAAGGTAATCTTCTTTTACTTAGTGCCATATTTGTTGTTGCCTAAAATTTGTTTTCTATCACGAAAGCACACGAGTAAAATTTGTTTTGAACATATGATGTGCGCTGAACAATATAAAAATACTTACAAATTTGAATTCTCATACTTGTATGGCATCCCAGAGTATGTTGCATCTCATCACTGCAATCAAGTAAAACAAGCCTACAGATATAGCATAGTGCATCCATGAAAAACATATTCATATATGATGTGAACTTAAAATTGATGGAAGACTAAATTCTCATCCTTTTTGAATGATTTCTATTGGTCCATTCATCATTAAATTTTGTTTTGGCAGCTGGCATTTCCAAATTGTGAAAAAAAAATTAAGAAATAAATTTATAGGCTAAAAAAGTGAGATTATATATGGTGTTGTTCCAACTGTGGCAATACATATTACTGCAACAGAAAAGGTACTATGTGCAGAAACTGTCTGTTTTACATGCTGCAATATTATCAGTACAATTACAATTATATTTAGTTCACTCTTTTATTGTGAATTTTGTTCTAAATGGTTTGGCTGGCAAGAAGTACTCCTCAAATGACATATGACTTCTTTAACCAGTGCATAATGTGATCCAAATTTAGAGGAGAAAATGTATAAATGAAATAATCCACTTCCACCCATGCTTAAAAAACTACACTACTACCAGTCTACATTACCATCAGTCTTAAATTTGCTCCTTCACAAATATTTCTAGATTAATATTTAAGAAAAATATCTAAAGCACTGATTATCCATAGTGTAACAGATATTTTACCATCAGGGTTTAGAATGGTCTTTCCTTATTTACTGTTTCTCTTTCAGGTCCTCTGCCAAGAGAATAACTGCTTCTGCTGCCAAGCCCTTTATTGTATTGCCTCTCGCCATCATGAATTGTGATCTGAAAATTGCCCAGTAAAAGCCAAGACCTTTGATGTGCTGTGCTAATTTGATTAACATATTGCACTGTTATGTTTGCATACACTTTGCCACATCCATCGCATAAAAACAAACACAAAACGTATCTTCACATGGAAAAAAACATAGTAATTTGCACAAAGAATTGTTGTGTATAATTCTGAATCACAATAAGGCAACGCTTATTGAACCCTACCGAAAAGGTAACATATCAGGTGAGTCAGTATGTGTGTGTGTGTGTGTGTGCGTGTGTGATATAGATAGAGAATGAATCTGACCTGCAATATGATCAGCAGACTCAGATGCATGGGTACAATACATATTCTTATTTTTGTAAGCAGTATCAAAACAGCAAATATAAGTGCCATGAAAACGATACTTGTATTTCTCCCCTGTGAGATTTCACAAAGATAACAATCTAGATAACAATCTATATCTATTTGCAAAGTGCACATCCTTCTGCAATAGTTAGAAAGGATATCCATTATCTTACCTAATTTTTGCATCTGTGTAAATTATAAAAAATGTTGATCAAGTGTACAATGTTTATTTTTTCCCTTTAAAATGGCCTTAGTTTAAGAAAGTGTTGCGTTCACTCAAATCCTTCAAGGACTAGGTTAATAAGTATTGCAGTCTGTCCATCAGTGAAGATGATACATGCATTACCCAGGGCTAACCTGTCTGTGCTTTCAGAAACTTTCAGCACATTTCAGAAGACTGACATCTTCAAGTGGTTAGTGGTTACTTTAGATATTAGTATATGAACATGGTTGTTGGTGCATTTTTCCAGCTCAATTATCCACACACTTATCTCTGAGTATACAGTATACTATATATATATATGCTGAAAACAGCAGCTGTCCATGAAACTGTGTGTAAAATCCTGATGAATGGACCAATAGAAATACTCCAAAATCACTTAGAATAAAATTTCTTTATATTAACTTACATTAAAAATGAAGTTTTGCCTTTTCCTGTAAAGTTACTATTTTGGAGACATGTTTTTTGGACAGTGATGATACACTTTGTATATATATATATATTTTTAACCTCACTATTGTTCTATCTTTTGACAACATGCCTTGAAAATAAGTAATATTCTCTAATCAGCTACTGACTGTTCTCTATGCTACCAGGATTTCATAAATCAAACACACATTTACAAATTAAACACACACATTGCACATTATGTCTTACATGGAAGTCTTAAAACTCTTTTTTGATTACACTTTCTCAAATGCACTAAATAAAACTATTCACGCTATCACTGAGATCCTTGATAATTTCCCTGTTTTTTTTGTAATCATCAATGAATAAAAAGACAATAAATAAAACCCTACATTGTACATGATACAGGTATTTATCCTTGCCTGACTGCACTTTCCTCCATTAAATGCCATTTTGCAGAGAAACTGTTGTCAAGTGCAAGCGATGCCTAAAAGGCAGAGAGAAGGTCAGGGTCAGTGCCCAGCTTGGATGTTACCCAATCAATTTTTAAACACACTGCTCCGACTATTCTGTCAACAATGATTCAAAGCAAACCACAACAACTGTCGCGTTTGCTCTTTGCAACATCTCTGACCCCAGAAAAATAAAATACACTGGACCCCCAAATACATGGCTAAAAAATAAGTGAAGAAGGCTTTGATGGACAAAACATCAAACACTACCTTCTTCTACACTTCTACGCTATGAATGTTAGTAAATGTTTCGTTTCTCACTAAGTTTGTGACCTCCTCATATTTCTTACACCCAGGCATACTGATAAATGACAGCCTAATTTAAATTCGTATGTCAGATATTTACATTAGTTTTAAAACCACAGTAAAAAAAAAAAATCACTTTTCGTGCTGTAATCACTTGATTATGATTCATAATACATTTTTCTTCACCCAAACGATATACAGAACTCTATCAGCTATATACTCATAGCTAGGTTGCTTCTCTCATTCTATTATAATGAATGACAATTAAACCTACACCACCTCAAAGGCGTTAACACCGCCGGTTATGACATTAATGTCCTCGTCCCAGCCTGTCTTTGGCATGGGAACACAGGGATTCAATATCACTTCATCTGTCTTTATGCCAAAACAATTCACAAGTTGCCGGTGCCCCAGTTCCCATTACAAAGCCAGAGGCTAACATTAGCAGCTAAGCTTCTCGCCCTCTGTCTTTTTATTGGACGGAAAGATCCGTGTGCGTGTTTTCTATTCAAATCTCCCAGGATGCCGTGGTCTGGCTTGTATTGTAACAGGATGTGACACACAGTCTGTTTTAATCATCGTTTGAGCTGCTGAGGCCAGCCGCGGCCTGGCATGAGGGCAACTCTGCTATTGCTCACTTCCTGCCAATAGAAGTGTGTGGAACTGCCCCCAAATGAATGAATGAATAAATAAATAAATAAATAAATAAACTGATCAAAAACCAAAAACATATCATGCCACCAGGTATAAAACTCTTTATTTAGACTAAAATGTTGAAGTAAAAAATTGAGAACAGAAAGACAGACCAAGCCCCACCTGACCGAAAAATGGAGGGAGTGATACAATCAGAACAAGGACTGAAGGATGTGTGTGTGTGTGTGTGTGTGTGTGTGAGAGAGAGACAGAGAGGGAGAGAAAGGCAGGCAGTCTCTTGTGACCTAAATGAAAGCCACAAGAGAATACCCAGCCCAGCTACTCCGGGCTAAATGCACTCTCATATTAATATTTTAAAATGCCATAATGCGGCTGTAAACCCTCAGAGGACAGATACATCAATTTGCAAGAGGCTCTGCTTCAGGAAATAGAAACAGGGATAATTTGCCATTAGGAGAAATAGTTCATGGACGGCTTCTTGGGAAGACATAAAGCAAGTCCCCTTGCTCACTTGAGCAGCAAATCCACACTTTCGAGCGAGTGGAAACATTGCCCGAGAGCTTTAATGTCCCTAGGTTATTAGTACAAAGAGCTTTGTTGTGGTATTAAATCTGCAGTATGTTACAGTGATCAATCAACATGAAAGGGGCTTCCCACTTGGACCGAGACATTGTAAATAAATCATTTAGACCGTGAGGGTCGAGCTTTTTTTAGAATCATCATAGCTCAGCCTGCTAAAGGGTTTATGGCATTGGACAGCAGAAACATTTTGAGGATGTGCTGCTCATTTGCAATTACAAATATCACTGATGATACAGACAATTATATATATTATCATATATATATATATTATGCATTATATATGCAGACAATTATGTATATATGTGTGTGTGTGTGCGTGTATGTACATATATATACATACATATATACACATTTCTTTTCACAGCAATTAAAATATTTCATAGACATTTGCAATGTGTCACTATCAATTAAATTCAAGACAATAACTAAATGTATGAATAATGCAGTCACTCTACAAGTATAGAGAAATGACAAATTACAAACATTGCTGTTTATTATCATGATTTAACAAGTTTACTACGTGTCTACAAATATGAGCATATAGCTTATTATGATTATATATAGCTAAAAAAGTCATGTTTGGGCCACTTAAAAAGTTTTCTGGTCAGAAATACATATGAACTGGTAGTATTATCAGTATGGTTAGAAGAAAAAATCAACAGTGCATCTACTTTCTATTTTTTAAATGTTAGAAACATTATAATAAAAAATTACACATTCCACCCTCAAGTCCTCATAAAATCACTTATTTTTACATTATTGTTTGGTTTTAGCTCGCTCTAAAATTTAATTACAACTGTTATCATAATTAATCAGTTGTTCTTTGCTACTATGTTTTCAGTATTTATCTCCTTCTCCTGTGTTCATTCAAACTGATTTGCATGCCATTGAGCTTAAACATAATAGCCTAATGAGTCATTAATGAGTCGCACAGTAATTATCATCAATTTCATAATTATATGTAGTGGTGTAGCATAACGCTCGGTTTAATAAGTGGTGGGATAAATGTCCATTCATTGACACCACTGGAAAAATCCAAAACAAACAGAGTCTTAATGTCAAGGCTAAGAGCTTGATGCCTGGGTGGTTGTTGCCTCTACATAAAATACAAAAGTGAGTCGAACAACTATGATGACTCTCAGGGAAAATGAATTAATGAAACATCACATCATGATGGTACAAAAACAAACAAAAAAGAGAAAGCTCCCAGGCCTTTAACCTCTAACATTTTTTTATTTTGCATGAAAGTAATGACAAAAACCTATCCATCAGTAACATACAATGCAGATACTTGTCATTATATATGATTTTGTAGATGATAGTAATTTTACTTTAATAAAATGTAATTATCATTTCATTAATTCTTTTCTGTGCTTTTTATCACACAACACAAAGAACCATTAAAATAATCATGTCTCATTTGAGAGTTTTCAAGTTTTTCTTCTATCAACTATGTTACTTCATAATTATTGATAGTTCCTACACATAAAACCAAAACGACAGGTGTTTGCTTGGAAATTTGTGATTGTATACTATGACACTGCCAGACTGTAAAACAGAACATACAGAGGCCACTAAAGCATCTCTCAAAACACACCCTCTGTGTTCCCCAAAAACACAATAATGTAGGCAAAGGTAAACACCTACATGCACTCCACGTTTCCCCCCTTTTCTCTCACGTTCAGTCACCAGATGGTTCCATTGAGGGCACAGAAAAAAAAATCACTTGCATGACTTGACTGTCCGCTTGCTCTATTTGCCTACTACTCGGCGCTGGGGTCGCGGTGGAGTCTTTAATGGTTATAAAACACCTGCTCAGCAAATCAAACAAACAAAACGGCGAGGGTGAGCTGAAAGCAAAATACCTATGTGATCAGGTTAGCACGGGCAGCTAGCTATGAGTGCTTGTGATGAGCCAGGAAGCACCGGCAGATGTCTCACCTTTAGAGGTAAGAGTATTTGACCTCATCACCATAAAGAGGCACACAATCAGGCCTACGAGATAATGGCTAACTGGATATTTGTTTGAATCACAGGGCTGATACAAAAAAGGAAAATCTGTTCAACAAAGAGACATGCTAGATGCTCCCAGCTGGAGTTACATGGTCCGCCAACGTAAGGCAACAATACACAAACACAATAGGCTATTAATGCAGTAATACAAGGTATGTATTGAGCTGGACTGTAAATGTGCACCTAAAAACTAAGATTAAGTCTTTAATACATAAAAATACACATACGTATACTGTATATATTGGGAATATTTGAAAAAGATTATTCAATAATGATAACAATACTTCTCTGAGCATATCATGGACATCATCTGTACTTACAGAACACTGATAAATGTCAGAATGTTTCATTAAACACAATCAGTCCTGTTTAACTGGAATTAGTGCAGTATACTGTGAAATGTTAAATAGAAATCATTGTGCCCAGAGTTTCTGATACCCGTTTTTAAATGTGGCACCACTGGTGCATTGTGCATTTATGTGACAAAAAAAATCATGATACATATTGCGTATCCCAAAAAAGTCTTTATGTATTGCAATATGATATTTTTGCAATATTGCCCACCCCTAATTTAAACATATAAAACAAGGTCCAATCAATCAGATGCTGAAAGAAAAATTAAAATCTCTGGTTTGGTTTATCATTTAAAAGCCTGTTGCTAGTAAGGTCTTAATTATGTTAATCGACATGATTAGTCACAATATTATGTACATTTTATGTAGTCTGAGTATGCTCTTAGGGAACTGTTCAGTGAATAAGGTCAACAATGAATCAATATGGCATATAATTTAAAAACTGGGCAGGAAATTCTCTGTTTTGGTTTGTTACTGAAAAGCCTGTTGCTAGTAAGGTCTAATGCAAGTCACTTGATGATGGCACGTTGGAATGCACTACATACTTCACATCATTTTTTAATTTTCCTTACTCATTTGCTTACTTTTCAGCTAGTAATCCATTAGCATCACAACAAAAATTACCTGATTTAAATATTATACCCATACATTTAAAATCCCAGTCCTTTAAGAACTGCCATGCATGCCTTGTGATTAAAACTCTGCAAGAGGGCCATGAATACATTAACAAGCCAACCATTTGCATGCAAGAAGTGTTTTCCTCCTTGTTTCATTTTTTCTCCCTTTTTTTGTAACCGCCATTCCTCTCGTCTTCTACATCTCAATCACGTCCCAGTTCCCGCCCCTTTGTGTTCGCAGACAGAAAGTGATGGACATCCTTTCACTGCCTGCGTGACCTCTGGTAATCCTGTTTCATGGCACGGCTCCCCCGCTGAAGGGAACACAATGGCGCGAGCCGTACCTCCTCCCAGTCGATATTCTGACAGACTTGATCGAGCAAATTAGTATGCTTTGGTAAGGGCACGACCAAAGCCCTTTTCAACACCCCTGCGAATCAATACAAAGGCCAATGGATGGCGTGTGTAGTCCCTTTCGCTTGCCCCAACACCCTGCGTTCGCGAGACTTCCACCTCGTGCTCACCTCCCATGCAGCCGTAGTTTGGAATCGAGATTAAGGGGGGGTTAAAAAATGGAAACTGTTGTGGAGGTGAGGAAGACCAGTCGCGAATAACAAAAGATGGTCTGACCATGACTTGTTACTGGAGGGGTTTTTTTTTTGTCAGGCTGAAAATAAAGACCAGCTAAATGGAAATACATAGCAGCTACATATAAAATCAATGATTAGGCAATGGCAAGTGGCTAGGTAAAATTGTTCACTGCGCCGCTGGCTTGACATCATCCACATTCAATTCACCCAGTCTTGTCATCTGTTTTGAATAGTATTTGTAAGAATGGTCAAGGGGATGTCGTACAGCATTCTCTATCTGACATGGTTCTACGACAAAGTTCAAACAGTCAAAGAAAATGTAACGAATCTGAGTGGAATTTCAACAGACGTAAGATTAGGTTGAAGTTCCATAAGTAAACATTTTCCAGACACCCTCAAAATACTTTTTTGTGAAGGTAAAAGTGTAAAGTAATGCATCAACAACATAAAATGAATTTCAACACTAAAATCAGAAATCTGTCAGATAAACACAAAGCCAAAAAAGGCAATGGGAAAAAATACCATACCCAAACCAATATTTGTGACTGTCAGGACAAAACAAGATTTAGGAACAAGCACTCTCTCAAACTACATTTTATAAACATACTAGTCCAAAAATGCTACCCCCTCCCACCCCACAGTAATTGTCTTCTCCCCTTTTTTTCTAACCATACCCATTTGTGCCATGTTCTTGCCAATCTGTCCCCCTCCCATTTCTAAGTAACATTAATTACATCACGCAAATGTAACCGACACAACCTTTTCAACATTACTACCCAGCTATAATTGTATATTTTTAAGTGTACTGCATGCATAATTTTACTTTGCAAGGTAAATAGCACTCTATCAATTATGCCACAGCTGTGGCTGCAGAGAGAACATTTCAACATTAATTAACCCTCCTTTGAAGCACTGCCACCATACTGACAACAGCAAAATTCCAGTTGTGGATTGCTGAATTAGTCATTCCCTATTTCACCTGTCCCAAGAGCCATTACATTTTTGTATTAGAAAGCAGGTTATGGCAACAGGAAATAGGTGCCAGAGGGCAAAGTGATTCTCATTTTTCCTGGCATTTATGTCCTTTTTATTGCGTTGACTTGTCTCAATGTGGAAATTCAACCACAAATTGAAATAATTCTAAAAAATATATATATATTTCCTCATGATTAGTCACAATATTATGGGCATTTTATGTAGTCTGTGCATGTTCTTAGGAAACTGTTCAGTGAATAAATGGTCACCAATGGATCAATACAGCATATAATGAAAACTGAGCAAGCACATCAAGCAAATGACAAACAGCAAGAGAACTGACAAGCTGTCATTAAACTTTGATAGGATGTTCCAGGATGACGATTACATGTGGGCAGAGGTCACTCATGTTTTATGACACATTGGCCCACCCTATCCTTCGATCATTGTTGTAAACCAGAGAAAAAGCCCTCATATCCAATAATCAGGTAGACTGGGGACTATCTGCTGGTGTCTAGTCTGGCATATGTTCAACACCATGGTGCAGGTCACCAGGTTTCTGCTCTTTACTGTTAATAGGCCAGTTTTGGCCACACTGTTCCAGATACTATGGTGTTTAAGTTAGTCTGTCTGGTTCAATACACTGTTTAATACATACACCTGCTTAATACATATTCAAATGTATATAATTCAACTGTGTCCTAAAATGAATTTAAAACGTACAAACAAAATTCTATTACACCTTTTTGGGAATACTAATGCTCTTGTATCAAATTCATTCATATCCAGTCATTAAAACCCCTTAATGACAGTATTATAAATATATAAATATATATATATTATATATATATATATATATATACTATTTGGCTCTGGAATTTTTGTTCAGGCTATTTACACACGATAAATGTGCCTCAACAAAATATCAACTAATAAAAACATTACAGCACGGACAGGTATTATAATCATTGTGGATGGAAAAACGCTCCTCAATATAAGGAGGTATATATGAACTAGTTTTATTTTACAAACCGCTCTCAGATAAAAAGAAGGATCACATAGATATGTTAAATTCCATGACCATCACACCTGATTTAATTGATTAGCTGATTAGCCAAACCAGAGATTAGATTAGCTAAACCAGGGAAAGGTTTGGAAATGGTCAGATTAACAAACTGACAGACATAAAATCACTCCTTATAGTACTAATGTTATTTGTATTTAATTAAGCGATAGTGTTCTATGAGAAAATATATCCTTACTGAGCAGATAAAATTTGTTCATTAAATATAATTTTCTCAGGTGCCTAAAATCTTTGCACAATACTGCATAAATAACGCAAAGCCAGGTCCATGAGTTTCATTTTACGAGACTTGTAAATGAATTAGAAAACCCATGGATTTAGCCTGATCAATGTCCAGGACTCCCAATACTAAGGCTCTGAGAGGGACTTTTAAGGCAGAGATCCTCACGTTGAGTCTGAGCACCACTTTGTCACAACAGATAAATGCCACCTTTCTCTCAAGGATGACTGTGCAAAGGGGCTCCTCGGATGCTCCTATGAACTGCTCACTGGCTTAATAAAGAATCAATAGCACTCCAGGGCAATGATGGAGTCTGGCTGCCTGCAGGCTCCCCTGGCCTTGCTGGAGCGAGTTGGTGTAAAAGATGTCTTGGTATCATTTCTGTTGACCTGCTGTAGCAAAGCGCTGCTTGCTCCTGAAGCAAACAGATTAACCACTATGTGCCTGGTCTGTGGTCAATGTGAGGATCCAGGGGAAAATCAGTATTCTGAGCATTTACATTTTTTACTTTAAAATTTGGCAGATGCTTTTATCCAAAGCGAATGCTTTGTTATTTACTTGAAAACAGGACAGTGTCAAGCTTAGGGCTGGGTATTGAAATACAATACTTTTATGGTAGCAAATGAATTACTTCAATATTAATTCTGTGTCATTCAATATTAAATTTTAATACTTAAGTTGTCAGTCTTGTCAGCATCAGTGAGCCAAAAAGCAAGAATGTTCTAATATCCAGGCTGGAGACCGATGGTCTAAATCACATGCTGTAAGCATGTTATTAATGTTAGCACTTCTTAAATTCAGTGTGGTGGTGTTCCTTTGACTACACTGCAATCTGTCATGGTCAGTAAAGATACCCACTTCCAGCACTTCCAGTTTACCTACACTAACTTTCTGTTTGTACACAAATACACTTTTATCTGTTGAACAACTAAGTACAAATATAAATAACAGTATTTTTTAACACCCCTATAACAGCATTCAACATCCAAGACTTCAGTGTGTGACACTGAACTGCACTGGAACTTTTGGAATAGAATTTGTTACACCTAATTAGTGTGTGTTAAAATACCAAGAAGCTAAAAAATATAAAGGTAAGTTTAAAATGTGTACAAAAAGAGTGTAAATTTTTGTTTTTCAAAACTAATTTTTACAATACACGTAGAAAACAATTTATATATAGATTTAAATTAGTTTATTTTTAAATATAATATTTTAGAGCAAAATACAACTTCTAACATTATCATTCCTATCATTTAGGAATTGGCAAGAAAGTAAAGGTATCAGTTTGATATCTGAACATTTTGAACACCTGACCCTGTTCTACCTCAAGGGTAACTTTCAAAACATGTCAGCAATATACAGTACTACACAAAAGTTTTAGGCACTTGCGAAAATTAAAATTAAAAGGCCATTTTTCTGGACAGTAAACATTTATTTGCTCATAAAACACTAATAGAATAAATACATATAATACTAATACAATAAGTAGTGATTTTATGCGTGGCAATGTGTTTGTTTAACAATTTCCAAACTTCTCCTCCAGTAGGCTTAGAACTATTTGTAGTTATCATCCAACACCTGATTTGGCTAATTAGCACTTTATTATGTCAATTACATGTGCTGGTGATGGAAGTTAAAAAATCGATGTGATGGCCGGGTGCGTCCAGAAGACATCTGGAAATAAACTTTGTTTTTCCAACTAGCTTACAAAAAATAAATACAACTATTTTGTTTCAAAACAATAATTTCTTCTTACTTTTTACTCTATTAATGTTTATTTGCATCTAATGACACATGGTGTTTTTACTGGCAAAACACATTTATTGCCAAGATAAATGGTTTTAAACAATGTGCTTGGATGCCTAATGCTTATGCACAGTGCAGTAAATAAATACAGATATACACAAAACACACAGATTGCAGGATCCAGGTCCAGGAGATCTACCACCCTGCAATCTAACATGATCTGATCTAAGTAATGAAGGAATTTAGGGGCATCTAAATTTCATGAGTAATGTGGGTTGCATCTGAACTCTCCAGTGTGGTAGATCTCCAGGACCAGGATTGGGCTCTACTGATTTAAATGCTTATCGAGTCTGTGTTGGAAGACATGCAGCTGTTCGAACTGCCATTGGAAGTTCATTTCACTTTGTGAGAAAAGAGACTTGATGCTTGTCTTCCTTGTGTCTTGAGTGGTGGCAGTTCAAGCCTCGAAGGGAGTCACAAGTACATCTAAAATCCAAAACGATGAGTACATTTATGAGGAGGATGAGGGGAGTCTTACTTGTTTTGGTTCATAGCATGCTTTCAGCTAAATCTAAAGGACCAAATTCAAAGCTCGGTGAAAGATCCTGTTGGAGCTCTGGAGGGTTACAGTGTATCTCTTGTGAAACATCTTGTGTGAACCTTTCAGGTCTTGTTCCTTTTGTGCTCCTGCACTCAAATAAAAATACTCAATTGAGCCTCTTCCTCTTGGGGACAGACACTACCTGCTGACGAGGTTGTCGAATTTGTCATTTCCATTAAAGACAGTGTGAATGTCAAAGCTATTAGAGACATACAGCCCATACCAATGCAAGGGAAAGCATTCGACGCACCATTGGCCAGCGCTTCAGTGCACGTGCCTCTCTTGTGAATTTAATGGAGAAAAAGGTCCTGCATCATACCTTTGTCGTAGTGCTCTCCTCCCCATGAATAATGTTAGAGGCAGCGGTCCATTGACGAGAGGCACTGGAGTTTTATGTGCGTCTGTGCCAGGGGTCAAGCGTCTATTGTTTACAGAGAGAGCGACTGCATTCACCCTGTACCAGCCAGCTGAATAGCACTCCCTGCTAGAGGAGGGACCCTGCATTAAAAAAAAATCCTCGAGGGCAGCATGCTGCAGCGTGAAAAAAGCAGTATAGCCAATTTGGAGTCAACCAAAGATCCAATAAAAAGTCGGTAGGGATAACATAATAAAGTATGGTTGATAATGTTTTTTTTTTTTAATAGAAAGTCATGACTCACTATGCTTCCTGAGAGAGTGTGATCATGTTGTGCACAGTAAGAGCAAATTGCGCAAATCTGTCTCTAAGACTGCTTAGCGTTTCCTTAACATATTGCAGGAGCATTTACTCAGAAATCTGTTATTTTGGATCTGACAAAGCAAGCCATTGTGTATTATCATTGCCATAATTTGGAAGAGATCAACACTGATCTATAAGATGAGTTAGCCACCATCTGACACGATTCTCCTTAAACTATTACGAGATAGCTCATTGTGCTTTTAAGTGTATGCGCCAAGAGGCTGTGATTATAGTGTTTGATTTCCTTTCTGACGTCAATGTTCAGAATGCTCTGAACGAAGGACTGTTTTGTGTTGGATGTAGAACTGAAGTGCTCTGTAGATTAGAGTCAAACGATAATGTGTGATATAATCAATTCCACTCAGTGTCAAGCATGTGAATGGGTTCTGGCTGGCTGTTTCAACACTGGAAGGGAATGAGAAGGTATAGACAAGCATTCGTTCTACCACCTTGTGCAGGTGCAAGGTACAGTAAATAATTTGTCCATTTCTTCTGGTATTTTGTTCTCCATAATTCTTGACAAAATGGCACTAGGGGCTAATATGTTTTTCTGCTTTCTAATGCAAACCACACTAGTGGAGCCAGAAACAAGGCTTTCTATGAAGGTTTCAATATTCCTGCTTTTCTCTGTGTTACTCTTGGTCAGTCACAACAAATCAATACAATATGGCATGTCTTCATTGTGAGGACACAGCTTGGCTTACACCAGCACAACCTGCAGCCTCCCTGCTGGCCAAACAGAAATAAATACACAGACTATGGAGCTCTAATAATGTTTAGAATATTATATTTATAATATAACAAGTAAAACATCTGCCAGGGTTTTTATGAATGAGGCCGCATATATTCTGTTTCTGACTCCTCTCAGAAGACTCGCCCCACCCCTCCAAAAAAGGAAAAAGGAAAGAGTAAATTATCAGAGACTCTGGCAACACTCCAGAATGCGAGTATAGTTTGGCTTGTATTTTGGGGGAAAAAAAACCCCAAGTGGTGGGGCCAGTGACCCCCGGTCCACTTTGCGGTCCGGCAGAGAAAGCAGCGGCCCAGCAGGACTCGACGGCACCTGGTCGGACAGCCTAGCTTGCAGCCCCCCTGAGCCATCTGGGGGTAATTACCACTAGGTATTCTTTAAAAAGACCAGATGGGACCACGAGACCGAGAAGGGGTGAAAGATGTTGGGGGGGGGGCTGATGGGGTGGATTGGTGGGGGTTTGGTGGGGGGTGAGTAGAGAAAGGGGGGGGCAAAAGGAGTCCCTACCCCACCCCGTCATTTACAACATAATTCCATTCAATGATACACTTAATCCTCCCACCAGTTAGAGGCCTCTTTCAGAGCTGCCACGGCCGCTGCTCCTTTTATGTAAATCCACCCCCCTCCTCAACCAAAAAAGAAGAACAAGAAATATACAGACAAGAGGGGGTCCCTCCGGAGACCAGGACGAATTATTTGTCCAGTGGTTTCCGCTGCTGCAAAGCACTGCAACATATTTACCTCTTGGTGTCTTTCTCCAGTCCCCCTCTTAAAGAAAGAAGCAGTATTTGTTTAGTGAGAGTGAGAGAGAGAGAGAGAGAGAGAGAGAGAGAGAGGGAGTCCGGAAGTGAGAGAAGAGAGAAAGCTAAGTTCGTTGTAGGCAAGGTCAGTGTCAGAGGGCGAGACTGCACCAGCTGAGGTCGGCCCAGCCACCTGTTAGAGAGATGTACTCTTCTCTTTTCCTCTCTTTCCCAGTGTGCTGCTTAGCCACTAGCCCCCTTCTCCACTGACACCAAAATTAAATTAACTAGTAAAATGTTAATCTCATGGGAATACACAATAAGATTCCCTCAATTCTAATAGGGTTATTTCGGTAAGGGGGATGGCAGGGTTGGGATATGGAAGAAAAAAATGCTTGTTTAGAGGACACGTTGTGCCATCTTGGCCTGGAGTTGCCTTTTGTTTATCACATTAAAATGTTTTACTAGTACATCAGTTCGGCTTCATATTTTATACATTTATCTTTATTTGGAAAAAAAAAGATTTTTACTTGTTTTTGAAAATACATTCACACATCATGCTTTTTCAAGCTTAATGATGCTACATATGCTTTTAATCATGCTCATTTTTGTCCACAGTCCACATTCCATCTATTGTCTGAAGAAATTTTTCTCTGTAGGCTATTTGCTGTCACTTACTGTGGCTGATTTTAAAAAGCCAAATAAACACATTCGCTGCATGCTGGCTATTAAGGCCTTGCAATCTGAAAACAAACAAATAAACGTCTGAATAATTTGCGTCGTGATTTATTACTATGCATACATTTTGAGCTAGTAAATTGGTATTATTAAGAGACAGAAAGGCTGGGGGTGGGGCTTGGGAGAAAGCAAGGGAGTCAGAGGGATAGAGAAAGAAGAGAAAGAAGAGAGAGAAAGCAAATGACAGAGAGAGAGAGAGAGAGAGAGAGAGAGAGAGAGAGAGAGAGAGAGAGAGAGAGAGAGACTTGTGGACCCCCACAGTTGGCTAGCTTGTGCTCTCCATGGATCCTAATTCAATTAGATCCTAACCTTTCCTGTATAATTCACCGCCCTCTCTCTGTCTGTGCCATTTGTCTTTCGATGATGAATATTTCATTGTTTTCCAAGCTTCCTCCTAAAAAGCAAGCCATAAATGAATATCCACTAACAGCTCTTCTACCCTCTTTCTCTCCCTCTCTCTTTCCATCCCCTCTGTCTCATTCTGTCTCTCTCATCCACTAGCATAATGTCCTGTGTAGTGCGGAGTGCCTTAAAAAAGACTTTTATATGAAAATCAGGGGAGCATGATGAAAGGCGCAAAACGCAACAATGTGGCCCCTAAATTGTCTTTTGTTAACGGGAAATTGTTGCATTACGCAAATTTATGGAAATGCCTTCGGTTCCTGGTCTTTGGTGAACTTGTAAAGGCAGAAATGTGAGTCACGAAAACAAGTAGCTCCATGGCCTCAGCTTGAGTCCGAAACATACAAATGTGTCCAACATAAGTCAGAAATTTGTATTTACTACTTAACCGAGCCACTGACTTGTAATTGACTTGTAATTATCATAACATCATGGAACACATTATAAATTGATAAATTATTTACAGACTTTAACTGGTTGTGATGTCTGATAATGACGGAAAAGTACACAGAGAAACAAAACTTTTCTTAATGAACAGCCACAAAAATAATCCCTGTAGGCTTTTCTGCCTTTTTTAGCCATCATCTTCCCTGAAGAACGCCCTGCAGTAAACTCAGTGGGGTCCTATATCCGCGGTTACGGTGATAAATCAGAACACTCAGAGTTCGGCCAAAGACAAAGCACCCAAGGTTAAGAGGCAATGGGGCCAGATGGCAACAGTTTGTGCTCGGGGAGTGGTGGGGTCGCTAACAAGCCTACAAGCATGTCAGTACATACATGGGAGAAGACAATGAGGGTGGGCTGGCCTAGGCCTTCAGGGCACTCTGGGACATGGCACATCATCACTCAGCCTTCTGGACTATTTTGTCCAGATTAGGAGGTAGAAAAGGACAGTACTTGGAGAGAACGGTATTTATACATCTATACATACATTAGGGATACAAATTTTGTCAAATTCCTATGATCAGTAAGAATTTCCAGTGCTTTGACTTGACAGTTAGCAATGGCTAACAGGCAAGGCTAAAATCAAGGCCAATATATATAATATTTTTATATGACCAAAAACTAAAAAGTTGACGAGAGGATTGGAACATATAATGATGGGCTACAGAAAGTTCTATGTTCTGAAATTTTACCAGTTATTACTAGCTCAAGTTAAAATGAACATAAAAGCCATGACTAGGGCTACCTATGGCTTAGTGTATCTCAGCAGCTCTTGAAAGCCATCACTGTCCATTACATGGTTTTCTACAATTTTGCACACCATGTGCACTTTCCTCATGGATGAAATAGTCGTCTGTCTTATCATATGTGGATGTTTGCTTTTGATGTGGTTAATTGTGGTTCTGCTATCGTCTTCTTAATCAGGTAATCATTTACATCCCCAACTGGTTTGCAGAGATACTTCTACTCTAAAGTATCATATTGAAATAGTCTTCACCCTCTTTTTTCAAGAACAGTCCTTAACATTGAGCAATGTTTAATTCTTTACAAACACCTGATTCAGTTTACCTAGCTTTCAGGACCATCTGAAGGGGGAATCACTGATTAGTGATTGGTTGCACCTCTAGATATGGTTGCACTGGTTTAATGAGTTTTCAGTGTAATTGCTCCACAACAATTTATGCTACTGTTGCTCTACACAGAACTTTGCCGTGCTGCTAGAGGGCCACCCTGAATAAGTTTACTATACATTTAAAATATTGTCACGAACTGTCATATTTTGCCAGAAATAACAGCGAGAGTGAAAAACAATGGCTAACAGTGTTGCATGGTCTATTACAAACGTGTCAAACTGGATTCACACAGCTCTTCAGAATTGAGCATTTTCCAATGCTTTGAATTCAATTCATTAAGGCCGTGCTAATTAGCTGATGAGTTGAATCAGGTGTGTTTAATGAGACAGACTGCTCAGGTCTGTAGAGCTGTAGGCCACTCTGACACACAAGGTCACATACAAGAGAGTTTAATACAGTTTTAACATGTTTACACTTAGGAGGCTTCTGACAGCTCACAAAAACACAAAATACATGAATATGCTGTTTTTAATAATGGTCTCCTGGTGCATTAAACCAAAAAGTGTCCTACTTTTGCTAAATTCACCCTACTTGCATGTGAGTGTGTGTGGCAGAAAGAGGCAAGCGAAACATCTCTAATTATCCCCCAACTGTTCCCCCACACTCATAGTTTCATATGACAACAGTAGCAGCTTTCAGGACCCTGCAGAAATATGGGGCCTGCATGAACAGACTCTGAGGTAAATAAAAGATGAACAATAGCAAGGGATACACAGAACGAAGGTGTAGAAAGAGCTAGTGCTGGGGATAATGCACTTGGCGAGGTGAAATATTTATAGGCTTAATTACTTCCTGCCAACATGATACCAGCTTCTGCGAATATTTCATGATCAGTGTGCTTTTATGACCAATGCTGTAACACAGTCATATCTGAGTGCATAAAGCGAATACCCACAAAGTTGAGAACTGCTGCTCGTATCAACCTCTGCCTTTTATGCAGAATAGTGAAATGCAGTTTTTGGAGCATGGTAGATGTTCTATTCTATTTTGGAGCACCAAATCGAGGCTTGTGGCTTTTGTCATGTCTTCATGAGCTGTGGTGGGTGGGCTGCAGCTTGCTTGAAGACACACAGCTGATAAGACTTAACTCAATTTGGGCATGAAATTTCTGTCAATTTCAGTCAAGTTAGAGGGGATGGAAAGCAAGTGTCCAAAGAGGAGCACAGAAATAGCACAGAAATGGCATTAAAGGGGACAACATACAGTATGTTTCTTTGTGAACAAGACGCAAACTACAGCTAAATCAGCCTTAAAGAAATAACAAACACAAAAATAAAAAATAAGCCATTCAAAGCTGTGCTTTATACTGATTTTAAACACTGATTTTCATTTGCTATAATATAGACAAATATTGCACCAAACAGTGCAGTTTGTAAACAACAGGATATGACTGCCTAGAAACATAATGGATAAAGATGATCTATTTTAAAATATAATAAAACTATTTTGGTCTCATTATTTAACCTAATAACTGTTGTGAACTAGCAAGCTATCTTTATTTAAGAAAAGAAAAAAGAAAGAGGAAAGAAACTGAAACCAGCACACAATGCTTTGGAATTATGGAAAGCAGAAACAGACCATGTAAACACCCTTTAAAAGATTTATGGATAAAGAACACTTGAGTACAATTGATGTTATAACAACCGCTAATCAGTCTGGGTCTCTAAATACCACCATGAGGAGTGCATGGCTACGTTTCTCTATTCCCTCGAGTGTAAATGCTGGATATGTTGCCACCTCTCTCTCCTCCCAGGGCAAACGCAATGAATAGAGCCTCGCAATGACAAACAAGCAGGCAGACAAAAGAGGCAGTGAATTATCGCTGTGCACCGCCCTGCTAATTAAAATTTTCGCTTGTAACTTATGTCAGAGTCAGAAGAAGCTGGCGATCAAACCCCCCCCCACCCCTGTACCCCCAAAATACACACACACACATGCACACACACACACACACACACACACACACACACACACACACACACACACACTTCCACCTCCCCTCCTCCCACCCCCCTCCTTGGCTTTTCATTTGAGGCGCGTGTGCATGTGGCGGGCAAATTGCAGAGACAGACCGAGGGGGCAGTGCTTACGAGGCCAAACTGAATAGCAAGCACACACACTAGCACACGCTCTCTTGCTTACCAGCCTCCCACAAACACACCCGCACACACACACTATCTTGGCTCAGGAAGGAGATATTGGGCGCATTCCGCTCTCTCTGAGAAATCCTGATTGATCAACACCCGAGGTGGGTTTGTCAAAACAACGGGGGTCGAGCCTAGTGGGATGTCAATATACTGCATTTAGTCACCCGCTAAGACTTGCTAGTTGCAAGGGCTGTAAGAAAAGGGAAGAGGGTGATATGCTAAATGGGCGCCAAGTTGGGACACAGATGGGTGTAGACTGAGGGCTACACTCACAAGAGTGAGAGAGAGCATGAAAGAGAGAGACTGGCTGACCTCTGCTCCACAGGCTGAATCAGCAGGCTCAGCTGGGGAAGCTTTTAGCCACTCGCAGGACAGATGCACTGCCCTGAGCCATAATCTGTATCCCGCTTCAAATGACAAATGGCACGCAGCAGTGCGGGAATATTGCATTATATATTAAGTACCTCCCAGTCAGTAAGTTATAGGACTGCACCCTGGCTACACTAACGCCATTCTGAAAGGCCGCCTGCGGCCTACACCGTTCCGCTATTCTGCCGGACTGGACTTTGTTTTACAACATTCAATTAGATAAGGGGCACAACCCACGACTAAATTTAAGGTACTTAGCTGCTCACTATGGTTTCTGTTTTGGTCACTCTCTTCCATGAACACAGATGGAATGAATTCGGGCTGCAATCACAAGAATGATTTACAGTACTTGTAGTGGGTGGCACAATCAAAAACTAAAATTTCTCAAAATAAAACCATTTTAGATGCTCAAGTAAAACTATTTTTCAAGGTTAACGGTAGTTTATTTTTCTGGGAAGTCTCCCTTTTATTAAAAAAACACATTTAACAACTGAAGTAAATTTGAAATGTAGACATAACTGAACAATGCACAGAAAAATCTATGGTGCATATGTGCACGCAGCAGCTTCCCGAGGTCAGCAAAAACAGTGTTTAATACTGTTTCATGTTTGAATTTCTCAAGACATTTGTGTCTGACAGTCATAGATGTACATGTCAGACAATTGCTGGAATTTGGTAAATATTACAAGTCATTCACACAATCAGTAGCAGCTGTTAAGCCGCAAATTCTTGGCTTGATGCAAGGAACAATGAGACCATGGCACTCTTTCATGCAGCTGACCGAGGGAGGCAGGACCACAAGTGGTGCGAGAGGAAACAGAAGCTTGGCAAGTGGGCTAAAGACTAATTCCAAGATACCAGCCGTTATTTACATCCCTGACTACATTCAGGTAAATGGACCATTACCCGTTCCACTAAACTTAGTGTGTTTTGTGCTGTTAGTGGGTGTTACCACTGCTCGATTTTGGCATACTAGCATGAAGGTTATGACAAAACTGAATCCTGGACACTGGAAGAACCTGGGCTATTGCCCACTACTGTACTGTTTGATATATTGTTTTTTAATTATCGTAGCCTTTCAATAATGATTTCGCAGAGGACTGCATATGAGCCTCTAACAAATCACTGATTGTTTTTTTTTTTTATGTGCTGTGAGCATCCTGCATAATTTGGATAAATTAAGGCATTAATATTATGCAACAAATATAAATAATTTTGGTGAAAAATAACACTGGCCAATCCCTAACAACACAATATCAACAGTTCACTAATGTGTTCTCAAAAAAATACATTTAACACACTGCAATATATGGCAATATATATCTGCAATAGTGTGTTTTTCCCATATGTTGTATCCCTAACCACAACCAGGGATAGATATTGCCTTTTGCTTGTCCCTGGGCACAACACTGCAGATTTTAGTCACTAAAAATGCAAAGCTATAGTAGATGACATGTTGCTTGAAACGTACAGAGAAAAAGGCAGACAGTTTTTAATATATATATAATATAGAAGTGCTTTGTACTGTTACATGAGTGCAGCATGTCTGGTGTGCGGTAACCTTTACTTTATTGACTACTGCCTTAATTCTCTCTCTTAACTCACTCTTTTCATTGCTAGCCTAGCTTGGGAGAAGTTTATCTAGATACATTTGACTCCTTTTTGTTTTTCTAAATATAGTAATATTTATCTAAAAAACTTAAAATATTGCAATGTACCCTTGCCCCAAAATAGCTGTACAGAAACTGTTACGGTGAAATATACTTTAGCCTTTGCTACTGGTGAGTGTGAGACAGTGAAAAACCTAAAAAAACTACACATATATAAAAAATACAGCCAGAAAAAAAGTCGGGCCCAATGTGAATAAGCCATCAGCAGTGTGACATGGTTCTCTCTGTCTGTCTGTCTCTCTCTCTCTCACACACACAAACTCACTCATCTCACACACACACACACACACACACACACAAACACACACACACACACAAACATACACACACACTTTGCTTCAGCAGCAGTCTAATGGCAGTGAATAAGAGGGATCATCCTCCCCCTGCAGTCATCTGCTTAGAGCTGGCTGGGTGGGGAGGGATGGAAGGATGAAAAACAGGAGTGTTAGGGATGGTAAGATTCTGGGGCTAGACCTATCTCTCCAGCTGGGAAGGGGAGGAGATTGCGGGAGGGGAGAAAAACCCTCAACCATTTTTTGACTTTTGATTGCCGTATCTGATTAGCAGCCAGCCATATGGGTAAATGTAGAGAGGGGCAAGGGGCTAACTATGGGTAACTGACTGCCTCCCTTTAAGGGTGGGGGAGGTTTGTGGGGAGAGGCATTTAGGGCATGCAGGGGTGTAAATCACAATTTTGTAACACCATAAAGCTTCTGTACATTTTGGTTATCAATGCCTTCAAATTACAAGTGAGATGTATGTTCTCACTATTATGTCACAATATACTTTCCTGAGCACATTGCAGGTATGATCAGAATTTCTGGTAACAATGGTCAAGCGCATGCTTCAAAAAGTAGCTGCAGAGATCCTGTACACAACAACAACACCATCAAATTAGAACTGCAGTAACAAGGGTGTTATGCCATTAAGCCAAAACAAAATATCATTTAATTGTACCTGTTTATACCATGCCTTATTATGTTGAAGAAAAATATACATATTGTACTTACAGTATGAAAATGCAGGAAAAATATATTTTTTTAAATTGGCTTTGCTGGTGAAACTGTGTTTGTTGCAAAGTCAGAAGAACTACATACTGTATTATGTATTTTAAAGATGTCAAGCTGCACTGACACAGTTCATGGAGTACAGTATAAGCACTGTATTCAAATTAAACATTCTGCTATCTACAGTGGTGTAAGCTGATTAACATCTGTTGACCTATATACAAGAATCATAAGCACAATGTACCTGACATCTCATTACAATCAAGGCTGAGGTATCGCCATCAAGGTCTATGACTTTTATTGCTAAAAAAGCAACCACATAAAGGAGCAAATATAAAATATATTGTGACCCCATTTCATCTGATCCATGTTGGTCAGGGATAAAATGTTATCATTTTGCTATCCGTTCAATTTACATTATGTAATTATTCATGTAATTACATAATTACACACTCATGTAATTAATTACATTTTCATTCAACCTACAGTCTGCAATGACATGCATGTCTGTATGGATATTTTGCCATTTTTTCCAAAGTCAAAAATGACAGCAACATGACAAAACGGAAAGGATTGATTTAGCTTTTGCAAAACAAGACTGCACCTACAAAAACAACTTTTCATTTTGAATTTGATGCCAGCAACATGTTTTTAAAAAGTTGGGTTATGCTAAAAAACACCTGGTGCAACATCTCACAACTAATTAGGTTAATTTGCAACAGGTCACTCACATGACTAGGTATAAAAAGAGCATCCCAGAGAGGCTGTCTCTCTCAGAAGTAAAGATGGGGAGAGGTTCACCTCTATGTGAAAGACTTTCTCATCATAACTTGGGTATTTCATCATCTACAGTAGATAATACCATTAAAAGATTTAGAGAATCCAGAGAAATATCTGTATGCAAAAGACAAGGCCGAAAACCAATACTGAATGGCAGTGATCGTTGGGCCCAAAATGACCATATATTTTTCAACATTTTAACATTTAACATGTTGTCTTTGTACTAAATGAATTAAATAATTAATTGATTTGCACATCATCCCAACTTTTTGGAAACAGGGTTGTAATTCAAAGTTAAGAGTCTGCAATTTCATCTGAATTTCTCAGTGCTATCAGTAAGAAATAAATATGAATAAGAATGTGTGTTTCAAAGTGTTTATGCCATGGGGAAACTATTATGAAATTAATTCAAGTAATAACAATTGTCTGAATACAAGGCAACCCCTGGACTGGATTTAGAACATCTGTGAGGATGGTTAACTACATGACAAGACATGGGGAAGCCTCCCCCAGGTGCATCTAGGGTTCACACATGACCCTTGACCCCTGCTAACAGCCACTGCTTCTGGTTTTCAGCCATCTGCAATATAGCAAAACAACAGGTTTCTGTGGTTGTTACAAGCTCTGAGTAAGGGGACAGAGGGGAAAGAAAGGGCAGGATGGATGTTAAGACCTTTTCAACCTGCAGCAGCAAGGGTCCCTAAAGTGCAGTAAGTGCTACTCAGGGCAGATAGAACAACAGTATACACAAGGGTCTTCACCTTGTGCAAGTGTCTAAAAAGTCTCTATAGGTTTTAACAAAGAAAGGTCAGCCACCCCCAATCATTGGTAAGGTTAAAACCTGCTTAGACTTCAAATATTTTGCTGTAAAAATGTGAATACTACCTGACTATGTGTGGAGTTGTAATACTGTAGTATGTCATTCAATATGTAGTAGTGAAAAAATATAATCTAATAAAATCTAATATAATAAGAATGCTATGTACTTATTAGCAGTCAGAAATTCCTCCTGATAATTTCATATATCCTGGAAAATATGTGATACATATGTAAGACTATGGCACATATGTAAAAAAATGCTTTTACCTAATATACTGTCCATTTTATAATTTTATTTGTATTTGACTTTTTTTAACATGGAACAAAGAAAAATCTAACTTCCTGTCTACAAGGTGTTGATGCACTGTTGACAGTCGTCCCTTTCAAAACCACATCAGAAATGTTTGCTTGCCTTAAGTGCAATAACTTTAGATGCAGCTACATTTATTTTCCCAGGCAGGTTGTTAGCTGAATGTACATAATGCTAACATTTGTTTAGCTTAAAAGCAAATCCCTCTGCCTGAGCACATAGGGCCTCACAGCTTGACAGGCAAACCTAATGACTGGGATGATTAATTGAAGCCCTAAGGACAGTTTTTCATGAGGGGGCCATGTCTGCAACCTGCAGATTCTCTCGTGTCAAAGTCTTAGCTGGGAGCTACTGGAGGTTGGGGGCTGTGATTTTTATTGTAGAGGCCAGGTTTATGTCTAAAAACTAGATTTGTTCATGCCAAACGAAATCTGCAGTATTTTTTTTATATTTTCTGTATATTGGCTTTCATAAAAATAGCAACAAAGAATTGTGTTTATAATCAATAAATGTTAAGAAAGCATATAATCAAGCAAACTACTTAAAAAATGGATGCACTGCAAATCTAGGTCCTCTATGTGTACACCGTACAAGGCCCAAAACGAACCAAAATGGAAATGTAACATTGCTTTCTTCATGTGATTATACAAACAAGAGATCATTTATATTCCCAGACAGTTTAAAAACCAGAGAGTAATCCAAAAGACAAATGATATCTACCTTCCCAAAATGTCTTGTTATAAACATCACTGTATAAATCAAGTGAAAGACAATGCACTGTAGGGTCAGACGTGTTTACATACACGAACACTTGTAAGTGTAAGCCCCTGCGTCAAATGGACGCTGCTTAACTTGCGGGCTGCCTTTCTCCACTCTGTATGAAGAAGATATAATTGGTGAGCGATGCTCTAAAAAGGTTCCTAGTGAGGACTGCATTTATCCAAGCCATCACCTAGTTCCAGAGATTACCGAAATGTTTATACGTTCATTAATCCTGAGTTTCCGCTAATGCATCACTGACAATAAAATAACATCCCCACGTCCCACTGCCAAGCCTTCCAAGCTTTGTGCCAAAATGAATCCATGGGGCCATGAATACACACACAAATGTATTCCCACTGTGAGCATGCCATGTTAACAAAGAATCAAGAGTTTATCCACATTACTATTACTTTCATCTGTTTTATTTTTTATTTTGCCTGAATGAGCATCCTCTTTGATATTTTCGTTTCACGGAGACGACAACCCTAACAATGTCATGACTCTGGCTTTCACTCTCTCTCTCTTTTTTTTCCGGTAGTGTGGATGTACAAAAGGAAAAGATAGATAGACAGAGAGAGAACAAAAAAGAAATGCGTAGCTGGTTGGCCACTGATAAATGGAGACCATCTGATGCTTGAGAGAAATAAAAGAAGCCGGTGAAGTACCCGCACCTGTCAAGCCTTATTGAGTGAGCATAATTTAGTGCAAAGGTACATTGTAGGATGACTTTATATATTACTGGGAGCCAGCGATTGGAATCATTCATCAGCCCCATGTTACAGCAGGTATAGACAAAAGGCCCTGCAGACTCTCCTCGAGATGTATGACGCTTTCCAATGCCCTTGCTGGTTGGCAGAGATGGCCATATTCAAGACAGATGTCCGTATTTTAGACGCCTAAGTGCTCCCAGAGAGAATAGAAAACAAGAGTCCAACTGATGGAGGTGGAAAAACAGAATCGAGGACTTATCTTAGAAATTAAATCAAATAGGAGTGGAGTACCAAAGCACAAATATGGTAATGAGAAGAATTTTGGGTTATCTTGGAATGGAGGTGAAAATGAAGGACTAGCTGCAAAACCTTTTGACCCTTTTTGTATTTTCATTGAGCCCCACAGCAACAAAAAAAGAAACGTGAATCTTACACAAAGAAAGGTTTTATAAAAAGAACCCAATAAAAACTCTGGCGTATAGTGGACCACCTGTGTCTAAAACAAATGCTAGGCACTCAGCGCACAATGCCTTATTATGTGCATAAAAATGTTCAAACAAATGAGTATGTTGTGTGTCACCATTATTTTCCGCACTACCATTAGGCCTACTGATGCACCAGAAATACTGTTTGGCCTCTTCTACTATTACAGATGAAGTACAAACAAAATTCATTTGTCTGTTATTAGGCGATAGGATTTTAAGTGTACAGCGCACAGCAAAAAGCCAATCTCTCCAATTTGAATCTGCTTGAGAAATGCGTGCCTTTTTCTCTCTACGTCTAACTAATAGCAGTATTACATCCTTTCAGAGACAGAGAGAAGTGATACAGTGAAAACTGTAATTAAAATGTCTAATTGGCATATTTCATAGAATGAAGTAAATTACTAGAGCCTCACCAAATAATTGAAAAACAAAGCAATTACCTTCCATGGGCCCCATTCACTATGATAATTGCCGTAGGGGATGATTCTGGCATATGAAAAAAGGATCATTCTTTCTGCCTCTATAGTGTCTGCGGTGTGCCTCTCTACCTTTGGGCTCATAAGAGCAATTTGCAGCGCTTGAATGTTCATAATCATTGTGATAGCATTTAACTGAAAGGGCACTAACTATACAAGAACCAATAACGTCTTAAAGCCATAAAACAGACAAATTATACAGAAATGTTTCTAAATGTACAAAATATGTACACAACAGACTGCAATGCCACAAAGTACTTGATTTCTAATGAAGCATTTGCTCTCTAACACACAGACTGTTCTATGCTGCCAAAATCATTTTGTATGAACAAAGAATGTGAGATAATCTTGTCTGAGCTAATCAGAATTGGAATACACCTTCTGGACCAATTTGACCACCAATGGAGCTTCATGCATGTCCAGTGCTGTGCAGAAAGCCTCTCTTCCATGCCACTCACCCTGCTGGTGATACTGGTGCTTGCACAGACTCAAACTATTTAATCACAGACACTCTTTCATCTGCCTCAAAATACACTGATCTCACATTCATACTAAGAAATCATCATGATAGGCTTTTAGCAGAAGTCCCTGATGTTCATGGATTTAACTCTCGTTTTCACTGTGATATGCTCCTAACAGCAGTCAGTTGTTTTCATGGGTAACAGTGACTGATTTTCATAGCCTAATAGGCCTCTAACAGTAGTCATCCGTTATCACTGGTTAATCTAAATGCTTCTGTCTTATGAGTCTGGTTTCTTTTTTCGTTTTCTCTAAAGTCAATATTGTATATTAATTATAAGTAGCAAACAAATTTAACCTCTATTCATATTACTTGTTGTGTTTTGCTGTCCAGTGCCAGCCCAGAGGAGAATGGGTTCCTCTTTGAGTCTTGGTTCCTCTCAAGGTTTCCTTGCTACTCTCATCCTTGGCTTGCTCATTAGGGCTTGAACCCAGGTTTTCTGTAAAACTGCTCTGCGACTATGCCCGTTGTAAAAAGTATTGTATAAATTAACTTTGACATGACTTAAAGATTGCTCCTGATGCATGATGCGTAGGCCAATTTACCAAAATGTTGTAATTGTGTGTTACTAATTGCGCTAAACAGCTGCCTCTTACTTTTGATGAAGTGACTTATGTTATTAAAAAAGGCAACTGTATTTTCATTTTTAAAAATTAAATGCCAATTCTGCCCATTAAAGAGCAAATAATGTAATATGCATGTTATATATATATTATGTTATATGTATGTTATATGTGTATTAACCTTTTATGTTATATTATGTATTGTGAAGATACTTCTGAGTATTGGAATTTAAAATTTTTTGACAAGTTACCCACTCTTGGATGAGACTCAAAAAGTGAAGGACATTGACAATGTGTTAGCAAATCTTTTAGGGTTGCATGTTTAATTTTTTTCATCATCAGGATATGAGTGTCCATGAGAAACACAAATGCCATTACAAGCAGATCAAATTACATTACATGGACATGGCACAAGAGTGACGTTATTATGTTTGGAGGAACGAAGCGTTATAAGACTTGACTAACACAACAGGCGCAATGTGCTTGCCTGAACTACGCAGGAGCATTTCGATCCATTTTAATATAAACTGTTTTTACTTATGTTTTTGACCATGTGTGTACTGAATTTTTGGAGCATCAATAACTGCTACTACTATCACTACTACTACTACTAATAATAATAATAGCAATACATTTTCTTTAAGTAATTTCAAGATGTTTCTAACCCTGAACCTTAATGGTTGTTATATTAAAGAATATAGTAGTAACAATATTCAGCAGTAGTACTTGTTGTAGGGTATTTAATTTGCCAAAGAAAGTTTGATTAATTTAGTGCTAAAGAATGGAATTGCAAACATCACACCAAATTTACCGTACACTGCTATGGTGGATCTTAGCTTGACTGTACGAAAGCTGAGACATGACTTTGTCTTAGATTTCCATGACTAATCAAAAATTCTGACTCCCCCAGCCTGAACAAGGGCCTAAACCTTGTTCTGCTGCATACACCTGAACAACTACACTGCCATTATCACTTACTAATAGCCTATAAAATAATTTAGGACAGATCATTAGTCTGAATACAAAGAATTGTGTAAAATGTGTTGAGCAATGGTGGTTAATGGCCGGAGAAACACAGTGAACCTGTATTCCCTATAAAATGCTTTAAAAGAAATTTCTTGTTTCTTGGTTCTTCATTATTTTTATTTTGAACAACAGTGAATAGTGATTTTAGTAATTTTGTAATTGTTGCTATTCGCTTGATGGAAAGGTTGCAGTGATATTTTTTTTCATCAAGGAACAGCAGGAAAAGTGCATATTCAATATGTAGAATTAGGTCTTTACTGTTATCTATTCTTGAACAAACTTGGAAAAAATTGCCTTTGGTTTAATTACACAGCAATAAAAATAAGCAGTGGCTGTACATCAAGTCAGTGTCACAATGAGATTGTATATTTTATGCCCTTGTCTTGCTGCATTAAGTCTTGCTAGCTGGTAGCTCCTCATTTGAGAGCAAAAAAAAAGGGAGTAGTGAAGTACATCTCTTTATTTTTGGAGTCTATTTTTTACCACTTGCTACGAGTGTTATGCCATACAACCAAATAAAATAATCCTGGAATGTTTACGACTCATGACTGGGGTCCTCTTGACAGGCTGTGCGAAGCACTTCTGGAACAAGCTTCAGAGTGTTAATTTGAAATTTTAAATAATAGATCTTTATTTGACCACAAAATGAGTCAAAATTCCCATCACTACTCTGAGCACAATAAAACTGAAACTTGAAAATGGTGGTCAGGGAGCTGGAATTGTACTGGCTGAATTATAGGGATATATAACATGTTGTGAGAAGAATCTATTAATTAAATCAGACTTTTCGTAGTTTACTGTAAATGTGGCTGCCCTGTTGATTCTCTCCTTATTTGAAAAAAACAGTGAGGACCACTGCTTCTCTACACTAAGAGCACCGTCTAAGTGCATCCCATAATACAGTGGCTGGAGAAACCACTTTTTCGATACCGATAATGAAGCATCAGTCGACACCAAGCTGATATTTTTTTGTTTAGAAACAACTAAGCTTTAAAATAAGCTGTCTTAAGTAAAGCACCTCACCTAAGATGAGCATCTAAAAGCATCAAACACTGTACTACCCACAGTAAAGAAATACACAGCAAAAAACATGACATATGAGTGTGTGATATTTCAGGCTAGATTTATTACAGAACTGAATCAGATTCATTCATTTTTTTTTCTTCTCCAATATCAGATCCAGGCTTTTCAACTCATATCAGCCCTTTAATACTGATACGCCATCTCTGACAGTGGCACATCACACATCAAACTGAAAGACACTATAATTTGTAAGTCTGTGATTCAATTCAAAACCTAACATTAAAATACAGATTTCTAGCACTTTTCCCTACAGCTTCAGAGCAAAGTGGATGCGTTAAATGGATGTAAGTGTGCTGTGTTTTTACCACAGATCTAAAATACGCTTTAGTGCGTAATAAAGGTTGCAAATATACACAGTCATTCAAAGATTATTAATAATTGCTGTTATTGAATTTAATAATAACTTGTACAGAAGATTACAATACTGTAAGATAGACACCAGAAGGTATTTTAAGATGTTTTATTTAATATTTCAAGTTTTTGGAAATAGCAAGAACTTATATCTTTATACATTTTCTGCCTCCAATTTGAGCACCACTTTTCAAATACAAGGTACTCAATTTATTGATGTCATTCTAGTGCTGGCCCAAATAGCATTTTACAGGCTTTGAATACTTGTTGATAATTCCACTCTCAAACAATACTATTTTTAGGAGTTTTTGTATCTGTCTGATGGAACAAATACACTTCCATTTTAATCAATGTTTCTGGCTGCACTATGCATGTGTCTTATGCCAATCAAAACACAAGCCCTTCCAGCTGGTCACTTTTTGCCTCCCTCTTACTTGTGTGTGAGTGAAGCATAAACTCACACACTCCATCTTCCAACCTTCTATAACATTCTAAAGTACATGTAAAATAAACATGACCTCTACTCTTTTTATCATCCTCTTTTTTTCCCATCCAATAATTTAAAAGTGCTCACACAGAAACAGAAATGCATCAAAACTACTTGTATTTAATCATGTTGCATTAAATTACATTAAAAGTTAAGTATGTTTTTGCCCTCTCAAGTAAAGTCACCATTTTAGAGATACTTGTTTTCCTTTGGACAGCGATAATTACCAAAATTAACAACTACTGTTCAATCTAAATATGCTGATGATAATTGATTGTAGGTTACAACTAGTGTGGCCTTAAAAAGAGAAACTTTCCAAATATTAAATAGAGAACCGGATACCAATGTAATAAACGACTACTCGAGTATTCAAATTATTTGGGTCAGCTCTACTTCATTCTTAATATAGACTTGAATAATGTCTGCTGAAATGATCAAAATACACTTTCCTCATATATAGAGCAATTTCTCCTGGTTTAAGCAAGCCCAATGACCATGAAATGAGAGTGAAAAATGAAGCACTTCACTGACACTGCGAATTTGTTTACATACCTTACGTACCTGCATTATGAGTCTCTCATCTTTCTCAAACGCCCTCATTAGAAATATTTAGCAATACTCACCTCTTAAGTATATATCAGTTGCAGCACTACTTTATAACTTAGAGAAAGCTAATTCTAGTCAAGACAACTTTGCTAGTTAATAACATTAGCTAGCTAACATTGTGCAAGTACAGTATAACAAGATAAGATTAACTGTTCACTTGTACTTATAGGTACTCATAACTACCAAACTAACAGTGAAAATAACGTCGAACAATTAGCAGAGAAAAATCCTTCAACAAACTAAGAGTTTTCTTCCTTACAGCCCACTTTTAAGGATTGTCTTGAAAAGAAAATACAATGTTGTGTGTGGGCTTACAAGAAATATTAGTGCTATATTATGATTAATACAACCGCTTAGACTTGTTGTATCCAAAAGTGATATGAATGGATACACAGCATTTTAGATTTAAAGTCTTCAAACAATGATAATACTTTAAGTAAGACTATGCTGACCCCTTGTCCCAGAGGGCCCATACTTAATTCCCGCTGTAGCACTGCCATAGGTTTGGCTATAATGATGCCATGATAAACTAAGAGATGTAGCTTTCTCTATGCTGTCTACATTGACATTGAGAAGCTGAGAAGCAGGCACTGAACTTTATCTGCAACAAACTGGCTTATTTTATTTTCAGTCACTACTGATATGCATGCTGACACGTGCATGTGCGCTAGTATACAGAACATAACAAAATGTCGACAGTGTGGGTTGACAAGCAGCAGTAAAAACGCTCATAGCTGAATTTGTAACACCAGTATTTTCTGGAAAGGCAGTAACAGTTGGTGATATACTGACTAGAATTCTTCCTAAGTTATTGGTTTCACCAGTATATTACAAATACACTATATAACGCAACATACAAACAATTAAAAACTGTCTAATGGGAGCCCCTTATCCGAATGACTGAGTCAGGCTTCTTTCAAACATCACTTACCTCTCGATGTGTAGCCTTTAGCCTTTAGCATATCAGCCCACTCGCCAAGCCTGTGTTTCCACTAGCTCTGTCTGCATCACTCAGCAGAGAGGTCTCGTGGCCTCTTTCATTTTAAATAAATAAATAAACAAAATATATATATAGTTTATTTATTTATATATACTTACATATATTTACATACACACACACACACACACACACACATATTATATATATATATATATATAGGAAATGTGTATGTTTTGGCTTAGAGGGAACTGTTGGAGCAAAGTTCTCTCTGTGTGCAGCGTGGCTGGGGCCAACTTAGCCTGTTAATGAAGCAACAACTTGTGCATATGCTGTGTCTTCTTCCGTAGTGGCAAAACAATATGTTTTATTAGTGACACAGAGCACAGCTTTTTCCAAAATAAAATATTTAAAAAGTGGAGCTGCATAAATAATAGGCCTTTTGACTAGTTAGGTTAGAGTTAGTATAGATTTAGTATCAGTGTCAGTACCCAGTATCTACCGACACTCAAGGATCAGGTATCGCTATTGGAAAGGAAACAGAGGTATCAGTGCATCCCTAAAACATCTAATTTTAGTTAATTTATTTTGCATCTTCTGGTACATGGTTTGAATCATATGTTCATAAACAGGGTTCCAACTATTCTTGGGAAATCATTCCTCTGGGCTTTTCCAGGGCTAATTTCCATACATATATACGGGACAGCTGTTGCCTCAATGACTGGCTGATATACTGACATGCTCACACAAACCACTCATAATTTCCTCACACGTTCTACAAAAACATTAGTGAAGTCTACCAGGGGTTCTGACACAGCATCCATCTGTCTGTCCACATGAAGCGGAAGCTTTCCAAACTAACACGCAACACATATGAACGGATACTGAAACTGAGCATTAGCGAATAGAATACGCTCTGTGGCGTCGACAGCTTAACGGCACATTTACACGTTTCCAGGACTTCATTAATATTTTCAGGACATTTTTATCAAATGTCCTATTTTTAAGATGTTTCCATGACTGGAAACCTAGTCTAGAATTGTTCATGTTTCAGCTACAGGACACATTTAGGAACCCTGACAAATTACAACAACAATGACTAACATTATAGGCTAAACATTAACGTTACAAGCTAGAAACGCTAGGTTAGCTAGGTTAACTTAACTAGCTAGTTTGCTTACCGTCACCGTTACAGCATCAAACACAAGCTAAAGCTAACGCTAACTCGGCATTAGTTGACAGGTAAAGATTAATTAACTTACCCACTCATTTTCTTGTGTTTTCACGCCACTCTTCCTCAAACACCTATAATAATAAAATCTCTTAGCAATGTTACAGCCCATCAACGTTAACCTGATATATTGTGGAGCAATGCTAGAGCAGCCGGCCAGCTTTAGCTAACGTTTTCCTAACTGAAAGAACTAACAATGATAATGTTTCTATATTAACTAACAACATAAAGAACTGTTTTCCTCACCTGTAGCGACCCAAACGACGGCTGAAACCGTGACTATTAGAACGCCAACCTGCCGATCCGCCGAGTGTCCGTTAAATTTTAAATTTGAAATGAGCGGCACTGCATTAACACGATAACAGCATTAGGACAAAGCCTCACAAACTACGGTGTACTGAGGAAATACGTTTAAATTATCGTCAAGTGTTAGTTTAATGGTGAGGAACGACAGGCTGGATACGCGTTTCCTATGCTTGGCCACAACGTCAGTACCCTACACGATTTGAAACTAATTAATTGATTAATTAATTAAGGTTTGCGATGTTTCAGCTGTGTCTCATTTTGTCCCTGGCAGCTGGTATGAGCTAAAAAAAAAGCAGCAGCAAGTGTAACAGTGTCTCTCTAGCTGGTATTTGGAAATGGTAGAAAATAGGCTGAAGATATCATGATTATGATTGAGGTTACATATGCATTCAGTGAAGTTTTGAGATACTGAGTATCAAAGATTCCACTTTAAAATAGCTATTATTTATTAAAGTCTTTGCCTCGAGATACTTTTGGTAACTGAGCATTACAATCCCAGGATAACTGAAAATATCCTTTGCCTGGGTGGACCATAAACATTTAAAAGTGTGAACTCTCATTGTATTCAGAATTATATGGTTCCATCTGTAAATAATAATAACAAACTGAGATTTCACTTGAATATCTTGAGATACAAACTGTCTTGCCATAAACACTTAAAATACTTGAAATGTTACAGGTATTTGATTTGTTGTAATACAATTTAACATTGGGGTGCTGTGTAAAAATATATCCAGATGAGAAGTATGGATAATTATCAAGAAATTAGCCTCTCAGACAGATAGCTTCATAATATTGTGCTACATGAGTATAAAAGGTTGGTAATATGGGGATGTGGAACACACTACTAACAACATAGCTGACAGAATTTGGTCACTGTTGATGAAAATATCACTGTAGAAGTTGAAGAAGATGTAGGGGTGTCTGAAGATGGTGTGGTGTACTTCCATATTATTAGCTAATTTAGCTAGTAATTTGTGAGATTATTAATAATTGTTGTTCCAGACTGACATTATTTTAGCTAGATAATTTAGCTTGCTTAAGATAATTATACTCAATATTAGTTAGCTAATTTACTTTAGCTAACATATTTACATAACTGTTTGTAACTTCAAAGGTAGCCTGTATTTAATATACTTGGTGAATGGGCAGTAGTTCTACTCTGTCAACTTACCTTTTACCATTATCATTTCTTACTAGAAGCTAATTTTACCTGGCTTCATAGCTACGCTACTTTGTTATCTAAACAGCTTACTGTCTGACTGTTTGAGGGTATAGGTAAAACTTGATAAAACATTATTTGATTGGCTTTCCCACATTTAACAGCCATAGTGAACCATATGCAGCCTGATAGGAATGTGTAATTTTGAAGAAAACTTGGCTGCACTCAAGACTCAAGAAATTTGTGCTCAGAACGTTCACCATGTTTTGACAAAAAATGTAAATTCTAGGCTCACACAAATATTCTTTGTACCAGGCAAATGTGGCTTCATGTGCAAAAGTTTGGTCAAATTACATGTTTTGTTAATTTTCTAAGAAAATAAGCTAACATATCCTCAACAGAGAACACACTTCTTCATACTTAAGTTACTGTTTATGGGACTGAATTGCCTCATCTGAAAGTAGTTCCCCTGCTAAAATATTATCCACTCATTAACAAATACACATAACCCCTAATATGGGCCCAAATTAAAGCACTGTCTATGTTAACCTGTATTTTTGCCAGAAGTCTTATGTCCTATGTGGCCTTTGTCAATTAACAAACTAACTTTTAGTTACTTAAATACTTGAATGTCAGCAAACATACAGGCATTTGATTTTAATTTGATTTTAAAACACCAGTGTAACATTGGCATGTTAATTTAACATATATCCAGATGAGAAGTATAAAGAAGTTTCAAGAAATTAGTCTCTCAAGCAGGTTAGTTGTTGTCGATCATGTTATTGGTACTAACAATTTAGCTAACAGAATTTGGTCATTGTTGACAAAAACACCACTGTAGAAGCTGTTGAAGAAGAATGAAAACCTGCAGCCACACCAGCCTTTTGCGGATAACATTGTGCATATTTAAATGCACAATTATTGTTTATTTGCTGAATTAATTTCAAACTTGTAACAAAAGAAGAACCCCTTTTGGTGCTATATAGCTTATTTTCAAAAGGTTTATAGAGAACCATCTACAACACATTCTCCCTTTTACTCATTACATTCTTTATTAAAGTGAATGGTTCTATTTAGAATCATGAGTTCTATATAGAACCATTTTATGTTTAAATGGTTCTTTGCATGGTGTGTAAAAGGGTCTTTTATTAGTAAAAGTGAAAAATATCTTGAAAATAACACCACAAAAAATAGGGAATAAGAGAAACATTAATGTCTCCAGATTATTTTATGAATGTTCCACAGTGGAGCCACTATGATAATGAAGGGTGTCAGGAAAAGGGCTACCATGATTTATAAATAACATACCTTTATGGTTCACTTTTCTTTTAAGGAGCTAAGGATGTTTCTCATTGCTTTGAGCTTTCCAATACTTTTGCTTGATCTTTGGCCTCATCTGTCATTCACGTAAAGGTAAACCGTTTGTGGAGGTAGAAGACTGTCTCCTATGTCTTGATACTCCTGTCATCTCCACCATGCTCAGATCTTCCCTGAAGTTCTGCCTTAAAACACTACTGTACCATGACGGAGGTTACGGCAGCAGCATCGTGGAGACTTAGGTAATTGGGCATTGCAGGGCTGACTTCACCCATGGATTGTCTGTCAAAGAGGTTGCTCTCATTGGTTACAATGGGCCAGTGTTGTTGTAATGTAGTCTCCAATCCATTTAGTAAGTGTGAAGACAAGGATGGAATGCCAGTTATGTCTTTTTTGTGATGGGCTGTGGGCTTGCTGACGCCAGGAAGGGAGCCCAAATGTGACTATTGGGTTACAGGGTTGTTCAGTGTGTGTTTAGCATGAAACACGAGACTCATTATGGAATTGCTCTTTACCGATTCAATAAAAAAACATAGGAAACCTTGAATAAGTAGAATAAAAATATCTTCTTCATGTGTTTTAAATGTATATAAAAAGGAACCGTGCTAAATTTTTATTGAATTTGTTGTAGTTACACTTAATTAATTTTGACATGACAATTTTCCAATCTCTGTTTATCTCTTACAATTAAGACTGATATACGTAAATGACATTTGTTCTGATTGGCTGAGCTGTATTGTGCTCATTCAGAAAGCAGTCCTGGCTAAAACATTCATAATGTCTGCATGACTGGGCAGAGATAAACTGCTGTAGGCGGAAACGGATATATGTAAATGCATTGTTTGTCTCAACATCACAAAAAACAATGATTTCAAAACAAGGTGTTTTTGCAGCTTAGCTTCTGTATTCAGACTGTATGGGACTCCCAGTCCCACTCCCAGGTCTATTGTTATGTTTACAAACTACAAACTTTTATTTAAAAAAATGAAGAAAATTTGGTTTTCCATGACATGAGCCTTTTAAACTCTTAAACTGTCAGTACTATAAACTATTTGCTAAGTACTTTTAAACTTATATGTAAGTTATGTAGTCATGAGAGTGAGGAATTGCAGTTTGAGGAGTTAATATTCAGCTTCCCTTATCTGGAGTATCGGTAAATACCCATTATTAAACTTCAATGTAAGTTAATGTAACAAGATTTTTTTCTAAGGTCATTTTGGACCATCTTGATTGGTCCATTCATCATGATTTTTTTTAAATGGAGATCCAAAGTTTTCTTCCACCAGCATCAACCTGTAATTTATTTAAGAGCTATATTTATTACTGTAAGCACCCCCGGATAGCAATCAATTCCTGCTGTTCTGGTCTGAGAAATGTTAGAGATGAAGTTTTCTGTTCTTTTCCATTTTTCAACCTTTCGTTATCCCTTAGATCTCAGATATTACCTTGTTTGTTAGTTTAAAAAGCAGTCCTCATTCAAGGAACAGTCCTTATAACTTCAGCATGAATGGGCGGAGCTAAACTGCTATGGGCCCAATGGGTGGATATATGTAAATGTTTTGGTTTTTCACAGCAGCACAAAACAATGAATTCTACATGAGCTGTTTTTGCAGCTTAGTTCCCATTTGTGAACTGTGTTGATTGAGAAGTGAACAGTACATTTTAAACAATGTTTAGATACTATATCAAACTTTTTCAAAAAATTGAGGAAACTTCCATTTCACATTTTTTCTCCTGCCAAATGTCATCACCTTTATTTATAAAGCACTTTAAAGACAACAAGAGTGAACCAAAGTGCTACACAATAAAGTCAAGGAATTCCAAACAGAGAAAGACTAAAAAATAACTAAAAATCAAGCAGTAAAAATGTAAAAATAAAAAAGTAAAATGCCTGGGAAAACATTATTATAGGTAATATAAATATTTTTATATTGGATTGAAAAGTGTCTATTGTTGGAGATGGTCTTATAAGAAGCGTAGGCTGTTTCATACTTTAGTTTGCTTCTTTAGGTTTATGCTGGAGCTATGGGGCTAATATAATAGAACAAGTAATAGAAGCTTACACTTATCTTAAATCATCAAACTGTCAAGATGATTAGTATCTCATTTGTATCTGACAGTGTATCTATAAAAATGAGTACTTTGAGTAGTTCAGTAGTAGCAACCACCTGAAATAATGATACTAATTGGTGATGCTAATAGCTTTGATTTCTTGTTCGCTACAAAGATTTACATGTAGTTATAGAAAGGTTTACTTCAACTTTCATAAGAAACCGTCAAAAATACAAGATTTATGCATTCAATTCTAAGAAAAAAGCACCTCTAGTACCACAACATTTTGGGACCTCTATCTCCCTTGCCTTTTTAAAATAACAAAGTTTGATATAGTATGCAAACATTGTTAAAGTTTCAAAACCTACCATTCATTCCCCAGACCATACAGTCCACATATGGAAACCGCTTGTTTTGAATTCATATCATGAAACCCAACCCAAAATAACATTGTAATTTAAAATACAATGAAAATGCAGCCAGCTAGATATGCTGTACCAGTGTTTTTGCCTGCATTAGACAGCTACAACTGAACAGGGAAGAACCAGGACAGAAACAATTTACATAGATCAGTCTTAAAGGCACAGTAACAAAAACAGCCTGTTTAATTCTACGGGATTAGGAGAGATTGGAAAATACTCATGTAAGAATGAATTATGACTGTTCTGGTACAAAAATACTAAGTGGAAAAAGTTTTGTTGTAGTCTTTAATGTAAACCCAGGCTACTTCTGGCCTTTTTGCCTCTCTCAAACAATGCAGTGGACGACAAGATAGCTGCTCCCCAAGGTGGGGAGGTGTGTATGAGGAAAAAAGGTGTCAGTTTCACCAGAGTTACATGGAGCATGAAAGTGGCTTCTTGTTCCCTGGGAGGGAAGTCTGAGGGGGGGGCGGGGGGAGTTGCCCTTTAACCATCTTACCACTTTTTCCACAGCTTCTCCTTCCCACTGCTTCTCCTCCCCTCTGCAGAAGACCCCGATTGAAGAGCGACTTTTTCCTGACACTTGACATGAGGCAACTTGTCATGTCAGCGTACAGCTCCAGGCTGTCACGCAGCTAAAATCCCTCCATTTCCTAGCTGTTTCCCCACGTTCTCCTCGCTCCCCCGCTAGTCAACCGTTCCTTCAGTTCACCTGCAGCTACAGACTCTGTGGTAGGTGAGGAAATGAATGGGAAAAAAGGCACTCAAAAATCTGCCTAATTCACTGCCATCTCTCCAAGGACCTCTCAAAAGTGGCATTCGCACTCCGGGGGAAAAAAATAACCTTCAGCACAATGGGGAATTGCATAGTAATCTCTTGGAACCACTTAGACGTGGAGGTGCAAAATGTTTTTGGCCGTTTATTCGGCAGATCCTGCCAGAGATTGAGATTAGCTGGCAGTTTGGAGTACAGCTGCAGTTGTTCTCTTCTAGATATATCTTCTCTCTTTCATTGTTTGTTTATGATGTGAATCTGATTAGACTATCTCTGAGTGAGCAGAGCTCTACAATCTTCAAAAGTTCCTTTATATGACTCTTGATGGGGCTGTGGGGTTTTTGGATGCAGTCATTTAAAAAACATGAAAAACCTTTTTCCCCCTTGAAAGTTTTTTTCCCAGCCATTTGCAGTCTGAGGAATTATACAAACCTGGCAAGAAAAATATATTGTTACTTAAGATTTCTGGAAGCTATGGTCTGGTTTGTTCCACTATTTTTTGGTGCCAGCCAGTCTGTGTATAACACCATCCAAACTATATATATATAAATATAAGGACTGTTAAACAATTAAAATAACTAATTGTGACTAACTGTATTCTTTATGATATTAACCACGATTAAACATATTCTTTTATGTAGTTATTTCTGAATAATCAGATTATTTGCTCAAGCTTGACCCTAAAAAATAGATATTTTTCTTTTTAAAAAGCAGTGCATTTTGATATAGCTATATGATTGGACAAAATAAGCTTCATCAGAATTTCAAAAGTATTTATTACTTTTAATAATTCAAAAACATTATTTCTTTAAATATGTGAACGCAGTTTCCAGTTTTGCCATCACTGACATCCAGTGAGAGCAACAGTGGCTGCATGTTCCAACTCCTACTTGACTGTTATACTGTTATATTACTTTTTTTCACTGTTGCTTATGTTGATTGGCTGTTCTTTGATTTACTCATAATTCTCCTGTGAGCACTGTCCAGCGCAGTCTACTAAATTGCTGATATTGCCGCATCAGCATTGAGTTTTGCTTGTAAATGATAATTCAGTCTCAATGTATTTCAGTAACCAATTCACAGCACTGCAGTAGCTGGAAATATCTTTGGATTTATCAATAGTGCCATTAATGAAACTTGCCACTTATAAGCTGTATTTGAACATGAGGGCTACAGTCAGTCAAAGGTTCCCATTGAAATGTTTCACAAATTTGAAGCAAGTCTCCTAAAAATCTGTAAAACATAAAGCAATTAATCAGTTTTTCCATCAAAATTCCTTATGATTACATCACTTGCTTGCACCATGGGTTGTGAGACAAGAGTCTGGAAGTGCAGTGTGTGGAAGGATTTGAGGCTTTATTAGGTAGTTTTGACAGCCCTGTCAGCTACAGAACATGGCTACAGAACCCTAATAGCTCAAGGTGGAGCAGGCAGTGGCCCATTTAATACTCAGTCCATCTGCATACCATCGAACTAAATGTTCAAAATAGTAATGGCACTTTTGGTGGTATAATAATTCAACATGCTATTTAGTACTGTATAAATGGTTTGAGACACATACAATGATATTCATTTGCCCATATGTTTGTTATCATCAAATGGAGCAGAAACATGTGACTTCTGTTACCATTACATCATCACTTATACAAAACATCTGCTTCCATCTTCGTTCTTTACATTTTCCTGATTTTTTGCCTTTTCCATCCAGGTTTTTTATGCACATTTTCAAAATTTGCATAAAAAGGTGGATGGAAAACCCTTTTGGTCCAGGCCCTTTGAAGGCCCCTTCTGTCAGTTTCATTATTACCTAAACTGTGACGACCCTGACATCACAAAAGTTTGATAATATTTATTTACACTGCAATAAGGTGGTCAGAAAAACCATGGTCACATTATATTCCAATATTGTGCTCCAGAAGTCTTAAACTGTGATAAACACTGTGGTGTCTACCTGTAAAACATAAAATATTGCTTTACAGTCTGTAGTCTGAACCCCTTTAACTGCAGACCTTACTATAGTAAGTAATTACTATAAATGACTTAACTAATATGTAATGTATAATATACTCTAAAATACTGGTGCAAAAAGAGGTTATTTGAGAAAAGCTATAGAAGAACCACATTTGGCTCCCTTGTAACTATGACTGAAAAAGAGATTTATGAGCATGAAGAACCTTTAAATGTTTAACCCCTTGACAAGCCAAGTTTTATTACACAGTTCTATAACCTAAGAATGGCTCCATTAGTTTGCATCGAAGTCCCTGTAGTTATTGAGTAAAAGGCCTTTGTATGAAATAAATCTGGAATGTTAAGGGCCCCTTATTTAGAACAGGGCCCAATGCCTAAATAAGCATTAATGGATGGTTTTTGTAAATGAGATGTGCGAGTATGAGGAAGGTTTTTGAAGTTTTGAGAACCTTCACATAATGTAAACGTTCGATACCTATTAAAAGGTTTTTCTTAGAACATTTACATTATGTGAAGGTTCTCTAAACTTTAAAAAAGGTTCTTCATACTTGCACATCTCATTTATATAAACCATTCATTAATGGTTATTCGGAATAGGGCATTGTGCAAGGAAAAATATGATGCATTTATAAGGGAAGGAATTGAAGTGTGCAGCTTACAGGGTAAACAGCATCACAGACAGTGCATGTTTTTTATCCTATGAGGAAATATATTCACTTTCTGAGAATATATATTTTTCAAAACGTTTTGTACGCAGTGATAAAGGACAGAGTAAGTGGTCCCAAGTTGAACTTGCATTAGCTAGTCACCTGGTCAGGGATAGGGCTATCTTCATTGTCTTACAAATGACACAGAGCGATCACCTTGCTGGAGGGATCAGCACAACAACACTCACCCCCCTCCTTTTTGCCTAGACAGACACTCAAACCCAGAAAGCCTTTGAGAAGCCCTTGGCGCCAGAAGACAAACATAGCACTCCCTCAGCTTGATACATCAGCCGGCTGAGCTTTCACTGCTTCTCGCTGTCTGTCAGAGGACAGCAAACCCCCCATTTACTGTCCCCGCAAATCCCTGCTAATCTGATGAAGAAAGAAGATTTGCTTTCCATTTGATGCTGGCCATCGGTCGGATCCAGTATGGCGTGCGCTGTTTTAGACAGCTCTAAAAAAAAAAAGTTGGACAACTACTGTATGTCATATTTATTTAAATGCAAACTCAAACAGATGCTGATAGACAACCCACTGGTCTGGATGATTACTGAATATTCAGAGGTGATTAACCAATAGCATGCATATGAATTACACACGCTGCTGTGACATTTCGAATATTTGGTCAGGCTTTGGTCTAATTTTGTACGTGCTATAACACATGTCATGAATTTAGAATGTGTTATCAGCCATCCAGATTTTATTTCCTGACAGTGCTACACAAAAGTCAGAGACCACCCTGCATTTATTTTGTTTCCAGTCAAAGCGTACATTGCAACTTATTCTGAAAAAGTTATTTTCAGGAGAAATATCTAAGAACATTAGATATGTGCAGAATCAGAAGTTTCCAAAACTGAAGTACAAAGGATTATTAAAAGATATCGATAGAATGGGACTCCTAGCAACCGTCCAATACCTGGTAGACCACCAAATCTGTCATCAACAGATAAACAGTACTTAAAGCTTTCATCTTTGAGAGAGAGGAGAAAATCAAGCTCCACTCTTGCTTCAGATTGGAAAAATCCAGGAGTGTTTTTGTCCATCCTTCCACTGTGAGAACTCAGTGCTGTGGATCCAGACGTCAACATTACTGAATGTGTTTAGGGTTAATTAGATCGCGAGAACCTGAAAATGCAAACAACTTCTGAGACTGAACTTTGGAGGTATGCAAAAACATCCCTTCAGATTTCTTTGAAAAACTGAATGCAAGTCTCCCCATAAAAGGAAAATGTGATAAAGGTAAAGAGCGGACATATTAACATTGTATTAACATTATATTTAGTTGTTGAGACTTCTGTGTAAAGTTCTGTTAAATGTTTTTAATATATCTAAACACTAGCTTTTTTAACTGCATTTTAATAAAATGTTTTTGCACTGACAAATGAATAACTTGTATTTAATGGCCATTTTAAGTAGAAATGAAATAATGTCTCTGACTTTTGCACAGTACTGTATTTGCATTTACAGATGAACCGTGCAAAATGGCACACCATGCCAAAAGGGTACCATAAGAAAGAATCATGAAGTCAGCGGTCTAGATTGAAATGGTGTATTTTTAGAAATAAAGACTGCATCATTCACTCAATCAGCCCTCATCCTAGCTTGCACACCTAAATCTTAAACAAGCACTTGTGAATTACCCTTCACAACAGGCAGAACAAAAAATCAGCAGGATTTACCATCATTTTCTTTCTCTGGTAAATGCATGAAGTGTCATTTTCTTTTTTTCAGCCGGCCCATGACCATGGGAGATATAGTTTTGCAGAGATGATTATAACTCCCTTGATTGTGCATTGTTCTGTAGTAAAGCACCATATACAGCATAAAGGCAAGGTTTTTATTTGAGTTCAACAGCTATATATTTTTTACATTTTCATAAGCAAATACAGATGCCCTTGAATTTTATTCAAGAGGAGCGTGGATTATCACAAAAATGGACTGCTATTTGTATAAACATAGGATATAAATAAAGAGTAGCTAAATAAAGACCCAATTCCAATATACTTAAGTATCATTTTTGAGATCATTCACAGAATGTGTGAAGACCAGAACTTTATTCACTGCCAAGGGTTGACTCAAAAAAGTGTAAGTGTAAAAGTGAAGTGTAACAGCCTTCACACCAGTTGTGTTGTGATGCTCAGACTTCATTTTAAAAGCTGGCCCTCCACTGCAGCTTTAGAGGAGCTACAAGCTATACCTTGGGACTGCCCATGAAATGCATGAAGTCATTAACTGTGTTCATTTTTGTTGTTGAAGAGTAACATAGCCAAATGTTACGGCCTTGTGATGCTCAAACTGCCAATCAAATCCAGGACCTTCATTGCCATGTTAGGAATCTTTGCTTTTTGAATGTGTTGAAAATTGCCTTGGATTGTTACGGAATTTGTGAAAATATTAAAAAAGGAATTGTACCAATTATTCTGCATAGTTCAATCGTTGAAATAAAAAATGTAATTCAGAGTGGTCTGAAATGAAATAGTGCACTGTAGCGAACCAGATTTCTTTACAGTGGTGCTGATATGAACCAAGGGTCTATGTCTACCATGCAAATATAGCCATTTTATTTACTATTCAAATGACCAGCAAACCTAAACATGTCATCAGACAGCACATTCGTAACCATTTCTTGTGATAACTTTCTGTAAGGTAGCTATTAGAGGTATTAAATGTTTTAGATGTCTGGTTCCTTTCACCACTTTTGTGAACAATTCTGATTCTGTAAGTTTCTCTTGACTAGAGCATTTTTACATCAAGCCACAATTCCCATTTAATTCTGTTCATTTTTGCCTTTCAAAAGTTGACCAAAAAAGTAATTTTCAAAGGATAACATAACCTTCTCACCAAATAAAACCTTATTGTCTTGTGATGCTCAGACTTCTGTTTAGAACTAAGTCCTTCATTGCTGTGTTAGGAGGAGCCTTTGCCTTTTGTGTGTGTTGAAATTCGCCTTCGGGCCGTTGCCGTGGGCAAGGCCGAACCCGGGGGACGAAACAAGCGGAAGATGACGGGCAGCATCACATTTAATTGCCTCTGACACATCATCACCCTCATTGTGCCTCTCAATCTGACCGGAGCTCAGGCAGGGAGGGTCACGGCACCAGCCTCAAGCCCAGGCACCGGGCCTGCACGTCTGGCCCAGGAACACCATCTGTCACACTGGTGTCAAGTGGCTCTTGTCTCCAATGATTAGCATGGCTGCCTCAGGTGGGCCATGACCAAGGCAGCCATATGGTCTATGGTGCAGTGTAGTGGCCGCAACGACCCGGATGAGGTGTCCATGTTTGGTCCATCCAGTCCAGATGATGGAAGAAGACACTGGAAGTTAGATAGATGGTAAAGTTTCCAATGTGAGATTGTGCAGACATGAAGGAAGCTGACAAGGTCATTTTGAAAGGCTGCGGGAGAGAAAAAAGAGTAGGATTGTGGAAAGATGTTTTTGAGTCTTCTCATGGGATGAAATGCACTTGAAATTTATTCAGTGCTTATTCATTTTTGTACTTGTATTGATTGTGATAATACCTAATAATACAAATTGCAGGGCAAAGCAGTGTTGGTTAAAATAGAACAGGGAGATTTTATGATTCATACCATTGTCCAAAATCATCTTAACATATTTTAGTATCATCAAACATTCTTGACCTTGCACTTTTCTAAAGCACCATCCATTGAGAAGAGAATTTCACAGCTTTTTTCTATTCAGTGTACTGTGGATGAGCAAATATATAGCAGTAGAGGCATCAGATATGTCTACTAGAAGGCTACGCATCTCCAAGCCTCAGCATGTGGCTGTTTGTGTTAATTAAAGTGGACTAATTAATACTGGCTAATGATCCTGGACAATGCGATCCTCTGTTTGTCTTGTTCTGCTGAAATGTTTAATTGGTGAACCAGCAAGTCTATAATCTAACTCTGCACTGTTGTGAAAACAAGTGACATAAAGCCAGTGCCAGAGCTTAATGGTAACACCTAATGGTAACATGCTAATCTTCTCTCAAACACTGAGAGAAAGTAGGATACAACACTGTGCTAAAGTCTTAGGCCAGGCAAGAAAATGAAGTAATACAGTAAATAGAAACATGCATTTCTTCTTTTCAAAAAAGTCTTGTCTTATCAGATGGTTTGTTCCTCTTCTCCTCGAGGAAGCCCCAGCCATTGTATGAATTTGTTCAATTCCACCTACAGCACAAATTTACCTTAATGAAGTATAATTTAATAATAAATTGCTGAACCTACTGGATGGTACTCGAAAGATTGGAAATAGTTATGCTAATGTTTAAGGTCACACACATGTATTAATGTTTATTCATATTTATTATAATGTTAGTGTCCTATAGTGAATAAACACCTACTGCTGAAATAAATACAGTCAGGTCCATAAATATTTCAACATCGACAAAGTTATTTTTATTTTAGCAGTCTACAGCATATCAGAGCTAAAATTGAATATGAGCTCAAAGTACAGACTTTCATCTTACTATTTTCATCTTACGAGTATTTACATCACAATTGAGTAAATGGTGTAGAAATGACAACTATTTTCATACATAACCCCGCCCCCCTCCACAAACTAACATACATCATCAATGAAATTGTCATTTTTAAAACTTGTTTAAAACTCATATGATTTGCAATCTCCATAGACATGCCATTTACCTTTAAAGCTGCACTACGTAAGTTTTGGGGATCTGGTGGAAATGTGTAATTGCATGCAACATGCAGTAGAACATTTTTGTAACGCCACTTATCTATTCATAGAGTAGATTATAATCACCTTCTTTTTGAGTCAGTGCAGGTGACATTAATGAGTAAAGACGTATGACGTGGTCTGAAAAATCCCACAAAATCTATCCTGACACCCCTGATTTAAATTAAAATACTATTTCCGGCTTTATGGGGTGCCTAGCAGCAGCACATGTACACCATATTTTAGCACGTTTTTTCCTCTTGACTCAGTAAAGCACCTACTGTTATATTAACAGTGTTAAAGTACCAGCACTACTGCAGTGTACATACTTGTATTTATTTTCTGTATTTATTGTTCTATGTCCCTGCACTATGTCCTGTCTTGCACTATGTCCTGTCTTGCACTATGTTGTCTGTAATTGCACTGGAGATCTAGCCTAAAAGTGTTTCGTTGTACTGTACAACCCTGTTTCAGTATAATGACAATAAAGTTGAATTGAATTGAATTGAATTGAAGCTACTTTCAATTTGAATAAAAAAACTCTTACATAGTGCAGCTTTAGAACTCATTTAAAGAACACAACTGGGCCTTGAGGACAGTTTTTTACCTTGCACCCTTTTTTCTGACTGTAGGATGTTGCTTTGGGCTCTAATTGACCTTCACAAAAGTTGATGCTTTTCCTATATAGTGTTGCACCTACTTCTATATTAGTATTGCAATGTTATCCACAAATTTCAGAGTCTCCTGTAAAACGGATTTCCAGATCTTCTGATGTAAACTAATTGAAGAAGGTGGGTGCTTGATGGAAAAGAGTACATAATCCAGCGCTTTCACCATCACATTCCGATCAATGATGTGAAAAATGGAGATAGACAGCAGATACAGTACAAAGCAATGAGTCACCGGAGACACTGTCATTCTGATGCAGAAAGCCATCTATTTGAGGCTCTGTGATTTTCCTGCTGAAATGTGAAGTGTACATGTTTTTTTTCTGCACTGTTCCTCAGTTCATGCCAAGCTGTAATCATAATGAGACATTGTTACAGAAAGATCAAATCTGGCAAGAAGGACTCACAAACACATCCACAACCACACACTCACACACACAAGCTGCTTAGTGCAAAGAGCTCTCAGGCAGACAGGAGAGCATTAGAGCTACAAAAATGGCAGGCTACACACACACACACACACATACACACACACACAAAGTCTCAAACACTGTTCATGCCACTCAACTAAGGGGACTCCCGCTGAGCTGTAAAAACTGGCTACTGCAGCTGATGGTGGCTTGTGCCTGGAATCTAACAGCCTGAATTCACAAGCACATTGAGATTTCAATCCTTCTCAAATTGGCTGAAAAAGTGTGTGGGGTTAGCAACGGAATTGCTTACTTTACACCACTTGCACATAAAAACAGCGGCACCAGTACAAATCACCTCATTTACGAGCTATGACATGCACATTAATGCTAAGGTACAATCAAATGAGCTCGAGAATAGCAAAAGAAGCGCGAGCCTTTCAGTCACGCGCTTCATTCAGCAGACCGCTGTAAATGCAGTGGGAACCCACATTCAAGGACTTTCCTGCATTCTTAAGACCAAGACATTATTCAACCCTGCACATATTGCTCATTTCACAAACATCACAATGAGGAGATGCAGTACTTTTTCAAGAGCACTGAATGCATGTTATTGAGTAGTCTTGCATAAACCTGTGGTGTGTCAATAGCATATGTCCTTCATGAGGAATTCCCGCCCCTTTTAATGGCATTTCTAAAGGCAGCCAAGCATCAGCTTGTGAGGGGGATCAATGGGGTTAATGAGAGTTCACTGTAGGTGAAGTTCTATCATATCTCAAATATATTTTTCAGTAAATAATATCATATTTCCTACTTGATATCTTTATATATGTTGTTATAAATGGGTTTACAGTCATCTAAAAACGCTTAAATACCCCATGAATATATGTTTTGTTGATTTTCTAAGTAAAAAAACTGACACATCTTCTACAGGGAATAAGTTTGAATATGTCATTTTATTTAGTGCACAATTTCTGTATATTTGCTGTGTTTAACATTTTGGAAAAAAAAAAGTATAAAAATGTGGCCTGTTTATGTTTTATTTGTTGTTCCCATATGTTAAATTCAGCAAAAAAACAGCAATTGTGCATCAAAATGTACAGATGTGTGCTCTGTTTAGAGAATATGATCTATTTTCAAATAGAAAATCAACAACACATATCATTTGATCAGAGGTGCCCAAACTTTTGCATACCACTATAAGCTGTATCTATATGAGAGAAAGAGAGAGCCAGAGAGAAATATGTATACATACATAAACATATAAACATTACACAATTGCACAAAATGTTCCAACATAATACTGAAGTATGTCAAATCTACCAGTAATTAATTTGTCCGCTGTTTACTTTTGTGCACCCAATTGCTGCTTTAACTCTTCCACGCTTCCAATCTTAAAACCAACCAGTTAAAAAAAACAGGAGTTTCCAGTTTTTTAGGAAATAAATGGAACTGTTAGATCACCAAAACTGTCACCTTCAGAAAATCAGCACTTTTAGTGTTTGTCTTTAGAAGAAAATCAAGCTCTTGCTGCAGATCTGAAAAAAAATCCACAGGTGTTTCTGTCCATTCTTCCACTGTGAGAAGACAACTCAACACTATGAGTCTGAAAGAACGTGTAGCTGTCAGGAAGCTGTTACTGAGAAAAGGAAATAGACAAAAAAAAGAAGAACGTTTGCATCAGAACACCAAAACTGGACATCCGAAACGTGGAGCAAGGCTTTGGAAACTTTTAAGTCTAAATCTGTAACTGGGATTACTTGTACTGTGAGAAGGAAAATATGCAACCAACTTCTAAGACTGAACTTTGGAGGTGTGTGAAATATGTGTGCAGATTTCTTTGAAGAACTGAAAGGGATTTTCCTGAAGAATGGAAACCGTAATAAAGGTGAGGGCAAAAGCAACACTACATTCTCAAAAATGTGATTTTATATTTAGTTGTATTGGCTGCCCGTGTAATTTGTGTGTGTGTGTGTGTGTGGGTGTGTGTGTGTAGTAACTTTCTTAAAAAAAGATGCAAGGGTTCTTGAGTAAAGCAGGTAGTTCTATTTATAACCAATTGTTCTATATAGAACCATTGCATGCTTAAATGGTTCTTTGCATGGTGTAATGGTTCTTTAGCTTGATAAGCTTGTAGCAATAGAACCTTTTTTTTGCCATATTGAAACATTTTCCAATTTTTCTATATAGAACCATATACAACACATTCTCCATCAATCTGAAAAACCATTTCACCATGCAAAGAACTTTTCAAGCATGAAATAGTTCTACATAGATCTCATGGTTTCACATAGAACCATTGCCTTAAAGAACCCTCTTTTTAAGTGTGTAGTAAAGTGTGTTTTCATGACTAGTTGTGTCATATTGACTGATTATATGATATATGTACTTGGCTTTGAAATGAAGTGGTATAGAACTATCATTCTGTATTGTGATAATCAATAAACATGATAGAATTGATCATGTAAATACATTTGTCTCTGAGTTATCAGTCAAAAGTATGGTTGAGCACTGTATCAGTGTGATCTCTTAGAGATTTAAAGCCCAGTGTTCCTTATCTCTCTGGTGTTTAGTAAAGCTCCTCCTTTAGATTGTTTTCTGCTGATTACCATACAGTAGGGATTTGGCAGTAACCTGAGAGAAAAGCCAATTCTGCTTTTGAAAGCCTAAAAACAAATAATGATTGTAGTAAAATGTACTTTGCCTGGTCCCCACTGACGTGCACTAGTATGACAATTGGTTTCAAGTCATTAGATCTAATTTGAGACATTAGTAAACATTTACAGTACAGATAAATGTAGAAGATCTAATTTCACTGCATCACAGTTACTGGGCAGATATGACTCTACATTTGTGCAATGTAGACATTTAGTTATAACTGTATGTGGATTGTGAAGAACATATGTTCAACATATCTGGCCTGTAATGAATTCACACATTTATAGTCCTACACAGTATAGCTTAGAAGGTTAAAAAGATCAGTCTCATATTTACAATGCCTTTGACCTACGTCAGTGCTCCTGTATGCTGATTAATGTACCCACTACTCTCCTCTTCCTTTAGAAACTCAGGTAGCATATGCACGCAGTTGTGTGAAAAATGTTCCCCCAAGGCAGAGCAGTCATTAATGTGGTATGCAAAAGTTGAACACCCCATGTTTTGTTGATTTTCTAAGTGAAATTAACACATCCTCTACAGAGAACACATTTCTGCACATTGTAATGCACAATTTATGTTTATTTGTTTAATTTAACATGTAAAATTGGCAGAAAACTGTTTGTTCTCTGTAGAGGGTGAGCCAACTTATTTTCACTTAGAAAACCAACAAATTTGTAATTTTTTGAAACATATCATGTATTCAGACTTTTGCATATGGCTGTATAAACCCATATAATAAAAATACACATTTTACAGTCCCTTTTAAAATCATAACGGTCATATTCATTTTTACATGACCTCTCTTCGTTTTACATGACCTCTCTTTGCCTCTCTTTGCATATTCGTTTTTACATGACCTCTCTTTGCTGTTTTTGTTACTCAGCTTCTCAGGCACAATACAGGGCAGCCAATCACAACAGAGCTCCTTTACATATATCAGTCTGATAAATGTTAATGAGCTCTGTTCTGATTGCCTGTCCTGCATTGTGCCTCATTCAAAAAGCAGCCCTGGCTGAAACACTTCTTATAACTTCAGCGTGAATGGGTGGGGCCTAACTGCTGTAGGCTGAATTGCTTGATCATGACTTCATGATGTCACAAAAACAATGAATTCAAAACGTGCCTTTATTGCAGCCTAATTTCCTGTAAGCGAGGAAAAATCTGTTTTCCATTAAAATAAAGGAGCCAAAAGGGGTTCTTCACTCACTTTTGGTTCCCTCAGTGGTTCCACTCAATTGAAAAATACACGGTTATAAATGGTAATATCACAGGAGGGGTTTGGTTTGCCTGAACTGGAGATGTAGACAGTGACTGCCCTTTCATGTAAGCAGAGGAATTTGTCAAAAATGTTTGTCCTAGCGCTAAATGCTATTATGCTGACCACTAGTTTAAAATTTCCTGACATGCACTGATATTTCCATGCAAAGAATGAGGGCATTACGATAACGCATTGATAGATGTAGCTGCCAATTGGCTGCAAAGTGGCATTTGTAATATAAAGAACTGAATTCGTATCTCTTGATGGTAATAATAATCTTTTTATACCTGTCTTTGGCTGTATGATGCAAATCCTCCTCAGAACTATTCCAACTGTCTAAGATCATGCTTAAGATAATTCAACGTAATAACTGACCAAAAAATCATGGCATAAAATAAATTGTAATGCCTTTTAACTTAGGTCAGTGTGTGTGTATACTGATTAATGTGCCCACTATGCTCCTTTTCCTTGAGTAGCTCATGTACAATATGCGTGCAGTTGCAAGCGTGAAAAATATTCCCCCAAGGCACAAATATTTCATATCCAGAGGGGTGAATAATTTATACTGCCTGTGTAGTGGAGCAGAAACCCATCATAAACAATTTCTCTTACTTCCAGACAAGGCATAGGCATAAAACAACTGGACTATGTTAAAGCATGCACATAAACTAACAACGTGTTTAGCTATATACTGTAAAAAATACAGTAAATTTACAGTGAAAACACTGCAGTGATCTTTAAAATAGTAAATTGTTGTAAAAATAGGGGGCAATCTGAGAGAGACAGGTCAAAAATGATTTTCCAGTTGCTGTTATTTGCAAAGCATATAGGGAAAGGGAGTGGTCTTTAGCAGCCTGCTTCCCATCATTCCTTGCAGTTTTGTTAGTTTTTGTTAATCTGTTTTTATTTTTTCATACATGGTTCATTTTACATGAGTTTTTTTGTTTTGTTTTGTTTTGTTTTAGCATGTTATTCTTACCCCAAAGATACTTTTGAATGCCAGAGATATGTTTTGTATTGCAAACCATGATGGTGTTTTGTGTTTCAGTTCATTACTTCATCCCATAATGGTATAATTCATAGATATTTGATTACTGCTGTCTTTGTAGTCTTAATGACTGGGATAAGTGCAGTAACTGTTGTAATGTGATGTTCAGTTCTCAGTGTGTTTAATAAACAGCCCTATGCTGTTGTGAAGAATGGTGTGATTGTTCTCTTAATGAAATTCCTAAAAAAGATTCTTCGAAAGTTCTTTAGGAAAGGGAATGGCTCTATTTAGAACCATGAGTTCTATATAGAACCATGCCATGACGGTGAAATGGTTCTTCAGAGTGATGGAGAATATGCTGTATATAGTTTATATATAGAACTATTTTGAAAATGGTTCTATATAGCACCAAAAGGGTTATTTTATTGTCATGAAGCCAAGCTTGTAACAATAGCAGAACCCTTCTTTGAACCATTTTCAAAATAGTTCTATATAAAACCATACACAACACATCATCCATTAATCTGAACAACCATTTCACCATTCAAAGAACCATTTAAGCATAAAATGGTTCTATATAGAGCTCATGATTCCATGAAGCTGGATAGATAGATTTGTGATGTTTGCTTATATGTTTACATGTGAAACTGAGGGTCCTGACACAGCTGTGGCTTCACATTAGAGCCCATTTGATCAGAAATACAGGGGCGCTGAAAGACTGTTCAAATACAGTAATTAACCATAGAAACAGAGTGAAGCATTATAATTCTAAAAAGCAGTATGAGTACTGTAAATAAACAGCAATTTACTACAGAAGAGATTGTAGTTTTACAGTTAATTTCTGTACGGTGTAGTAGTGCTAAATTTGAATAGAAATGTGGTTTTATGCTAGAGGCTAGACGGAGTATGTTTCTATAATTTTCCGAACACTAGATCTACATAATTCAATTGTTGAGATGTAAACAAAGTCATTCAGAGTGGTTCAATATGAAACTCGGCAACTTTAATTTCTTCACAATAGTGTTGATTGGACCTAAAAGTCATGATGCTTACAAAGGAAATATAGTCCTTTTATTTACTTTTCAAAAAGACCAGTGAACCTACACGTCTTCTGAGCTTTATATGCAATGCTGCTGATGGTAAAGTAGTGGTAAATCTAAAACAAATACATTTTTCTTGAGGACTATTTTGCCTTAAAATGCCCTGCATGTACTCAGACAACATATCTGTAACTATCTTGTGTATTAGCCTTTTCTGAGGGAGCTTTCAGAGGCACAAAACTCTTCAGATGTCTGGCTCCTATCACCAACACTGTGAACAATTCTGAGTTTCTCTAGAACGGAGCATTTCACACTAAACCGTTCTGAATGACTGTGTTTACATCTTAACTGTTTACTTATGCATACATTTTGAAAAATCAGTGGAATTCTTCTTTAAAGTCTCCTTTACATCACAAAGGGTTCTTTAGCTAACCAGAAGTGATTCTTCTACAGCATTGCTTCAAAACACTTTTTGGGCCCCCTTAATTTTCAGAGTGTATGTCTTTCCTCTAAGATTTGCTACTCACACAACATTATCAATTAAACATGCATGGTGCACATGCATTATTTGCAAGGAACACGAAGTGAGGTCATATGAGGCTTTCCGTCAGGGCTACAGTAGTAGCACCAATTCCTTGTAGAGTTCCATTTCCATATGGCCATATTCCCTGTGCTGCACTCCTCTCACTGAACAAATGCTCTCTTCTCTGAGTAAGAATGCTCTCTTTGAACTGGAACAGCATGGTTTCACAAATGAACCATCAGGATGCTATATTGTGTTCTCTTAAAGCTACTGTAATTCAACTGCAGTGTGATTCAGATGCTAGGCACCACATCCATTTACAATACATTCTTGATCCACTTTGTCGCTGTATATGCCATGTATAAGTTCCATACGTCTAAGTTTGTATTTATGGCTTGAGTAAACAAGTCCTCTGAGATTTCAGTCATATTTGGTCAAATTAGCAAAATGATAAAGAAACAGCAATAGAAAATTACAGTGGCTTATTATATTACTGTAGTTTTACTTGGATCAAATGCAATAAATAGAATTATGATCATGGCTCTGCTTCTGAATTTAAATGGGATTTCCACCTATTTTTCAAAATTTCTGCATAATCCAATAGTGGAGATGTAAACAAATCAGTTTAGACAGGTTTGATACGAAATGGTTCATTGTAGAGAAACTTACTGCCTCACATTTTATAATGGCAGTGAAAGGAACCTGGGATCATGTAATTTTAGCTACTATCCAAAACCACCAGTGAACCTACGTATGTCTACTGGGTTTTTAGATGTAATAATGATAATGGCAAAATAGTGGTAAATCTGAGGAAATACATTTTTGACTATTTCATCTGGCATGTACTCCTCCACCATGACTGTGGTTTAAAAATATATTTTAGGCAAAAATGACGGGCAACATATTCGCTATCGTTTCATGTCATAACTTTCTGTGAGGTAGCTTTCAGAAGCATTAAATGCTTGGGATGTCTGGATCATATCACCACCACAGTGAATAAATTCTGATTAGGTAAGTTTCTCTAGAAAGGAACATTTCACATCAAACCACTCTGTATGACTTTGTTTACATCTAAACCATTTACTTATGCAGAAAGTATGAGAAATTGAAGGAATTCCCCTTTAAATATTTTGGATGTCTGGTTCCCATCACTGTCATTTTAAATAATTCTGACAGATTCTGATTTCATGTCAATGACTCATAAGCCCAATCACTCCAATAAATAAATAAATAAATAAATAAATAAATAAAATCACTCTCATTGATAAGCACCCCCAAACACACGGCCCCACCCACATATGTTCACATCTACAAGTGAGACTGATTGATCAATTGCAGATTGTAGAGACCTCATTTATTGAGGTATGTTTCAGTTTTAGCTCAGTGAGGTTTTCTTAACACTTTAATATTGATATTTTACCAGAACAGGTCACATAAGAAAGCTGTCTGCTGTTGTAGTGTCAATGCAAAATATCACAGGGGCAATAAACAAATAAACTGTACACACTTAAAAAAGATGGTTCTACAAGGCCTCTTTAGTAAAGGCAATGGTTCTACTTAGAATAATAAGATATATGTAGAAACATTTCACGCTTTAATGGTTCTATGCATGGTCAAATGCTTCTTCAGATTGACAGAGAATGTGTTGTGTATGGTTTTATGTAGCACCAAAAAGCGTTCTTCTATTGTTAGAAGCTTGACATTGTAACAATAGCAGAACCCTTTTTGGTGCTATACAGAACCAATTTCCAAAGGTTCTATATAGAACCATATACAACACATTCTCCATTCATCTGAAGAATCATTTCATCACCATTTACTCTCTATAGAACCACTGCCTTTAGTAAAGACCCCTTGAAGAACCATCTTTTTAAACTGTGTATATAATGTGATCTCAGCATCATTTAAGACATTTTTAGAATATCACAAAATAAAGTCTCCCGAATGGGAACCAATGGCGATGCAACAGATCTGAGGCAGACAGAGCTGCTTCACTGGCCTTTGTTTGCTGGCTTGTCATATTGGCTCATGTTGCAAACACAAGAGGGCGTGTTTGTGTCTCTCCACAGCTTCATGCCCCACAGCTCCTAGGCAATTCTGCAGCCTCATCCCAGTCAAGTGCATCACCCTGTCCTTTCAGGCCACGCGGAGAAAACGCTTTTAAATTAGTCCAGGCACATAAACCCAGCCGTCTAACAGACAGGAACGATAAGCGTTTCATTTATTCTTGATTTTTGAGGTCTGCGCTGAATTAAAAGAAGAAGTTCATCTGAGGGTTTGTGAGTCAGGATGAAGTCATGCCACCTTGTCACGGACAGCAAAAAATACCCAGTATTGAAATAACACCTCCAGCGTTCGTTCAAGTCAAGCTGGACACCGTCTGTGCTCTGGCAGAGTCAGTTCCGCGCTGGGGGTCGCGGGTTTCTCCGTTTCCAACATCTAGCGTGTTTTATTCTATTCTCCATTTAACTTGGCCGCTGGTCTAACAGGGCGAGCAGTGCTGGCAACTCTGCTCTCTTTTGCGCCCGTTCGTTCAGGCCGTCCACCCCTCGCACTGAGATTATATTACCACGTGGCTCGCGCACTTTAAAACGCCCATTATCTGCAATTATGCGCCGTAATTGCGTTTTGGTTTAAATAGCTGCAAGCGAGAAAAAGCGTGCCATCGATTGTAATCCGCTGCCTAAACACGGATTTTCACCTTTAGCTGTGAAGTTTGGGGAGATGTATATGCATTGGATGATGTCGAAGGAGGCAGAGATAAACACAAACTTATATTAGTAAACTATGTACTGTGTAAGTCCTCCTACACCTCATTACATACCAGAAATTGGCAACTGGATGATATTTTAGTATTTTTCGGGGGTCACAAATTAATTACAACGTGGAAAAACGCTGTATGTATTAGTTCTGCCAAAAAGAGTGCCATTCAACATATTTGTTAGTTCAAACAGCTCCTATGTCTGTTTAATATAAACAATAATAGTGATAATAATTTATTATTAATTTTAAATTCTAAATCCCGCGAAGGAAAAAGGCCAACCCCTTTACTTCGACTTTAAAACGCAAATTAGGCCGCGTCTATATTTTAAAATATATTTTAAAAATGGCGATTGAAGCTTTGTAATAAGACCCGCAGGCTGGCATTTTCATATCGAATTAAAATTAAGCTTTGAAATAAAGAAACTGAGCACAGAGCACTGAGCGTGCTATTGTTTTGCCCACCCGTATTCCGGAAAGCCCCGTCCTCATGCGCTGGGATTGGCTCGTGGCGTTCAGAGTCCCGCGCCAACATTGGCTAGAATCTCCCACTCGCCGAAACTGCGAGCCAATCCGAGCGCGGCAGGGCGGAGCGTGTCGGTAAACGGGCGGGAAAAGAAATATCAACAACAAGGCGTCGTTAAGGGCGCTAATCAGAGCGGCCGCTCGCTCTCCTCCTCGACCAATCAGCTTCTCGGAAAGGGGACGCGTCGCCGTGCTACGTCAGTCCAATGGCGAGAGAGAAGGAGTGGAAGCAGACAGAGTTTGAGAGAGGGAGACGAGAAAGAGAGAGAGAGAGAGAGAGAAAGAGAGAGAGAAAGAGAGAGTGTGGGCTAGCGGCAATGCGGTGACCGAGCACTGGAACTTACACACACACACATA